>NC_091122.1:176886954-177259454 GCF_040183065.1 Periplaneta americana
GTAAGTCGCTACCATGGTATTTGCTCTCTTGGACATTTTAATAAAAATCGGAACACTAAGAAATACTTTTCTGTCCTTTAGCCACGTTTCATACCAAGTAGGCCTAGGTCTATAAGTTATATTTTATTTAATTACAATTACCTGAATACAGTGTTGAATTGGAATCACAACGCAACACATCTGAATTATGTAGAATTAATACCGGTATTACTAATTAATTATTAATTACATTCAAATTTCACAAGCTTAGGGACTTCCATTTCATCAGCTTCCTTCTACTGCAAACCAAAATTGTTGCTGCCAACATGACAGAAAATAACTGCCAGTTGTCGTATTTGTCAGTACTTGAAATTCGATACGAAGTTGGTAAAAGAAAATTCAACCTGACATCTACAGAATCACTATAATCCACTAGCATATGTAATAATAGGGAAAAAAAGGTTAGGTTTCACCTTAGGGCATTAACTAAGCTGGTCCGGGCTATAGTCAAATCCATTCTCCTCACCTCCATGGTGAGACACCTTGAGACCTTATAAGATACGAAAGATAGAGTGGTGCGGAAAGCAACTGGAAGCTACCGCATTTATCGTTCCCCAAAAAAGTGCAAATTGGCATGATGAGTTTTTCCACGGTAAAATATTTCGGACAATAACTTCTTTTGTGTACTCTTTTTAGGTACCTACCATATGAAATATCATTATTTAAAAAAGCTTAAAGAAATATCTTTGTACTACAATATTTTATAGTTTTAATTTTTAGTTAGTTATTTCTGTCAGATTGTGTCTGTACTCTATGTATGGTACTTGACAATAAATATTGCAATGTAATATTACAACACAAGGAACAGCGATGCCTATGGGAGAGAGAGATAAAATCTTCACTCTCGGGAATCGATTCTGAGTCCACTGAATTTGTGGACTTGTTTAAAAATAATATGGAACGAGCAATTACACGTATATAGTTAAAATCCATTTGCGCTGTACAAGCACGCAAGTAGACTACATATGTACGTCCAAGTATGTAAGTGCACGTGGGCGAATCCTGGCGGTGGTATTATTAGTTATTCCCGGTACGGAACGAGACGCAGATCTCTGTGTAATTATATTGTCATGGCACAAATCTATACATCCTAATTAGGGACAAAAGAATGGAACCCCTTAGCTGCAGGAAGACCCACGCCGCTGTAAAACCCAGCCAACAGGAACAAACATTTTTCGGACGCCATGACTGTTGTTGAAATCGTAGAACATCCGTGGCGATATGGTTAGCCTGTCTTGTATCCAAGCAGTCCAGAGTTTTCGTATTTTATTACGTAATGTTTGTAAATATGTGCGACCTCTTTGGTCTGTTAAACCGACTAATTCATCCCTCAATCACGGGATTGAAGCACGTGAACGGTGAATAACTTTGAATAGGTCCAGGGAACAAGTAACCCAGTTATTGTCCTGCACAAAATATCCTAGGCTATCAATATCTAATCTCTGGCCTGGTATCTGTACTCTGAACTCGAACGTCAACACGAATTCCACAAGATTTTCCCGGTTAAGGCTGGTCCACAATAAACCGGGAATGGAAAGGAGTACGAGAGCGGAAATATTGTTAAAATAAATGTATTTAAATGTGAGAATTCACATTGGGAATAAATTTGAATAAAGAACAAAAAAAGTTTCCTTCCCAGGCAGGATTCGAACCACGAAAGTCTTAGTTACCAGTCTATCGTGCTCTGGAGTGAACAAGGCTTTGAAATCAGCTACAAGGGTCCGTCTGGTTTTTTTTTTTGCCACTACTGTACATACATGGTGTCTCAGGAGAAATATAATTTACTTCAGGATAATGTAGTTTGTCTAGGCCAACTTAACCTGACATACATATATCCGAAATGTAATGGTTGCTAACTTATCGATGTTCGAACTTCTAAATGGAGGGAGGCATTGTAGACGTATTTCTACGTTTAGAACATTTTGATGTGATACAGTATTGAAAATGCTACCTATATCTTTTGTTGTTTCGATAAATTTATTTCATAATTAAGTACAAACTTAGTAATAAAATAAAATAATTACACAAGACAGATTACTAAGGTTGCTATTTTTATGGATTCCTTGAATTGTAAATTCGTATCAGGTACCGGTACCGGTTCTCTTTTCGACCTCAATGAAACACTTGGTAGCTTGCTAGTTTTGTATTGTATTGTATTGTATTTATTAACATTCCATGGTATTCATACATTGCTTCACAGCTAGAATACTATTATACTATTATAAAGTCTTAATTTATAGTCACAATCTAGATGAAATATATACAGAAGAGATTTACAATATAGTCTACTAGTACAACACAAAGTTTTAGTATCAATTTCATGAAGTGTTATTGAATGTCATGAATTCACCTACAGAATAGAAGGCGTGAGAAATTAGGTACTTCTTTAATTTGGCCCTAAATAATCTTATGTTTTGAGTTTCATTTTTTATATTGATAGGATGGCCTTCTATGCCCAAGGTTACGGGTTCGATCCCGGGCCAGGTCGATGGCATTTAAGTGTGCTTAAATGTGACAGGCTCATGTCAGTAGATTTACTGGCATGTAAAAGAACTCCTGCGGGACAAAATTCCGGCACATCCGGCGACGCTGATATAACCACTGCAGTTGCGAGCGTCGTTAAATAAAACATAACAACATATATCGATAGGAGGGCTATTAACAATTTTTACTGCCATATAACGCACTCCTTTTTTATAGCACGAGATAGACTTGCCGATGGGGTATGAAATTCATTTTTTGTCGTGTATTTATGCAATGAATTAGTTACAAAATTTTCACGGTTATATAAGAGGAAGATTATTAATGAAAAGATATACTGACAAGCCATGGGCATTATTTGTAGTTTTTGAAAATAGTCATACCTACTATTATTCTAATTACTCTTTTTTTTTATAGGAATATACTGTTACTATCTGTGGAATTTCAGATAACATCCGGTAAACGCGGGAAAACACAGCTAGATGGAACCCTTCGATTGGGAAAACGTCGTCTGTATTCCTCAACAGCATCTAATGCATTTCCATTACAAAATCCATAAACAAAAAGCATGTCGATTATTTTCATTTGTATATCGGAGCGTACTGTCAGGCCATATGTAGACTTAAGGCCCATTCACAATGAAAATTAAACATAACCGTAACATAAACACAGAAGTTTGCGCCCAGGCTACCAAATGGGATCATTCACAATGATTCACATAAGCATTGACATAAACATTACCGTAAGACGTTAACATGAAAGTTTGCAAACTCCAAACTTTCATGCTTATGCTTACGTGATTTGCAAACAGAACACAATCGTGGAGCGCTGAAGTATATGACAGAATATGAGGAAATGGCGTCGTTGTTATGTTTCCATGGTTACCAAGTATGTTTGCTGTTATGTTTATGTTCCCATCGTGAATGATCTTGATTTTACCGTAACGTTTATATTCTTAAGTTAACGCTTACGTTATGTTTAATTTTCATTGTGAATGAGCCTTTATATCGATGTGCGCCAGCCAGACACAGTGTGAGAGTATAGCAACATAGGTTGACCAATCAGATATTAAATAATAAAATGACATGACGTGAGTGAACTGCCGAATATTAATCCATAAAAAATGACTAATTCGAGATTTGGACGATGAGAAACAAACACTTCATAATTTCTTTAACGACTGGAATGCGTACATCCCGCTGTAGTGAATTCGTGTCTTTCCGAGCGGATGTGGGGGTGGCGGGGCGCCTGGAGGGGGGGAGGTCACTCGATTCACAATCACTTTCACAATCAGCCGACCCGGACAGCCATGAACTTGACATATTCAAGGTCCTTTCCATCCAAAGACGCTCTGCTATTAATCCTTTCAGAGATCCGGCAATTTCTGTAATAGATGACGAGAGTTTGTAGAAACGGAGTCACCACGCATATAATCACCATTATCACCACAATTAGACCTCGACTGCTCATTAGCGAAACTTAAATTAGGCCACTCACGTGGCAAACGACGACGACGCGACCTTACCGGTCTATGGAAAATCCTTTCTAGCATCACATTTCGTCGAAATATCGATATTCCGTCACCAGTTTCCGTGGAAGTGTTTACAACTCTAGTAGTTAGATCCTTCCAGCATCCGATGCAAATATTATGTGCGTAAGGAGAGTGGAATTAACGTGTTCAGCGTCTGTGATTAAGGAGCGAGGAATATGGAAAGCACAAAGCTTAAGCTGAATCACTGTACCTGGAAAATGTAGTTATTATCGCTTTTGCAACAGTCTTCAAGTTCACGAACTTCAAAAAATTCCTGACCCAACGGGTTACAAGGCCAAGAGGAGATTTATGCCGAGTGTAACCTTGTTACAACGCCTCCACCTTCAACTTAAAGTGTTAGAATTTCGTGACTAAACACGCAAATGGCAGTGCAGTTCCAGACTGGAGACGTGTCGGACTTTGAGACTATGAAAGTGCTTCATTATGCCCACAACTTTTCGCTTGTCTCTCCACAAAATATACAGGGTGAACCGCAAGAAATGTCATTAATTTAAGAGGGTTATTCTTTGAGATATTTCTAACAAACGGGTTTAATACAATTTGCTCGTGTTTACTTCCTTTTCGAGATAAAAATTGTCATTTATTATATCTATACTAATAATAAATCTGTAGCCGAAATTTTTCTGGTAATTTTCGATTTTCCAAAAATATTTGGTCCTAACATATAATTAACCACCCTGAAACCGAAAATCGCATTTTCGAAATTTTTGTTTGTATGTCTGTCTGTATGTTTGTTACCTTTTCACGCGATAATGGCTGAACCGATTTATATGAAAATTGGAATATAAATTAAGTTCGTTGTAACTTAGATTTTAGGCTATATGGCATTCAAAATACTTTATTTAAAAGAGGGGTTATAAGGGGGCCTGAATTAAATAAATCGAAATATCTCGCTTATTATTGATTTTTGTGAAAAATGTTACATAACAAACGTTTCTTTAAAAATGATTTCCGATAAGTTTTATTCTTTACAAAATTTTGATAGGACTGTTATTTAATGAGATAAATGAGTTTGAAATTAAAATAACGCCATCTAAGACGGTGCAATGAATTAAGAAAAAATGACTCCATCTATAAGGGGCCTTGGACAACAACAATCGAAACAGGGGCATTGGACATCAACAATCGAAAGCTATTAAACATAGCCTACAGAGAAGTAATATCAGAAGCTAAATTAACCGATTTATATAATTAATTATTATTTTACCATTGGAAAGTGTAGTTTCTCTAGATTGACATAATGCTATAATGTTATTACAGTAACGTCTGAGTAAATCGAGGACAGTTAAGATTAAAATAGCTTCTTATGCACAGAAAATTTAATAGGCTATTTTGTACATTCGTTTTCTGCATTTCTTAAAATAATGTTTATGAACATATTCATTTTTATCTCAGAGAATTAACGAACAACGAGAGTGTATTGATTTAGTATGCAGTAATAGTACGTTAGCTTAGCAATCCATTATTTTATAATTCAAATTTTAACTATGCTCAATTGAATCGTGTTAAAATACATAAAATATATATGCAATAAATGCAATGCAAAAAAAATTGGGTATTGAGCGAAGCAGATTATCTTGCGCTGTTGTAAAAGTTGTTCCCTGGATCAAACGTCTTATTTTAATTATGTAATTACTTTATATTTATTTCTAACAGGTGCACCAGAGCGCACGGGTACGGCTAGTTGTATTAATAAAATTCATACATGAAAGTGTCCACACCTTTGGAGTAACGGTTAGCGCGTCTGGCTGCGAAACCAGGTGGCCCGGGTTCGATTCTCGATCGGGGAAAGTTACCTGGTTGAGGTTTTTTCCCGGGTTTGCCCTCATCTCAATATTTATTTATCTATTTATGTCCATAACAGGGCAAAGCTCCAATTACAATAGACAGTACAGATAAAAAAAAACATAAAATTGCATGCTACACGAAAAAAGAGGTAAAACAGATACAAGTGTAATTACAAATTAAAAATGGAAAAGAGAAGAAAAAAAACAAATTGATACCACCTAAATAAAAGATACAGATACAGATATAAATGAAAAACACCAAATAAAAACAAATCAAAAAGAGCCAAGTACAGACACCACAGCCAAAAATGCAAAATGTAGGCGTAGCTATAATTGGCAAATTGCAGAGCAAATACAACACCATGTTAATAAATTGAATATCCAGCACTACACAGCAGGCCCAATAGGCTCAATTAATTTATTAAAAAAACTCACCAACACAGAACATGTGTTTCAAGTAATGCTTTACATAACTTTTTCTTGTACATATTGCACGATAACGAAAAATCTATGTCCTGTTTATTTGATAGATGATTGTAAGTTCGAAGCATTAATAAAAGTGGAGACATTTTATAAGATAGTGTTTTTGTTGTCTGTAAATAAAAGAGAGATCGCTTTCTTAAATTTGATTTACCAATATTGAAACTAATTAGCTGTAGAAGATCAGGGTAGTCTATTAAGCCATTTATGGTTTTGAACAAATACATTTGGTGTGCTCTTGAGCAAATGCTGGGTAACTTTCGGTGCTGGACCCCGGACTCATTTCACCGGCATTATCATCATCTCATTCAGACGCTAAATAACCTAGATGTTGATAAAGCGTCGTAAAATAACCTACAAAAAAATACATAAAAATTGAAATAATTTTGAATTGTATTCTCATAGTTATGAAACAAAAGGTATGAATTCTTTAAGATTGTTTGAACCAAAATGCAACACTGTTACAGTATTTAATCATAGTAGTAATTTAGGCCCAAGAATATATGACAAATTTATATTTAAATATCCTAATCTTGTCAATTCTAATAATTTTAATATTAAATTTTAAAAAAGTTATGTCTGGATTTTATAAGTAATGAAAAATTGTAAATTTATATTTATATATTCTTATTGCGTAGTAGACTTAAGACAAATTGTATTATATACTTCTTAATTTCAATTCAGGAATCCGCCCCTGAGCACGAGTTCTACTCTTTCAGGGGTGAACTAAAGTTTTTTTTCTGTTTATATTATATTTTATGTTACAATTATTAGCAAAACAAATAAATAAATTTCATATCGTGTTTTGGGAAAGCCATTGATTTAATTCCCAATATGCTCAGTGAATTTAAGAGATCAGTGAGTTACGATAGTAAATTATTGAAAGAATTTTAGTTTTGTCCTTTAAATGTGCAAAAATTCCATTCGAAGAAATTTAACTTTTTTTTTTCTGCAAAGTAACTTTTCAATGTTACATTTGTTCGGATCAAATTTCTGCACATTTAAAGGACAAAACAAAAATTCTTTCAGTCACTTATCATAATACACTGCTCTATTAAACTGACTAAGAATACAGTAGAACCCCGATTTTCCGTTACCCTATTAACCGATTGGAGAATTATCCAACTGCCTCTCTCTCTCTCTCTCTCTCTCTCTCTCTCTCTCTCGCTCTTTTTATGTAGAAAAAAATGAAATACTGTACATTATATTAGTATAAAATTTTTCTACAGTGTGTTTTCTTTACAAACCTTTACTCTTATACAGTATAGTCTACTCTTAAAGGGGCCGTACTGGCTAACTTCTATGCAAAATGTCTTCTACAGGTGTCAAAAGAAAACGTGTTGTGCTACGAAAAAAGTAGAAGTAATTGAATGGTTTGGAAAAAGAGAAACTGTGGTTCATCTCGCATCTGAATACGAAATAAGAATTACAACTGTGCACGATTTAATGAAGACAAATATAAAGTGTATAAAGTATGTAAATCTACAACATGGAGCCTGTAGGCCTACTATTTCTATCTTTTCACAGACAGCCGTCATAAGGAGTTTTGTTGTTGAAAACCAAACTTAAAATAGTGAAATAGTGAACGTCAGATCTATTATCTAGCATGTTGAAACAGGCCACGAAGGAAATTACGAAATTGTATTAGTCTATGCACTTAATTTATGAAAACCCTATATGGTACGGATTATCCGATTTTTTCGATTAACGTTCACTCCACCCCCTTCATTACCACGGATAATAGAGGTTCTATTGTATTGTGAATTATATCAATGGCTTTCCCAAAACACGCTATGAAAATATGTTTCACATAAATAATTTTTTTTTTCTCGAAAAGGAAGCAAAAACGATCAAAATTGTATTAAACTTTTTTATTTGAAATCTGACAGAATAACCCCTTAAAACTAATAACATCATTTATGGATCATTCTGTATATGGATATTAACAAAAAGGACAAGTTGATACAATAGAATTAAGATGTTTTTTTATTATTTATGAGTTTTGGGATGTTTATACACGGTAACACATTTTTTTTTTATTTAACACATGCCACATTTACAATCTGTCTACAAGAGACAATAAGTAAATATTATAAAAGAATATGACATGAGTGGAGATGTTATCCCATGACAACACTCCAAAAGAAAAATAATTTTTAAATAGCTGTAGTAAAAATGAATGGAAGGTCAAGAGCATTGGTCCTTTTAAGTCTTCTTATTGTTTGACTATTATCCAGAAAATTTAATGCATGATGATTGGGATGTTGATTTAATCGGTGCAGGTATTTTTTTACTGAATTTAGAGATTTCTTCTTTCACAGTTGAAATGTTGAAGTCACGATGAATGACATCATTACGGACATACCATGGTGAGTGACAATGGAACGTAAAGTTTTGGACTGATACTTCTGCAGTATTTCAATGTTTGAGTTGCTAGCAGTTCCCCACAGTTCATTCATTCATTCATTCATTTTTCATTCATTTATTTTATTCCATAGATCTTACATGAGCAATGAAGCTTTAAGATGTGGAACATGTCAACATTTTACAATATTACAATTACAATTTTTACAAATTTTTATAGTTTTACAATTTAGTAATTTTCTACAATTTTTACAATTTTGTACAATTTTTTTTTTTTTTTTTTTTTTTTACATTTTGGCGAGATGTAGTGAGATGAGATGAGGTCCGAGGATTCGCCAAAATATTACCCGGCATTTGCCTTTTCGGTGGGGGAAACCTCGGAAAAACCCAACCAGGTAATCAAATCAAAGGGGTTGATGCCCAGGACTCGCCATAGACCATCCGGCTTCAGTCCCACGGCTGGGGAAAACCTCTGAAGAAACCAAAGTCCAAAGGGGGATCCAACCCAAGCCCGAACGCAGCTCCGGATCAGCAGCCCAGCGAGTCTGCCGACTGAGCTACATCGATGGCTCTACTAAAAGTATACAGTACATAGCCAATCAGATTATTAAATTTACAAACGCAAACGATCATTCATAAGTTGAGCTATATTATAATACAAAACAATTTAATTAAATTTAAGGCATAAACAATTCAACCAGTTGTGATATACAGAAATTGATGAAACATATCATGCAAACTACTTCAAATTACAAACATAAACAATTTATCAGTAGAGCTATATAGATTACTATTCAATTTAAAGCATATACAATTCATCGGCCAAAACTATACAAATATATACAATACAAGTAGCATACTTTCATTAAGCTATACAAATTTGTGCATTTAATATCAAGTAGATTAATTCAATTTATAATCATAAACAATTCATCAGTTGAGCTAACTTATTTTCATTAAGCTATACAATTCATATGAAGTAGATTAATTCAATTTATAAGCTTAAACAATTCATCAGTTGACCTATACAGTATACTATTCAATTTAAAGTACATACAATTCATCAGTTATGCTAAACAAAAAATACAATACATAGTTGGATGCCGTATGTCCAGATTGGCTTTAGTATGACTTTATAAACAAGATGTAATATATTTAGAAACATTTTTATGTGTACGTAAACCAGTATTTTCAGATTGTTACTGACTACTTGAGAGTTAGTTATTTTATTATTATCGGAGCTTTATAAAATCAATTGACTTAATGAATTTTAGAAATGAAAGCGAGTGTCTATCTATGTGTGCCTGTCTGTCTGTATACCTGCCTGATAGTTAAATTTCCTGCCTTTCTTATAAGGTAATAACGGTCTCTTTGAGAGCTGCAGGCTGCGTGTGCGAGCCAGTACCATTGTGTAGCCAGTCACAATGTGTAATGGATGTTTGAATGCACAGATTGCATGTTGCAAGTGTGGGACAGTGGTCAAGCTCTATTTATCCATTCATAAACCTCCATGTAGTAGGCTATGCCGCCATAGTATTTCGAATCTACTACAAAATCTGCTACGTACAGGAAGTATGCTGCAGTAGATCTCGCCTGAGTGCTTCTAATTCACAGGGACTATCTTCGAGCCCCAGTTACAGATTTATTTAAATTTTACGCCAGAAAATAGGTCCACACTGCGTCTTGTGATATATATGGCTCATGATTACTCTCTGAAACGAGTTTCGCTGTTAGTTTGATTCTCTTCTCAGCCCATTTTATTTTAGTAGGTTATTTTAGGACGCTTTATCAACATATTAGGTTATTTAGCGTCTGAATGAGATGAAGGTGATAATGCCGGTGAAATGAGTCCGAGGTCCAACACCGAAAGGTACCCAGCATTTACTCATATTGGGTTGAAGGAAAATCCCGGAAAAAAACCTCAACCAGGTAACTTTCCCCGATCGGGAATCGAACCCGGGCCACTTGGTTTCGCGGCTAGACGCGCTAACCGTTACTCCACAGGTGTGGACCCATTGCTAGTTGATCTAGGTGAGATTCCATCACCGGTGGTGACTACAATGGTGATAATAGTCGAAAGATGATGTTAAGTCTTGTTTGTGTAAATGTGTAGTGTGTAGAAACTTAAGACTGAAGTCCTAAAGAAAAATAGACATAATTCTGTTATAATTAATTTATCATTGGAATCACTACAATAGTTCTATTCCTTTTTTATTTGTCACTTTATTCTAGTCCTAAAAAAATTGGTTAAAATCGTTCATTTTACTTGAACTAAATCACTATAAAGTTCCATTCAATTTTTGTAGTAAACGTTAATTTGGTTAAAATCGTTCATTTTACTTGAACTAAATCACTATAAAGTTCCATTCAATTTTTGTAGTAAACGTTAATTTGGTTAAAATCGTTCATTTTACTTGAACTAAATCACTATAAAGTTCCATTCAATTTTTGTAGTACACGTTAATTTGGTTAAAATCGTTCATTTTACTTGAACTAAATCACTATAAAGTTCCATTTAACTTTTGTAGTAAACGTTAATTTGGTTAAAATCGTTCATTTTACTTGAACTAAATCACTATAAAGTTCCATTCAATTTTTGTAGTAAACGTTAATTTGGTTAAAATCGTTCATTTTACTTGAACTAAATCACTATAAAGTTCCATTCAATTTTTGTAGTAAACGTTAATTTGGTTAAAATCGTTCATTTTACTTGAACTAAATCACTATAAAGTTCCATTCATTTTTTGTAGTAAACGTTAATTTGGTTAAAATCGTTCATTTTACTTGAACTAAATCACTATAAAGTTCCATTCAATTTTTGTAGTAAGCGTTAATAAGTTGTACTTCATGTGCTCAATTTCCGGTTGATTTACTTGTAGATGCAGAATATCAACAACATTCGTTCAGTGATAAGCATCTGTACGGTGACAAACGGTATGCTTAAAATCGCTCAACGGTATGCTCAAATCGGTTTGCTGGAAACTTGTATTTCATCAGAAATTTCGAAATTCATTTTTGCAGCATCACATACTCGTCTATTGAGAAAGTAAAAACAAATATCTATACCAAAAGTGGTATTCGAATAATTTAGCAATTACGTCTGGTGAGAAAATTTAGTTAAATAATAACGTTATCTTATCAAGATAAAATTATTCGTTAGAATCATTTTCTATCCCACAAATAATACCTTTAAGATGATTAATACTATTTTTATTCTTCTCTATTATATTTATATTATTTAATTCTATAAATTACTTCTCATATATTCCAATTAAATCATTAACAGAAAAAAATAATTAATATAAAAATCATAAATTGAAAATGATAAGTAATTTATTTTCAGTATTTGATCCATCAACAAGTATAATAAATATCATTAAATTGAATTACTACTATATTAGGTTTATTTATTATTCCAATAAGATTCTGATTAATTCCATCACGACATTATATTTTATGAAATAAATTATTAACAAATTTACATGTGGAATTCAAAACACTACTTGGAACAAAAAATGTCTATAAAGGAGCTTCATTTATCTTCATCTCTTTATTCTCAATAATTATATTTAATAACTTCCTAGGACTATTTCCATATATCTTCACCAGAACAAGCCATATACAGGGACATCACTTTATTTTTACCAACATTTTTAACATTAACCTGGCTATACTCGGAAACACTGTTGCCCCCTTCCATTACAGGAGTTTGATGTTACTAGTGCAATATGTAAACAAATCATTTTACTAGGTATAGGAGGAGAGAAAAGTAGTGTATCCATTTATGTTGTAGGGAAATACGATATTACGATTTTCAGTTTGATCATCACTTTTACGGAATTTATCAAAATACAGTAGAGTAGTAACATTTTTTTTTCAAAAACTCAACTTTTGAGGCGGCTATGTTCGTTATGTAATGTCTACTTTATTTAGTATATTAATTATTGGTGTTAACATACAATATAGAGAGTGCATTTAAATTGAGGGGTCATAAGTAAAGGGCTGTAAGTGCACTTAAGTTACTTTTGAGAAAATGAGGGTTAAATATTTAAGCTTTTGTAAAATCGGTGAAATTTTTATTTAAATTTTAATGTGTGATGCGATTAAAATATCCCTTTGCCACTAAAATTTTAGATACTTTTGCTTACATTGGATGCACTTAACTCATGTTACTAGCATTCCTTTGCTTCTAGCCACCTCAATTCAAAAAAAGCTAATCTGAATTTTTAAACAAGTTGCTGAAAATGGTTGCCGTTCATTACGATGCAGGCTTCAATTCAGTGCGCATATTATTAAAAACATTTTGAAGCATATTCTCTGAAATTGAATTTATCGTTTCTTGAATATATTTTTTAGTACGATATTATTAATATAGGTTCTTTCTTCTATAGAAAACGCAATCATATTTATGAAACACACTATACACTGCAGTGTTTACTTCACTGCTTTAGGACTTCGAATGCAACACCAGCCGTAAGTTTGTGTGTCTGACGGGAGCAAGGACATTAATAAAGGGGTGAGAGTGAAGTACATTCAGAAATGCAGGTACAATAAAAATGCAAGTAAAAATAAAATGATGTCCCTGTAGTATTAACATTATCTCTGGCATTACCACTCTGAATAAGTTTTATATTATTTGGTTGAGTTAATAATCCTCAACATATATTTGCACCGTCTCCTATAAATACGCAACGTTGGTCATGGCTTGAGGACGACTGCGGCATTGAACAATGTGTCTGCCGGCTCACAAGCGTAAATCAGAGTGAATAGGAGAAACTCCCGGCGTATTCCAACGCACCCTATGTGCAGACTGTGTTACTGTTGTGTTGGAGTACCGGAAAGGGAAGTGACGTGTGTGAGCTTAGCGTGACGCAACAATTTCCCTTATTTTCCTGTAGCATATTGCCTCTTATACTACCTGCTGTCTGAATCTCTATCTTCCGGCTACCCCGTCACCGCGGCGGAGAGGGTAGCGGCGTGGATGTGATATAAATTTCAGGAATAGAAAAATGTACTTCCTGCAGAGCGCTCCTCAGGGACAGATAAAGTGCTCTTAAACTTTATATTCTCGTACACTTCTGAAATTAGGACTTAAAAATGAATGACACGTTCCATTTAAACTTCAGAATTTGTCATTTATTACAATACATTTATCCAAAAGTTTATATTCAACCCCAGTCAGTCACGAAGTAGGCTACTAGACGGTTACATGCATTTTTTTTAGTGTTATTCTTCATGACACGTATACAGGGTGGAACTGATATAACTGTGCCGATTGAAGAGGGCAGTACTTGCGACTTTTAAGGAACCCGGAGGTTCATTGCCGCCCTCACATAAGCCCTCCATCAGTCCCTATCCTGAGCAAGATTAATCCAGTCTCTATCATCATATCCCACCTCCCTCAAATCCATTTTCATATTATCCTCCCATCTACGTCTCGGCCTCTCCAAAGCTCTTATTCCCTCCGGCCTCCCAACTAACACTCTATATGCATTTCTGGATTCGCCCATACGTGCTACATGCCCTGCCCATCTCAAACGTCTGGATTTAATGTTCCTAATTATGTCGGGTGAAGAATACAATGCGTGCAGTTCTGCGTTGTGTAACTTTCTCCATTCTCCTGTAACTTCATCCCTTTTAGCCCCAAATATTTTCCTAAGAACTTTATTCTCAAACACCGTCAATCTCTGTTCCTCTCTCAAAGTGAGAGTCTAAGTTTCACAACCATACAGAACAACCCGTAGTATAATTGTTTTATAAATTCTAACCGTCAGCTTTTTTGACAGCAGACTAGATGACAAAAGCGCTTCTCAACCGAATAATAACAGGCATTTCCCATATTTATTCTGTGTTTAATTTCCTCCCGAATATCATTTATATTTCTTACTGTTGCTCCAAGATATTTAAATTTTTCCACCTCTTCGAAGCATCAGTCTCCAATTTTTATGTTTCCATTTCGTACAATATTCTGGTCACGAGACATACTCATATACTTTGTCTTTTCGGGATTTACTTCCAAACGTATCTCTTTACTTGCGTCAAGTAAAATTTCCGTGTTTTCCCTAATCGTTTGTGGATTTTCTCCTAACATATTCACGTCATCCGCATAGACAAGAAGCTGATGTAACCCGTTCAATTCCAAACCCTCTCTGTTGTCCTGAACTTTCCTAATGGCATACTCTAGAGCGAAGTTAAAAATTGAAGGTGATGGTGCATCTCCCTGCTTTAGCCCACAATAAGTTTCACTGAGGCACATTTTAATTAATCGAACTAGTTTCTTGGGAATACCAAATTCAATAAGAATATCATATAATACTTCCCTCTTAACCGAGTCATATGCCTTTTTGAAATCTATGAATAACTGATGTACTGTACCCTTATACTCCCATTTTTTCTCCAATATCTGTCGAATACAAAAAATCTTATCAATAGTCGGTTTATTACGCCTAAAACCACAGTGATGATCCCCAATATTGAAGAGGGCAATAGAATACTTAAAAATAAATTTAAAAAAAATATGCGTTTTGGTCTCCCGTCGTGGTATAAGTTACAGAAGCGTTTCACTATGGTTTACACTACCCGTTGTCCTTGTTTTGCATCTGCTCTTTTGTGTTATATAGTTGAAGATATGAGCATTGCTGCAGGCAGATTAATCAGTAGGCGTTTGACTTACATGTCGGGAATATTCAATGCGTGATAGGAATAGCACAAGTTACGCAATGTAAAATGTTTTAACTGTTGTTTGTGAAGACGTCATGGTCGTATGTATTTATCTCTCAAGAGCTCGGCATGACATTGTGATTTTACCCAACCAAATAATTTGTGATAATGTTAAATTAAATCGACGCTGACGAAATTGTTTATGGCGATGTCTCATGCAGGAATGCTGCCGTGTAAGCGATACTCTGATATGTAAATATGCTACTGACCTTGGTTTGGATAGCCCTGAATAATGATGTCTACATCAGAGTGACGCATGTAAATCTGGGCCACTCTCTGATTGTGACGAGTTCAGAATTGTAGGTACTGTTTCATAGATTATCCTTTTAGCCTAAATGTAATGGTCGACGGAAAAGTGGATTATTTGTATAAATATTTATTTATTGATGTCTAAATAGGAAGTCCTTAACCTTGGCTAGAAATACAGCTATATATCTAGCGTATATAGGTTCGATTCCCTATAGCAGCGATGGCGAAAATGTCGTGCGCCGAGCCACTGTGTAACCTGCAACGTGCATAGCACCTACGGAGGGAGGCGGACACTCGAAGGGGAAGTGAAGCAACTGTCTGACTTATTAACGGATTTTCATTTTCCTTACGTCAAGCACTTAAATATAATTTTATACAGAATAAGGTTACAAACTAATGTTTAGTACGTGTAACGAAGAAAGAAATGAATAATAAATGAACAATATCACAACCTAAAATTAACTGTCTTCAGAATGTCTCTGCGACAAAGTTTCAAAATCAGGAATTATGTCACTTACTGCCAGTCGTAGTTGATAACGAAGATATTTGTATGTCAGTTGTGATCTAAATTTGGTTTTTACTATTTTAATTGTTGAAAATAATTTTTCACAAACGTAAGTTGTAGCGAACATGGCTTCAACAGAGCAAGCGAAAGAACGAAGCTTCGGATATTTATTTTTGGCAAAGATTTGAAAGTTCAATATCTGTCAAGTTCTTACATCTAGCTTTCATCTGACATCACATAGTAAATCAGTGAGTTAAAGTTGAAGAGCTAACCGCATTATTCGTACTACATCTGCTGAAAAAGGGTCGACGTACAGAGATGATGATATTATTATTATTATTATTATTATTATTATTATTATTATTATTATTATTATCTAAATTTTAATGTTTCATCAGTGACATGTAGTATAATGCCGTTTTATGTTATACAACCGTTTTCCTCGTAATACTCGTGAACAAATCATACATTTAATATTCTCATCATATTGACAGCAGAAAAATGCGTCCTCCCATTCTATTTGAAACTTTCGTTTTTGTAGAGGTACATGGTTTCGAGAGAGACATATGCCACTCGCAGATCAGAGATAAATACAAATGGAACGGAGTTTGACTCCAGTGAGTGAGAGGGTGGAGGTTGGGGAAGGTTAAAAGCAAGAGAAATGCATAGCTCTCACTGCGAGCCACAATGTCACTTGTATTTTTATTACCGGTACCATATAACTTAATATGTCAGCCATCGGTATAGCTCAGTCGGCTAAGGCGCTTGGCTGCCAATCGGAGTTGCCCTCGGGCGAGGATTTCATTCCCACTTGGGCTGATTACCTGTTTTTTTTTTTTTTAGTTTTTCCCCAACCATAAGGCAAATGTTAGGTAATCTATGACGAATCTTCGGTCTCATCTCGCCAAATACCATATCGCTATCATCAATTTCATTGACGCTAAATGACCTCATAGTTGATAAAGCGTCGTTGAATAATCAAGTAAAAAAAATTATATATTCTACAACTGACGTAAGGCGAGTTTTCATAGTTGTGGGGACGGTTGAATAGCATAATAAAATTTGGGTGTTTCATTGTACGAGCACGGTATATTTAGAAAGGTATATTTATGTTACTTTCGTAGAATGTTGGTCTTTTTTTTGGACACTACTGCAAAATATTCCTCTTTATCCACCCCTACGCCGTGTTATTTAAAGGTGGGACTATACACGTCCTGTTTTATGGTCAGTGTCTTATCACGAGATAGGCGTGTAAGAATGTGAGGCAAGAGGGTGAACTTTATTTCCTTCTGCCGGACCTTCGCCGACCTAAAAATTATAAAATTCGCGTGTCTCGTGTCTATTTCAGGCGGTTTCGTGCAGAACCTCACAAAAGAAGCTCTGTGGAAGAAAGTAATCTGCACATGTTATTTCCGACTACGAAAACTTTCCTAAATTGTCATAATAATTTATTCGAGTTACTGTGTCAGTTTCTATTTCATGAAACCAGACTCCTCGTGGAAGGGCTTTTATTTTGAGAGGTCAGAGTTCTAATAAAATTCCGGATTTGACTTTTACCGTGTATCTGCCGCGCAAATATTTTCCATAGCATGACGCCAATCCTCTTTACAGTTATATCTCGATAAAGTCACTTACAATAAAGCCCATAATGCAATGCAGTGTGGTTAAAGTGGCGGAGTTTTAACTAAAAATCCAGCGCTTCCATCTTCCATTCTTGTCAGGGAAGTATTCATTCATTCATTAAATTCCATAGATCTTACATGAGCAATGAAGTTTTAAGATGTGGAACAAGTCAAAATTTTACAATATTACAATTAAAATTTTTTAAATATTTTACAATTTATACAGTTTTACAATTTAGTAATTTTCTACAATGATGAAGTGAGGTCCGAGGATTCGCCAAAAGATTACCCGGCATTTGCCTTTTGGTTGGGGAAAACCTCGGAAAAACCCAACCAGGTAATCAAATCAAAGGGGGAAATGAAGTGATGCCGAGGACTCGCCATAGACCGTCCGGCTTCAGTCCCACGACTGGGGAAAACCTCGGAAGAAACCATTCAATGAGACCAAAGGGGGATCCAACCCAAGCCCGAACGCAGCTCCGGATCAGCAGCCCAGCGAGTCTGCCGACTGAGCTACATCGATGGCTCTACTAAAAATATACAATAAGATAGCCAATCAGATTATTAAATTTACAAACACAAACGATCATTCATCAGTTGACCTATATGTATAATACAAAACAAGTAAGTTAATTAAATTTAGGGCATAAACAATTCGATCAGTTGTTATATACAGAAATTGATAATACATATCATT
The DNA here is from genome assembly GCF_040183065.1 of Periplaneta americana. Lineage (NCBI taxonomy): Eukaryota > Metazoa > Arthropoda > Insecta > Blattodea > Blattidae > Periplaneta > Periplaneta americana. The sequence goes on from NC_091122.1 coordinate 176,905,451, forward strand.
CAAACTACTTCAAATTACAAACACAAATAATTTATCAATAGAGCTATACAGATTACTATTCAATTTAAAGCATATACAATTCATCGGTCAAAACTATACAAACATATACAATAAAAAGTAAGCAGATTAATTCAATTTACAAGCATACTTTCATTAAGCTATACAAATTTGTACAATTAATATCAAGTAGATTAATTCAATTTATAATCATAAACAATTCATCAATTGAGCTATACAGACTACAGATTTATCTCCGTTCTGTAGGAACTGGGCTTGTTTCTACACTTGTAATGTGCTGTGTTGTCTCAAAAACTTAAAATCTGATATTGTGCTAACCATATGACGAATGATAATATCGTCGGTTTATAAGCAAAGCATATGAAGTTAAAAATATTACTTCTGAGAAAAATTCTTACTATATAATGTAGATAATTTAAGAAAAGAGAAACAACTTACTAAAATAATATTTTGAGGATTCAGTTTTGTCAGAAGAAAAACGCCTTTTTCTCAGAACTAATAATTTTGACTTAATGTGTTTTGCTTGTAAACCGACGATAGAGTGGATCGGGGGAAGATGATTGAAAATTTAAGATACTGTTCATTTAGTTTTGAATTTCATAATGAAATATCAAAGTCTGGAAAGTATTTTGAAACTATATTTTTTGTATAAAACTGAAAACATTAATTACCTTATTTATAGATACAGATTTTCTTCTTGCCTGCACTGTAGGCATCTTTCCCCGATAGTCGGGTAAGATGGCAAATGCAATTAACACATTTACTGATATATGTATTTTACCTGAACTTGGTTTGATATATGTATATAACAAAAATGACTTAATCTAAAGCTCATGGACACTTTCTCACTCGTTTATCACTACTTAGCAACACAGTCATTGCACAGATTTTATTTCGGTGTGCGAGACTCGTGAAATCACTTCTTGCACACAATGAATTCAATCCAGTACATATTTTGTCATCATTCTTTTTAGGCGGCGTTTAAGGGTACGGTAAGGAATCCCGTATGCTTGCGATGCTCTAAAACAGTACATATCCCCCTGTTCTAACATGTGTCATCGCAAGTTGAAGACTGTCCTCAATCCACTGACTTATATCAGAGGATCTTACGTAATGTTTACGCATTCCCTGCAATAAAACAAAAAATAAAACTCTTGCAACAGGTTGCCATCCTACCCCGAGAAAAGTGAGCATCTTCCTCAAGTATCGGAGTAAGATGCCTAGTGCTGTGACGCAACCTAAGATGGCGGAACAAGGTCGTTGGTTGTTAACAATACAAACTTTAAAACCTTTACTACTATATCCATTACAAAGGTTTAACAGTTATTACGAATTCAAGGATGTATTAAAATTTTAACATGCCTTTGCAGTTATTTTATAGCAGAAAAATGAGCCGTTTTCTTGCTTTTCTTCTTTTGACAACCAGAACACGTGGCAAAATGACATTCAGCTGTCTCAGTGATCATGAAAACATGCGCGTGGCGTTCTCTCTTGGAAGAACGTGGAACTACAAAGAAATAAGCATCTTTCCCCTATAGTCATCTCCCCCCGATTCACTCTGTGTCTGATAATGTTTTTTTTTTTTTTTTTTTTCGTTGTTGGTAACTCTATAGCATCTATTAGATGCTTTATGGTTGTGCTAACAGATGGAGTTACTTGTCAACAATGTGACGCTGAAACGTGTGTTCAGGTTACTGCCCAGCGACAGTCTTGACGTATTTTTATATTGTAATGATTGGTTAATTTATATTAACCCATTTATGCCCATAACTTTTTCTTGTTGAATATTTTCATAATTTTCGCACCGCCACATGAAACTAAAATGGAAGTTAATTATTGTGCTGCGAGCTCCTTTGATTCTTCTAGTATACACAACAATGAAATAAAAGTTAATTTTGTAATTCATTCCTTTCCATTTTGCAGAAAAATTGCTAATGCAGAATATTGCGAAAACGCAACACTAGGCAGATATGGGTTAACCCGGCACACTCACAATCACACTCACATTCATACAAATTTCCAGACTCTAGACACCCAGGGAATTCCTCTTCTTCAAGAAAAATTCACCGAGAGCCTAGTCCGGGAATCGAACCCGGGACCTCCTGATCTGGAAGCCAGCATGCTGACCAACAGACGACGGATAATGTTTGATGTCCATTAAAAGTCTGAACAAATGTGTGTTTTTTTTATCTTTAATGCGTGTGTTCTGTTCTTACTTAAACGACTGTCTGTAGTTGGCGATTAAATTTTTCAGTCCAGCAATACGAAATAAATCTTCATTTTTCTATATACACTTTTAACACTTTAAGACTATATAACAGTATTAACTTTTTTTACTTGTTCCATATTCTAGCTGTGAAGCAATGTATGAATACCATGGAATGTTAATAAAACAATACAATACAACACTTATACTTGTATCACTTATTAACACAATAAAGAAGTCGGATATGTAAACACCGATGCTGATATAGTAAAGTTAAGTTTGTTCACTGTAAATAAAGATTATTTATCCCTGGTACAGACTATAGCAAGAATAGATCATTGCATGTAAATAATAAAACTGAATCTTCATTGCTAGTGGTTCCAAACATTCATAAAGTTATTGCGAATTTTAAGGTCTAGAATGAGGGAGTAGGAGGTGGAGTTTTACTTGGGTGTGATCTCGAATTATGATATCAAGATTTAGGCTGCAGAAATCAAAAGTAATGACGTGCATTGTAAATATTTGTTGACCGGAACTTCCGCGCGCAGGTGCGGCGACGTCGAGACTTCCGCAAGCTGACACAACATGACATTGATCGACAAGTGCTTTCTATACAGGAAACAGTCTCCTTTCACATCCTCCACGATCCGTGAGTCTCAGTTTTGTTATGATAACCTCTTGGATTCTCGTGCTACTCGCAAAAAAAAAAAAAAAACAATGTACCTTGACACTGCGTAAGTTTCTTGGATGAATCAGCTTTGCCGTAACTTTGTTTAATTACGTCGAAAGTTACTGAAAATGCCATAAACTAATGACAAAATAAATTAATTGAATTATTTTATTGTTGAAACACCTACAGATGATCTTACGTGCACATGATCTCTGGATATACATTCCAAATTCATTCACAGTTTTCTGTCAAATTTCACTGGCAAATCCAGCATTCTCCAGTCCTTTTTATTTTCTTCCTTCCTATTAGTCTCCGCATATAATCCATATATCTTAATGTCTATCATCTGACATCTTCTTCTACCCCGAACTCTTCTCCCGTTCACCATTCCTTCCAGTGCGTCCTTCAGTAAGCAGTTTCTTCTCAGCCAGTGACCCAGCCAATTCCTTTTCCTCTTCGTGATCAGTTTCAGCAACATTCTTTCTTCACCCACTCTTTCCAACACATCTTTGTTTCGTATTCTGCCTGTTCATTTCACACGCTCCATTCTTTTCCATATCTTCACTTCAAATGCTTCTAGTCGCTTCTTCTCACTTCGTGGTAATGTCCGTGTTTCTGCCCCCATACAATACCACACTCCATAAAAAGCACTGCACTAGTCTCTTTCTTTGTTAGTTCCTTTCCCAGAGATCCACATAAGATGGTTCTTTTCCTAGTAAAAGCTTCCTTTGCCATTGCTATCCTCCTTTTGACTTCCTGGCATCAGCTCATGTTACTGCTTATAGTACATCCCAAGTATTTGAAACTGCCCAGTTCTCTACTGTCTCATTTAGAATTCAAATGTGTATCTTCTTTATTTTCCGATTACTATGGTCTTCGTTTTGTTGGCATATATCTTCATCTCATACTGCTCACAGCCATCATTCCTCTTCTGTTAACAACGCCATATCATCAGCAAATCTTCTGCACTTTCTTCTTCCTTCTGCTATCACCTCTCTCATATTCTGAAAGTAGTTCTTCACTAAATCCTCCAAGTAGATGTAGAACGGGGTAGGTGATAAAGAGCATCCTTGTCGTACTTCTTTCCCTGTTTCACTTGCTTCTGACATTTCTTCTCCTGTCCTGACTTTAAGACGTTGTTTGACATAAGAGTTACAGAAGAGACTCCTCTCTTTCCAATCGACACCTATTTTCTTCAGGATCCCCGTCAGTTTATTCCAGTTCACTCTGTCAAACGCCTTTTCTATGTCCACAAATACTATATACACTTCTTTATTCTTCTCGAAATACTTTTCGCCGATTGTTAGCAACAGTCTATTTTCTACAGGATCCCCATCAGTTTATTCCAATTCACTTTATCAAACGCCTTTTCTAGGTCCACAAATACTATATACACTTCTTTATTTTTCTCGAAGTACTTTTCGCCGATTGTTAGCAGCAGTCCAATTGCATCTCTCGTATCTTTTCCAAAAGAGTCGTGTTATTTTGTATGCATTTATTTATACACGCTGTAACATCTAGTAATAAAAGTGACAACATTTATTTTTAAGCCTTCCTTCCTATGCATGAAGAGGAAAACAAAGACTTCAGTTCTCTTAAGATGATACTGTTGTTGAGAGTTTTACAGGATTATTACAAAATAAATAGAACTTTTAGGGCCGTATTCATAGACATTTTTAGCGCGGGCTTCCGGTGGATGATCAGCGTTTTTCGTATTCATAAACCAGTGTTAGGGATAGGATATGATTTGAATTCTGTATTAGTAACCAGTGGATAGCCGGGGCTAGCTTAGTAGCTCACACCCTCAGTGTTTTATAAATTAATTCTTCAAGTTTACTTTGGGAACTCACAAATGTTCAGTGTGTGCTCCTTGTGTGTTAAGCGCTGCACCATGCTGGCCAGTCACTTATGAATGAGTACCATTGGTTCAGAATCTTAACGAATGAGGACTGAATGACGAAAGGACGCAGTTCTTGAAGTTCCTTTTTATGACAATTTCCATGTTCTTTAAGGACAACTGTTATGCTTCTTGTCCTATGTTGTGATTGTTAGTGTAGAGCCAAGCTGGCCGCATTTTACCTGCTGGAAGTGGCGGGTACTTCCATTTTCATTTATTTTTATTTTATTTCATTGGGTTATTTTACGACGCTGTATCAACATCTAAGGTTATTTAGCGTCTGAATGAAATGAAGGTGATAATACCGGTGAAATGAATCCGGGGTCCAGCACCGAAAGTTACCCAGCATTTGCTCGTATTGGGTTGAGGGAAAACCATGGAAAAAACCTCAACCAGGTAACTTGCCCCGACCGGGATTCGATCCCGGGCCACCTGGTTTCGCGGCCAGACGCGCTGACCGTTACTCCACAGGTGTGGATTCCATTTTCATCATTAACCCTCTTGAAGCAACGCGCCCAAATTGTAAATGATTTTGTTGTTGCATGATGAAAGTTGAATTTGCTCCAGAATAATGATTTACGCGTTTAGTAGAGAAATGGCGGAATTTTGGTAGTGGAAACGGGTACCCCAAAAAAATTTCCTGCAGGTATCGCTCTTATTTGGGACATGTTTTAATTGGCAGTGTGAAAATAGTACATTATGCAACGAGCCTATAATGATAGTAATTAAGAATCGAGTATGGATATTTATGAAACGAGCGCAAGCGAGTTTCATAATATTCATACGAGCTTCTTAATTACCATTATAGGCGAGTTTCATACGACTTTTTATGCTCGACCATATTTCTAACTTTAAATTACCGGTATTCAGATGTATACATTTTATTTGTAACTGACACGATCGGAAGTGACCTTGTTCTAGGTCGTGAATTGTGAGATGTGCGCAGACGCGAAAGTATTGATTTTTTCCGAGGAACAATAATGTCATTGACCTTGACGTAGTCCCGTTAAACTTGATAATATTATAATATTATAACCTTGATTATTGAATTCGACATTGAAAAACGAGATGACAAATTGAATTTATTTGAATATTATTTACAATTAACGCTAATTATTATAGTAACAGACAGTATTGGATTTCCAGCCTCCGTGACTTTTCGCTAATTCTCTTACGATTGCATATCCGAGAATAATCGATACTTGCGGTTTTATAACGGTACAAAGCTGACTTGTCATTGGCTGAACACATGTAAGCTGAGTTATCATTGGCTGAAGACCTGTACTTTAATGAGTAGGTGTACTTTAATGACATGCATTAAAGGACTGCTACCGGGTGTATAATTAGTACATTTCGGAATGGTCGAGCATAAAGGTTTATAATTGAACATTAATGAGAACGTAATGGCACATAGAATTTAGTCTGATATATTTTTAATTTACCTCTCATTCCTTAAGTCCTTCTCTTCTTCTTTTTTTACTCTTTATAACTTGTTTTCATTCACTTCCTGTTCATATTTTATCCTCCTTTTTATTTTATTTTATTTTATTTATTTTTTTTGCGAAAAAATGTAAAGGTTACTTCAATGATACTCGGCATTTCTGTTTTTCTTTCGAAGGTCACCTCTGCATCATTTATTTGTAACTTGAACATTATAAAATCCATTATTATGTGTACGGAAGTTGGTACAATATAGCGAACCATGCAGCATACGTTACGTAACGAATTAAGCCAATCTGATGAGTAACATTTATGTTTAGATAGCTTCATTATTCATTGGTATGGTGGAGTTTGCTTATCACATGAGTTCTTTATTACGTGTTATTTTTAGATGTGCTGACATTTCTAGGTCCAGGTGAGATATTTGAAATTAAAGAAAAATGCCTACAGTGTAAATAACCTCAGTGTGTAAACTATTAATGCTATTTAATACAGGGTGATTCAAAAGTCAGGCGACATAGACAAATTCCGTTATTAATGCTGATAGCGAAGAAAGGAAACAGGAGAAAGTTGCTGAAAATAGTTTTCAATCTAGTGGTCCCGCGCCGTAGCGTCGTGGTCTAAGACATCCTGCCCAGGACTCGCGTTATGGAATGCGCGCTGGTTCGAGTCCTCATGGGGGATGAAATTTTCTCATGAAATTTCGGCCAGTGTATGGGACCGGTTCCCACCCAACATCGTGATGCACTTGGGGAGCTACGATAGGTAGCGAAATCCGGTTGCGAAAGCCAGCCGTAACGGCTGGAGGGATCATCGTGCTAATCACACGATACCTCCATTCTGGTTGGATGTTCGTCCACCTCTGCTTTGGCATGTGAATGTGAGGCCAGCAGCCGGCTGGTCGGTCTGGACCCTTCGAGAGCTGTAGCGCCACGGATTATTATTATTATTATTATTATTATTATTATTATTTAATCTAATGTGCTTGAATTTTCAACGTAGAATACACCGTTGAGACTGTACACTAGTACGACACACCTGCTGATTCCAATGCTGCCAAATTGGTGGCTCTTCCGCTAGTTATAACTAATTATATATATATATATATATATATATATATATATATATATATATTATTTAACGAAGAAAAATAGTTGATATGCAGAGTTTAGCGATTATTATTTAACTTCTCACTGTGCAAAGATACATTGTTTAGGGGAGAGTCGGGTAGTATCGGACATCGGGTAGTATCGGACAGTGCGTTTCTTTCATCTACCACCATATGGTAGTACCTGAATGACATGGTTACGTTTCTCTATGCGACATCACAGAAACGAACCATGTCAATCAGGTACTATCATCGTGTGGTAGATGAAAGAAACTCACTGTCCGATACTACCCGACTCTTCCCTACATTGACAGTATAAGAATTAAGAATAATTTCATTCTTGCGTAACTTGTATTGGCAACACTGCTAAGTATTGTATGACTTGAGGCTTTCCCGGCATTTGATATAGAATAACTCTTCTCGGGTTCTCAGCCAGGTGAGTTGGAGATTAGCTTCCAAGCTTTCGACAGCTAGCACTGCCATCTTCTTCAGGGACGAAGAAAATGGCAGAGCTAGCCGTCGAAAGCTTGGAAGCTAATCTCCAACTCACCTGGCTGAGAACCCGAGAAGAGTTATTCTGCTAATTATTGTCATCATTTCGTAATTTACTCAGTACACTGTGATTGCAATAACGTAAATGTCCTCTTTGAGGAAGAAGCATGTGGCAACAGGGTATTTTTCGTTCTCATTGAGGCTTGTACCAGTATACAATCTCAGCGGTGCTTTCTACGTTGAAAATTCAAGCACATTAGATTCAAAACTACATATATCCGACAAGTTTCTCCTTTTTCCAGTTTTCGTTATCTGGACTAATAACGGAGTTTGTCGCCGGACTTTTGAATCGCCCTGTATATATGTGATATATTTGATTTTGTTTGAACCACCAAAACAACTCGCTGATCCTTAATTCATCCTCACGTTTTCGGGTTTTATTTCAAAATTCTCTGAAGTTTCTTCAGTGGAACAGCAAAACTCGGAGTGAGACAGGTGGCCAACAGGCTCGGAGCTCACATATTCTGTTTTTTCAACCTCCAAATTCCCATGCGAGGACACGTTTTCGCGTACATTTTAAACGTTTCCCCATCAACAATGACTATGACAGTGAAGGGTGGAACTGAATCTAAAATTTTGGATAGTGCAGACGTGTTGTGTGCCGTCATCCCAGACAGACTATGTGCACGCCACTGCCGACGTGACGACCTAGGCCACTCGAAGTGGTGAGTGATGACACAGGCGTCACTGCGAGTTGAACAAGCAGAGACAATTGCTTCCGCTTTCATTCATGCATCTGTCCACCTGCTACTGTAATTGAAAAAAAAAAAAAAAACTGTGTCATTGAGCGAGTGTGGGCGCACTTGGTGTATTCAGTTTCATTCGCAATTCTCTTTCTTTCCCACGTGCTTATCACTTCGATTTCCCCACACAGTTATGTAACCAGCCGCACTCGCTTTATCTTTAAAAACTTCTCTGTTCAGTCGTGTCAGGTCCGAACTTTGAGCTCGAACAGTAATCGATTCTTTTGAATTGCTGATTTACAGTTGGAGGAAATCACCAATCCGACCACGGTTAACGCAACTTTGACGCTGTTGAAACTAGGTCATGGGTTCGAATTTGGTCTAGATCATGAATGTTTGCTCGTTGTCAGTTTGTCATACGTCAAGGAATGAGGGCACTTTGGACTAAAAGCTCTCGCACGTAAAACCTGGCCTTTAAAATCGAATATTTTCATGAAAATAAAATGTTGTTGGGACTGTTATTGTACAGGTTATGACGTCATCGAAAACATTTTTTTTTTATGATAATCTATAATTTTTTAATGTAATATTATGAAAGAGCACTTTTTTATCGCTATGCAGTACTTCATTTGTTTTATACAGAATCGCTATGGTCACGGTTACTATGATAACAATTTGTTGATACATTTACTTATTCCTTGTGTTATGAAAATATTCATGGAATCAATATAAAACAAGATATTCTTAACAGCAAATGAGGGAATTGAAATTCTGAAAGTAATAGAATTTGGTCATAGGAGACATACACAATAAGAGGTATTCACACTTTAAAGGAGAGACGAATGTGGTTTCTTTTTGGCCATTAGCAAAACATTGAAATGGTTGTCAGTGGATGTCTACCAGATCTTTTATGCCTCTGAATTATCCTTGTTCTCTGATTATCGCTTCTCTTCTACTCATATCTATAAAGGTGTTCAGAAATGAGAGAGTGTGTTTAATCACAGTAATCATTGTGCAGTAATGGGGTAACTCCGTTAATAATAATCACTTTAATGATTAATTCCGGGAAAACTTCAAAAAAATTAATAGATAAGGAGCTGTTGTATTATGTCTTACGAAGAAACTTCACATACATGGAATATATAGGCTGATGCATTTGGGTATGGATAATATTAATTTATTATTACAAAGCTATAATGATAGTATAAGAAATTTCTTGCTGGAAATATTATGCTTAAAAGATGGGAGTTTCCATACATGGGAAGAATGAAAATGTTAAATGTTATGTTTTATTTAACGACGCTCGCAACTGTCGAGGTTATATCAGCGTCGCTGATGTGCCGGAATTTTGTCCCGCAGGAGTTCTTTTACATGCCAGTAAATCTAATGACATGAGCCTGTCACATTTAAGCACACTTAAATGACATCGAGCTGACCCGGGATCGAACCCGCAACCTCGAGCATAGAAGGCCAGCGCCAACCAGGCCAACAAGAACGAAGATTAACAATGCATAATGTGAAATGAAAATCGTAGATGATTCAAATGGCTACTATACCTTATTTTGTTTCAAGGAGTGCAGTTCGGTGGCTCCTTTGAACACCCACTTATAAATTTATGACTTCCTACACAAACAACTGTGACAATTCCATCCGTCCCCTCGTCCCAACATTGCACAGTTGCCACAATCCTGGTGACTCTCGAAATTATGCAGTCAAACTGACGGGACTCTTGGAATTCGGAAAAGATGCGACAACTCTGCCTCCTCGTGGATTTGACGGGAACCTGTCAATTCTTCTCAACGAGGGTTGTGATTGGTTATTAACAAGAGAAGACAAGATTTCCATCACAGTAAGGAAGACATTTATTTATGACAAGCAATTAGTAGTGGGCAGTAGAAGGTCTGTCGGCAAAGTCCTTTCTATGAAATTGCACTCCATGAAATAAAATAAGGTATACAAATCAACATCTGGCACAAATAACTATTTACATATGAAGCGACTTTTCATATCAGTGGGAGAGTAAACACTCACAATTGCATTATTTGGGCAAGGGAAATTCCACATGTCTCCTACGAGCTTGAAAGATCAAGTCCAAAAGTTAACGTATGGTGTGGAGTGAGCCGCAATAAAGTGCACGGACCACTCTTCTTTGCAGAAAAGACAAACTCTATGGCTCTTACTTGAATATATTGCAGTTGTTTCTATTGCCACAACTTGAGGAAAACAACAATATCAACATCGTATTCCAGCAAGATGGTGCAGCCCCTCATTGGACATGGGAGATTCGTCATTTTCGATTATAAGTGTTGTGGTCGTGATTGCTTGGCCCCCAAACTCCCCAGATCTAACCCCTCCTGACTTCTTCATGTGGGATTTTATTAAAGACACAGAAACCCAGGAACATTGTTGATCTAAGGGTGAAAATTACTCAAGTTTTCCAACAAATCACCCCTCTGATGTTACAACGGGCATGGGCTGAATTGCATCACCGTTAACAGTTGTGCAGAGTGCGCAATGAGGGTATTGTAGCGTTCTGAGAAATCTCCTATCTTTCAGTGTTGTATACACAAAGTTTCAACAAATAAAGTTCAGTAGTAAATGTTTAACTATCACCTTTACTTTTTAACTTTGCTCTAGAGTATGCCATTACGAAACAGATAACAGAGAGGGTTTGGAATTGAACGGGTTACATCAGCTGCTTTTCTATGCGGATGACGTGAATATGTTAGGAGAAAATCCACAAACGATTAGGGAAAACACGGGAATTTTACTGGAAGCAAGTAAAGAGATATATTTGGAAGTAAATCCCGAAAAGACAAAGTATATGATTATGTCTCGTGACCATAATATTGTACGAAATGGAAATATAAAAATTGGAAATTTATCTTTTGAAGAGGTGGAGAAGTTCAAATATCTTGGAGCAACAGTAACAAATATAAATGATACTCGGAAGGAAATTAAACACAGAATAAATATGGGAAATGCCTGTTATTATTCGGTTGAGAAGATTTTATCATCCAGTCTGCTCTCAAAAAATCTGAAAGTTAGAATTTATAAAACAGTTGTATTACCGGTTGTTCTTTATGGTTGTGAAACTTGGACTCTCACTGTGAGAGAGGAACATAGGTTAAGGATGTTTGAGAATAAGGTGCTTAGGAAAATAGTTGGGGCTAAGAGGGATGAAGTTACAGGAGAATGGAGAAAGTTACACAACATAGAACTGCACGCATTGTATTCTTCACCTGACGTAATTAGGAACATTAAATCCAGACGTTTGAGATGGGTAGGGCATGTAGCACGTATGGGCGAATCTAGAAATGCATATAGAGTGTTATTGGGAGGCCGGAGACAAAAAGACCTTTGGGGAGTCCGAGACGTAGATGGGAAGATAATATTAAAATGGATTTGAGGGAGGTGGGATATGATGATAAAGAATGGATTAATCTTGTTCAGGATAGGGACCAATGGCGGGCTTATGTGAGGGCGGCAGTGAACCTCCGGGTTCCTTAAAAGCCAGTAAGTAAGTATTATTATTATTATTATTATTATTATTATTATTATTATTATAAAAAGAGAACTTTTTTATCCGTATGCAGTACGTCATTTGTTTTATACAGAATCCCTATGGTTACGGTGGGAAGGGCATGTAGCACGTATGGTCGAATCTAGAAATGCATATAGAGTGTTAGTTGGGAGGCCGGAGAGAAAAAGACCTTTTGGGAGTCCGAGACGTAGATGGAAAGATAATATTAAAATGGATTTGAGGGAGGTGGGATATGATGATAAAGAGTGGATTAATCTTGCTCAGTATATAGGGACCAATGGCGGGCTTATGTGAGAGCTGCAATGAACCTCCGGGTTCCTTAAATGCCAGTAAGTAAGTGTTTTATTTTATCCATGCCTAAACGGATCACCCTGTATTTGTTTTTATTTGTTTTTTTTTATTATGTAGAATTCAGATTAAACTTCTGTAATGTTTGAATAGGTCTGTTCATATATTCACTCTCACTCCCGTATTGTATAAAGCAAGACCTGATTAAGTATCGTGTACACTACTTCTGGCGTGTTTACGTGAAGAGTAACATCGCAGCCTATCTCGCTGTGTTTGGACTCACCCTGTGTCTGTCGCCATGGTTAGATGGGCCGCCTGAATCACTTGTCCGGCCTTCATTCACGGCTTAGCGCGGTGACAAGACCAGGAAATGCAAGGCTGCCCGCCGTATGTATAAATAGTACAGGCAGGAAGAACCACCGCGCTGCAATTAGCTACGTGTTGCAGTCCCACATTCCAAGTAAGGACGGGGAAGCGAACATGTGCTCATTAAATTAGCGCGACTCCGTTTGTTTTCGATGTGCTTCTCTGGTTAATTTCTTTGTCGCATTTGTTGGGTGGTCTCTTAATAGGTTGTTGCACGGTCGTGGTTCGAATTCCACTCACGGCGACGATGTTTGTCATCGTCAAAGTGATGTCGTGTTGCGTTATGTTGACTCCACTTCACAGGAATCACGCCACATATGGATAGATAAAAGCTTAGATTAACCCTACTAGATGTTTATAGTATTCTCGGTGAATTAATACCCAACCGGTGTAAAAACCGGCGCTTTCCTTTGAAAAGATGAGATTTGTTCATCGATTAGGCCTTCTCACATAGGGGAGAGTCGGGTAGTATCGGACATCGGGTAATATCGGACAGTGAGTTTCTTTCATCTACCACACGATGATACTACCTAATTGACATGGTTACGTTTCTGTGATGTCGCATAGAGAAACGTAACCATGTCATTCAGGTACTACCATATGGTGGTAGGTGAAAGAAACGCACTGTCCGATATTACCCGATGTCCGATACTACCCGACTCTCCCCTAATCACAAGAAGTAGTAACGCATCTCCACGTGAAGTATAAAACAACGTTGTCATATCTCGAGTTGATTGATGATGACTGAAAAGTTTAGTGATTTTAATTTCAAATTTAATTGAAGGTCATCTTGTAGTTTAAAATTTATTCACTGTGGACGGTGATGGTAGAAATCAATGTACTGATGTAGTATAAAAATAATTTTATGTTCTATTATTGGCTAAGACCACACCGTACACGAGCTTGATTCTTACAGTAGTGGCTAGAAATTTTTTTGTTGTATATTTTTGAATTGTACTTACTTTGCTTAATAGCTAAATAAATAAATGTATAAAAATAATTGTAACTAGGGTGATCTTTACAGCGAAAACGTGACAACACCGCGATGACATTACAAGTATTGAAGTATACAAAAAATATATATCTAACACAAAGCTTGCCAGTAGGTAAATAATTGATCCCAGTGACCGTAATAACTTCTCAATATGATAATGATATATATTAGCATCCCGAAAGACTTCAGTGGAGAATTCAGTGGGTATATAACTTTATATATACCGGGTTTTTCCGGGCTGGTGTTACAAACTTTCAGGGATGATGGGGAAGGGCACATATATCAATTTGAGATAAGGAACCCTGGTCCGGAAATGACTGAGTCGAAAGTTACAAGCAAAAATAGTTGCATGAACATGAATTTTACCAGCAATCGAAAAATATTGGGAATAAATTTGAATAAAGAACAAAACAAATTTCCTTCTCAGGCAGGATTCGAACCACGAAAGTGTTAGTTACCAGTGTACCGTGCTCTGGAGTGAACAAAGCTCTGAAATCAGCTACAAGGATCGGTCCGGTTTTTTTTTTTGCCACTACTGTACTTAATTTTAATCTTTTCAAATTTTCACAATATTTTCTCATTCTTTAGTCTGAATATTTTCCCTCTTTTCCTTTCATGCACAGTCTTTTTTTTTTTTTCTGTTCCGAACGCACCTTAATCGTTTTGTGTATAGCACGAACTGTAAATAAAACACTGCATATATTTCCATTTTCGCATTTCCTCGCATTTTCACCGTAATAGTTCAGTTCTAATAAGCTGCTTTCCATGTTAAATATTCTTCCATCAGGCTGATGAGTCAGTACGCCAATTGAATTGCTCTGCACGTGTCGGGTCTTTCCGTAGGTTTAATTTTGAAATATTCAGGTAATGTAAATGTAAATAATGTAGATTACATACATAATGGTAATGTAGTTTTCCTTCGAACTGATAAATAATCTTTACGAGCCGCTGATATACTCCACACAGGTAAGATATCGGTGGGGAAGGCTGAGTTATCCATATAGAGCGATAACGTCCGCCCTCCATTACGCTGTATGCGAGAATAATAGTCTCCTTATAATCTTTATTATTCCGTAATTTCTCTTAAATCCCCTATTTCAGTCTCGCCTCTTTTTGTACAAAGTTGATCAACTCTATAAATTGTTTTCATTTACTAAAACTTGTATTAGGTTGACGCATAAGTTCGTAGCGTTTTTGTTCGTCATCACAGCACTGCGTTGCTAGGAGACTGTTCATCGTTTGTCATTTGTTATTTGGAGTGTTCTGCTTGTAAATACGCCTTGAATTTGGTGGATTTGAAGGAAAGTTCGTGATATTTGTGGACTAGAGTGTCAAGTGAAAAAAAAAAAAAAAACATTTCCGACATATTCTTTTGAGTGTAATAGAGGAGCAAAGGCAGCGGAGACGGCTCGAAACATTTGTGCCGTGTACGGGGAGAATGCACTGCAAGAAAGAAAATGGTTCTGTCTTTTCAACACACAACACCCTGTGTAAAAGTTAGTGTCTACTGTCCATTCGGAGAAGATGATGTTACTTGTCTGGTGGGATAAAGAAGGCATCATATACTACGAATTGTTTCCCATAAATGTAACCACAACTACTGACATTTATTTCCAACTCAGACGCCTTGCAAAACGATAATGCAGCCCGCACTCCGCTAACATGACGAAAGCAGCTATATCTAGGAGCTTGGTTGAGAGGTGATTCCATATTCTCCCGATTTTGCGCTCTCAGATGTCCACCTTTTCCGTTCTCTATCCAACGATCTTCAAGGAAACTCCTTGTCTTGTCGCCTACATAGAAATTTGGGTTTTTGTCCGTTGTCATGACGTTCTGCGTTGCATTTAGAGAGCTTGCTTGGAGATATGTTCAGTCAGATTCACTTGCCGGCAGAGAAATCCGATTTATGTCACTTGCAGAAGGGTTAGATATGTGTTCGTAAGTCCCTCTCCAGCGTATTGTCCTTAAACATGTTTGCCGTGTGTTTTCAATATCTTGATAAGTAAAGTTGCCATACTAAAATACTCGGGCGTTGGAGCCAACTCTAGGGAGTACTGTTGCCTATAAAACGATCGGCATGTGGGATTCGTGTAGTGTAGTCAGTTTCCTGTAAAGATTGGTAATATTGTGATACTAATAATTAGGGCTAGGATTTTGATGGAACTGCATCTTTTTTCTAGTAAGTTAAGCCAGAAACATAGCTGCTTTAGTATTTATATGTCATGTGATAAACTGAATGTTTTAAGACATATTTGTTAGGGCATTTTTTGCCTGTTTCAACTCATAAGAGCATTTTTTTTTTTGTTTTATTCGGTCATTTTTTAGGCATTTTCATTTAATTCTGGCCATAAACTCCCATTATTAATGTAGAATAATGTTTATTTCGTTTGATATTTTCTCTACATATTTTTTCCATGAATACTCATTTTTTGTACAATATTTTAATCGTTTTTCTACACAAATATTGCCATTTTAACGTAGTACACCCCATGTAATGGATCAATCCAACCATCCCTTCAATATAGACTCCTTTATGCCTGCTAGTTCCGGATAAGAGTGGCCTTGTGGTGAACTACATGGAACTACATCAGTTAAAATAATTAATTAAAGTGTACTACTTAGAAAAAATTATTTAAAATTAAATGAACTTAAATGTTGGTACTAAAATTTAATTTAATTACTAGTCTAAATATGAAGTAGTACAAAACCTCTTTTCCTACTAAGCCAATTATGTAAGATCAATTTTTAGGGCATTTTTAAGGGAATTTTGGAAGATTTTTAGGTCATAAATGCATTGTTTTTAGAACATTTTTTCATGATTTATAGGTCATCAAAATCCTGGCCCTACTAATAATATTATGATAGTTCTTTTTTAGAATTTTTTTACAGTTTTACTGAGCGTGAGTAAGATCGGTTTTTTGTTTCAACGTATTAAGGAATGTTCGTGGACAAGTTTCTGCACAAAACCGGCCCTTCTCTCACTCAGTAAAATTGTAAAAAATTCTCAAAGTACTGTCATAATATTATTAGTATCACAATATTACCAATCTTTACCCTATATGGTGCAGTAATTTGTCTTTTTAATCGATGATAAAAATATTTATGATTGTGAATAAATGCTGACAGTGTGAAAGAAAAACCAGCCCCAACACAGTTTCTGTTGATCACAAATTTTACTTTGACTTTCCGGGGATTTAACTCGGTTCGCTTGACGCTCCAGTCGTTCAGCTAACGACAGCCACTAAGTAATGTGAAGTCGTTAATAAGAGCTACAAAAACTCAATTAAATTTGCCAACCTTAATTATTATAGAACGTTTCTGTACCTTCTGTCTACTTCGAAAGCGACAAAAAACAATTACTCGCCAAATGAGATACAGGAACGAACCAGAAGATAAGAAAGAAATAAACCCTGAACGAAAATGACGCCCCCCCCCCCAATGTACTCAGAAAATCCGTGATCTCTTGTAGCATTCAGTACTACTAACTTTCAATCGCGAACAGTAATGCTTCACCAATGTTCAGTGAACAGATATGATCTTTTAGCTGTTTGTCTTAGTCGTAAGAGGTTAGGAATATTGGTCTCGGGATGTGATCACGCGACCCGTATTGGATCAGGTCGCGTTCGTGAGGGAATTCGTGTATGGAAATTAGTGGGAATTCTAAAGTTTTCCCAGTGGCGTGGGTATACGTATAAAAACAGTTTGGAACAAGAACGTCGCTAGCAAAAAGTTGTAGCAGTTGGCGTAATTGCACCGAATGTTGTTAATTTTCGTGGCACGATACTTTTTAGACCGCTGTAGAGCATTGTAATGCACGACACAAGTTTTTTTTTTTTTTTTTTTAATATAAATATTGGTCTTGATTCGAAACACGAAATGGTTTTATGACATAAGTTAAAAGTTGTTTGGAAGATTTTTAGATATATTATAGAACTTTAGTATAAACGGTCATTAATTTAAAGATGTTTTGCCCGCGTATTTGTGGTCGTATTTAATCGAACATCGTTAGGGAGGAGTCGATATGTGAGGACTCGAACAAAAAGTGCAGAATTATAGAAGCTGAGATATGTACCGCCTGTGTAGTAGTAATTCAGATTCGTTCAAATTACTGAACTTCAGTTTTTTTCTTCCCAGTGTATTATTATGTGATATCAGCTGAATATGCGGCAATATTTATGATTTATTTTGTCAGTGGATTGTTGTAGGATTTTTTTATATTCTTATTAAATGACTACCGAAAGAAATTGCAAAATTAGAATATTGTTAACAGATTCACTTTCTTCAGACGTGCGGTACCTAGGATTGCCAACCGTTCAGATTTTCCAGAAAAAAGGATTTTTGGTCCAGGCTACAGTTTGATCCTGCCCTGGACGTCAAAATGTCCAGGAATTGAGATTTCGCGTTGTCTGGACGAGCTGGATATTCAGTTGGATGATGTATCTTAAGAAGTGTGCTTCTGATGAGCAGTCTGTGGATATGCTGTGAACTACTGAAATTTGTAACATTTGTAATGGCTATTCCAGTGTTGTGAAATAATTTTCAGTTTACTTGGTCACATCTAGACAGATAACTGAAACAAACTATCTGAAAATCTAATCAAGGCAGAGTTGCAAGTAAAAGTTAATTTTGGAGTATCATATTCTGAAATTGTCCAGTTTCTTAAGAACAATTCTAGTATCATTTCTACAGAAAAACGTGAAAAGAAATACAGTTTTAAGAGGAAAGAGGAAAAGAAATTGGCTGGGTCACTGGTTGAGAAGAAACCGCCTTCTGAAGGATGCACTAGAAGGAATGGTGAACGGGAGAAGAGTTCGGGGCAGAAGAAATCAGATGATAGACGATATTAAGATGTGGATCATATGAGGAGACAAAGAGGAAGGCAGAAAATAGGAAAGACTGGAGAAAGCTAGGTTTGCAGTGAAATACCTGCCCTTGGGCAGAACACTATGAATGAATGAATGATAATTTTTCATTAAAAAGTTAATGTTGTTTATCTAGTGTTTTAAATTTCCATTGTGATGTGTTGTGGTTGTGGGGGCTATTACATAATTTATGATCGGCATAACACTTCTATGATTATTTTGTATCAGTATATACATTTAGACTCAAATGTAAATTTGAAGTATGCCCAGGAATCAGCTAACAGAAAGTTGGCATCCCTAGCGGTACCATAACCTTATGGACTTGTATTTCGGACCTGTCCCAACATCGTAAGTCAGCGTTTCCCAAACATTTTTGAAGTGGGGACCACTTTTAAAAGTGAGAACAGTTCCGCGGACCACCTTACTCTTGTTCCCTTCGAAAGCAAATTTATCATTTTCGTAGCATATTTTAATACCAGTATAACTATATTTTAAAATCGAATTAAGGTTCGGTACTTTGGTCCTCTGTTATGAATTTGGGTGATCCCTGGCTGGGTTACAGGCGCGGCGCCAGATGTGCAGGGAAAAGATGTCGAGAAATAACGTGTATAGTGCTTTAAATCCCTCTTTTGTTGCTGAGAGTAGAGTGGGAAGTCGGTAGATGGGTAGGATAATAAATTTCATAAAATGCCAGTACTGGGAGAATAAGTGAAATTCGATTGTCATATGTCATTTCCAAACTCTGAGATTTTAAGCTATAGTGTGATACGCAGTTCGTTTGAATTTTATTTTTTCTTCTGTCTTTTTTGAAGGACCGCAAGGGCAGACCTCGAAGACCACAGGTGGTCCGCGGACCATAGTTTGAGAAACGCTGTCGTAAGTTACTCATGGTTGAAACGACGTTCTAATGTTGTTATACTTCAAAATTTTTCAAACAGCAACACATATTTTGCTAGTTGTCTTACACTAAAAGGCGTTTTATTTATTCAGTCGTTGCAAAGCGACAGTACATACATATATAAGTGTTCTGCCCAAGAACAGGTCATCCTGCCTAAGGTTTTTCCGTGGTTTTCCTAAGGCACTAAGACAAATGTCGGGATGAGTCCTAAAAGAAATGGGCCACGGACCTGCACTCATATCCCCATTAATCTCCCTAATTACTTTAAATTAATTAACTAATTACATCTCTCCCCCCTCTTCGTAATTGAGCCATCATATAGCCAAATGGCTTGTCTCAAAATTGAGACGATTCAACAAGGCTCAGGACAAAAATCACCTCCTACATAATAGCCAAATTGGCTAGTCTCTTATATGAGACAACTCATCCTGCCTAAGGTATTCCGTGGTTTTCCTCAGGCGTAAGACAAATGTCGGGATGAGCCCTATAAGAAATGGGCCACGGACCTATATGCCCTTCCCCATATATATTCCCCTTTATTATAAACGATGTATGCCCTAGTTCAGATAATATAAGTAGTCTATTAAATATACGAGGTCACTCAATAAGTCGCAAATTGAAAGGACAGGGACCTCTCAAATTGCAGATTAGATTACACGGCGCTTCTTCCGACGGCCTTCACATACTTTGTCATCGAACAACAGATGACGGCGTCTTGCCATTCTAACGGCCAACACCAGCCAACTCTTCCTCGCCCCGTTCCGTGATCACTTGATCAATCTCAGCCCCCCTCGAGTATGTGGTACCTAAGAGGTTACGTCCAATTTCGGCTTCCCCTTCAAAATTTTCTAGAGCTCCTTCAGAGGAGCAGCGTAACCCGGAGTGAGACTAGTGGCCAACAGGCTTGGAGCTCACATATTTAGTTTTGTACAGCCCCCAACCCCTTGCAAGGACGCGTTTTGCGTACCTTTTAAAACTTTCCTCCCAATTCTCCTTCGATTTTTCGATTTTCGAACAGGTCTTTCACTGCAAACCCAGCATTCTCCAATCTTTCCTATTTTCTGCCTTCCTCTTAGTCTCCGCATATGATCCATATACTGTATCTTAACGTTACAGTGTGACTTGAAATATTGGCAAAAATTATACAAAACTTCTGTTTTTAACGTCATATAGAAACTTTTAGGTTATGTCATCCGAGACGGTCAGTTTATGCAATGAAACTAAATGAACACTTCAACTCGTGGGACTACGATCAGCGTACCTTGACGATAACGTCATCTCGGAGAATCATTAGAATTGCCAGTTGTGTTCTGAACAATGGAACATATCGCCGAAGTCGCATACGAACACGTGTACTTCAACGGTTGTACAAGAGCGTCGCCTTCAGGAAAACTATTACAACACATCTCATAATGCAAATAACGGGTTTTATGAAATACAGATTGCTGCACAGACTTCCCCCGAGTCTGGAGATCGAGTCGGGCGCATGCACCGTGCAGTTCACATGCAGCAGGGATCTGCATATCCTGTGGCAAGCCATTCTCTTTCATTACCACGATAGCGATCGGCCATTACGTTTCCTCGGTGCGGACATGCGCGGTAGGAACAAGACGATACAGTATTTAATTACTTGTTTACTTTGTTCGCGTAACACCTTGGCTTCTACGTCAAATCTCCTTGATTTACAGCCACAACAAAGACGAGAGTTGTCATTGGAGACTGAGTACCATTACTGTGGGAACTACGGTGGCAATAAGTCTTCATTTCTTTGAGATATTACGTTGGTTTCCAACCGTGGTGTATGCAACAGTTAAGACATACATGGGCACAATTTTCGGTTACGTGAGGCACTCGATTTGAAATAGTTTGTTTACTAGGAGAGGAGACTGCAGAGTAGGATGGGAAATATAAACTGCTGTGACCTGCGTCACCTTATCGTAATCGCTAAGGCGGTCAGTGGCGATTATTAGGAAAGTGCTTGGTTAACGTGAGAGACTCGAAAACATTTATTCAATTTGGCAAATTAATTCGGCAGCTTTAATCATAAACCTCTTTAATGTTTCTCCGTAGCTGAATTGATTTAAATCACAGGCGAGAAATTGCGTAACTAGCTAATTATATTCCATCACGTTGTCTACGTTTATTTTCTTGAATATTCTGGCGTTTATCAAGATTACTTAATAGATTTGCACGATCTCGACCTAAAATAATTTCAGAAAATCATATTTCGTTTTCTACGCACATTTGATATATTTTTTTATAAATCTATTTTGGAAATAAAACGTACAAACAGCATTTAATTCCTCGTAGGCTACCTTTCAATGCAGCGTGTTTAAGGTATAATGTCATATTTAGTATACTATGCAAATGTTAAGATCATAAATTTTCTTCGGAATAGTACGAAAAATAACATTTAATTTGTCTTACCTTCTAATTGGGCATGTTCTTTATGACATAAGGAGTAATGTCGTTGTATATTAAATTTATTAATGCCTAATAGGATTTTCGAGCATAACATACATCGTATGTTCTCCTCTTCTAAACAGCAAAAAAACTCTTCCTCCCATTTCTCATGAAATAATCGTTTTCTAACGCGTACACACTGCTTTGATAATGCCATTATGCCACCACTGATATTGCTTATGAAACTGATATAGAACCTGCCCACTCCTAGGAGCTGCTTGAGGGAGGAACGGGGACTGTGAAGATGATGTCACTCAGAGCGATAAGCTCTGTGAAGGTCAGTGAGGCATTATTTCTCAAGTGTGGCACGATGCCCATCTCTGAGTTAAGACCAGCCTCGAATATACAATATACTGTAGGTTCTGTGTTCTCCTTGTTTGTATGATTTATATTATTATTGCTTAGTTTATTAAAAGAATACGTAGGCCACTCGAAAATTAATGACAGCATTACTAGTAGGCCTATGTAGCTCCCCTAGCGGTGACTAATGTACAGTAAGCTAATAGTATGAGATGGAGTGGTGTCTGATATGTATAGACAGTGGATGCGGAATGACTTATCGTTGTATGTAGGCGCACATTTACTATATGTTACATTTGTTTCATTCAGACCATTGGCTAAACAGATTTTAAACGTAAACAGACGACGTCAACAAGCTACTGTATCTCCGTACAGTCAGAAGAAAAAGAAAAATAACGTACTGTAGTACATACCTTGCAAGGTTCAGTCCTCGTCATCATTGATGCAATTACCAGCGTTGCAGTAAACGACGATATATTCTCGTAAGTTGTCGAAGCTGAATCGTCTTCGCCTATCGCTTAAACAGATTTTGTATCGAGAGAATTTCTGAAGAATACCTCTAAAATGGGGATCACTCAATTTCCTTAGAGGAATATTTGTACTCAGCTTCATGTTGCACGTGTCGTTAGACCCGCACAACTAAATGATGATGATGATGATGATGATGATGATGATGATGATGATGGTTCTTCAGATTTCATTTCAACGCATTTCCTGTGCGATGTACTGTTGCAATGTTTCTCTATAACCTGAGTTGTTCTGGTTTTTATTTCAATTTTACATACATTACACACGATATTGTCTTCGTTAATACATAAAATGTCACTCTCATACTTCTTAATTGCATTTCGTATCTCTGAGCGAATTTAACGTTTTGGCATTATGAATGGATCAGCACAACATATTCAACGCGTACTTAATACTTGAGTAGGATAACACAACTGCACATATTGCGTTCGTTTTGTACGCTGCTGTACTCGCCAGGTACACAAAAGACGGACGACACGGCACGTGCCATATAATCTGATACGAAACAACTTCACTTTTCCTTAAGTCATCCCGCATCCACTGTCTAGATATGTAATATCTGTAAGTTATAAGATAATAATCTCATTTATAGCTGCTGTAGGCCAACATTTCTTAAACTATGTTCCGCGGATGTGTTTTCAAACCAAAATTTGATATCTTATTTCATTATGAAAAATGTAATCAGAATCCTATGCAATACAAATTAACCTAATTACGTAATCAATTAATCATACACAATAAAATGTGACCATAAACAACCTGCTTAGTGTTTGTGTTTTCAGTCGGTTGTTTAGCAATGCTTCGCGATTGTCCGTGGTCTTTGGAATTAATAATAGCGACATGAGTTCGAGAATTTGTCATCGTATTGCTCCATATACTCCTTATTGTTGAGGAAGCGAAAAAGGCCAACTAACTCATAAGTCTAATCGGGGCTCGAAGCAGGATTCCCGCTCGCCACCCTGGAGCATGTCGTTGGCCCATTTGGTGGTTAAATAGTTTTTACTAACAGTAAGATATAAGATTTGTACTTCAGTAGGCAATGCTAGACGTCTGTGGCCGTGCTTGGCTTAGTATACTGTGAAATTCGTGAAAGTAAGGTCTCTAAGCAACTTGTAAAGGCGGCAAGTGGTTTTAGCTAAACGACAGTGAAACCGTAGTTTTCTATTGCTTGTAGAATATGTGGTCAGAGTTAAAAATGCGACGACACCAGGAGGCCGTTCTCCGAGCAAGAAAGCGCTATGTCTCATGAACATTTCGGTGCTGTGCGTTCTGTGTTGTACAGATTCGGCTTCAACTTTTTCAGTGAAATGTGGAATTAAAAATCAACATTCAGGTAATATTAATGAAGTTTACTATAATCACCATAATCATCATTATGCTGTAGCTTTCAGATACGTATTTTATGGACTTAATTAACTTTTCTGACCTCGGAATTTTTTAGAGGGCGTTCTTAATATCTTTCAACTTGGTTTGTAGTCAATTCCGTCGTTCCTCGGTCATTGTACGAGTTGTTTGGAATTATTTTATGCAATTAGATGTGTTGTCAGTAATTCTTTAAATGTAATCTCAGTTTTGTTCATAATCTGTACATGAAATTTGACAGTCCTTTTCAAGAAGTGCGGTTCTGTTTCTGTAATTATTATTACTGATTAACAATAATTTATTTACTGTTTTAAGGCTTCGGACAATGGGGGACACCCCCTCGAAACTAGTCAGCCAGGTATTTTTATAATATTAACACAATAAAGAAAGTATTGTTAATCAGTGGCTATACTAGTGTTAAAAGAATGTACCGAACAATGAATTATTATTATTTTACGTTATAGTAGAGCAACTTCCTCCGGTCCCGGGTTGATTCCCAAGTGGTGGCTTAATGTTAATACTTTGAAGTCGTTAATTACAGCAGGCCTGAATAACTGAAATTTATGTTGTGGTTAAAACAAAATAGCTTAGAATCTAGCCTGCCATTATAAAACACAAAGGGGAAACGAATATTACATCAGAATGAATTCATTATAATTATTATTCGTACACAGATTGGGGTGATTAATAAATGCGTGGAGTATAAAGACAGAAATAATTAATTTAATATAGTCTAATAAATTGTAAAGTATTTAACTGTGGTATTAATTTCTAAATGAATCCAATTCTCTGTAATGACATTATTATTCATTAAAATTTCAAATAATTCGCTGACATGTTGATGTGTGAATCGTTTCGACTATCAGTTGATTGTTGTCTGGAGACTAGGCCGCATGGAATGAGGAAGCGATTGGATGTGTTTGGGTAAAGGGAGATAGTCATAAAAATTTATTTTGAGATAAATGAAAATTAAAACTTAGGACTCTTATTGCAAATAATTTTCTACACAAATAAAATACATCAAATAGTAGTATTCTTTTGTTTTTTTTTTTGCACACCCACATGTAGAATTTAGCTTTGTATTCACCTGGGTAATAAAACTCCAGTTGCACAAGAAATGACATGACCTCCTATATTCGAATACCATCGAATTATACCATTAATTAGAAGGCGCCATATTAAGGGGTTAGGTACAGCTTACAGCAGTAAAATTTTTGGAAATATTCAACATTTTTTTCCTCCATTACTGTATCTTGTACAATAATGAAAATAATGAATATATATATTTTCAAAATTCAAAATGTTGGCAGTTCACTGTGCAGTGATGAAGCGTTTCTTTCATAATTCATAAACTTGTTAACTTTTTCATGTTCTCTCTCTTTTATTTTATTGCTGATACTCATGTTTACAATATCTTGCTCTTTCAACTACATGCCTTAATAAATATATATTTTTTAATTTTATGTTAGAAGAAAATACTGATATTTGACCATTTTAAATGAATTTATTTTTTATCAGACAATCTATCAAAGATAGAGAAGTGACCTTGCATCATATTGTAGATAAGACATGCATAAATACACACAAACAATTTCAACATAGAATTTTGGATAGTTTTTGAGTTATGTGGGAAACACTTCATCACTGCACAGTGAACTGAATTTTGAAAACAAAAATGTAAATAATTGTTTTAAATCGTAAAAATATTTCTTTCATATAGCAGAAGGACAGTGTTTTACACATACCAATTTTCATTATTGCACAAGATACAGTAATAGAGGAAAAAAATATTGAATATTTACAAAATTTTACTGCTGTAAGCTGTACCTAACCCCTTAAATGAAAAATATCATTTTTTTTTTTCAAATCCCCAAAATCCTTACAGTTTCAACCTCAACTATATTGAAGAAAACAATCACGAACAGAATAAAAGTTTCATGCAATTATAGGAATTATGTTACTGTTTTTAGGTCATTTTATTCATTCATAAACAGCTGTACTCCTTGGGCGTATGGTTAGCATGACACACAAATTCAAGGCAATTTAAGACAACGGATATACATGGGATCGTGTTGAAGAGAATTAATTTACTGTTGCTAAGCGTAAACGTTATATTTTTAACTGGAAACGTTAGAGCGAATGCTATTATTACAAATGTGTGAAACAAATAGTAAACTATGCATGCGAGAGAGAGAGAGAGAGAGAGAGAGAGAGAGAGAGAGAAAATGGATAATTTTAAGAAAGAAAAGAGTGCATAAAATTAGGCAAAAATATGCGTACACAGCCAGTCTGATATTAATAAAACGAAACGATGTATATAGTCGTAAAAAGAGAGAGGAAGGAAAGAACTAGAAAGAAGAGGTTCGATAGGAGGGGAGTGTAAAGAGGAGCAGTAGTACAATAAACAGCGTCTGATATTGATTATCTCAGAGAGACTGTAAAGAATCCCCTCATGCTAATTCCAGTGCTATAGCCTGGGATCTTGAAATGTATACCGACGTCTCGACGTTGTTCCCATTGACATGGGCAAAGAGGCGGCTGTTGAATTCTCGGCGAGAGCTTCCTCCCCTCATCACCACATCCGAAATGGTTCGAGAGCCCACCCATGGTTATGTTGATTGGATTTTTGTGACCTTTCCGTCCAGCGCACAGCTGACCACTTATCTGTACTAGTATCGGGGTTAAGAATGCGGATAGATCTACCACCACGCCTTCACATGCACTTCCATTATGAGATGCTTAATTACTATCACATGCCCATTGGTTCATATCTGAACACTTGCATTCTTAGGTATGAGTGACGTGACCCCTGCGGTGAGTGGTCAAACCTTCAGCCAGTCACGCGGACGTCCGGGTTCGAGTCTCGGTCAGGTCTGAGATTTTTAATTTAAAAATCCGTAATGACACTTTTGGCGGACAAGGTCGCAGTTGTTTTTTTTTTCGGGGTTCTCCCTTTTTCCCATATTAGACATCTAACTTACACCATTCCCTAAAGTCGACCTGGTTGGCGAGTTGGTATAGCGCTGGCCTTCTATGCCCAAGGTTGCGGGTTCGATCCCGGGCCAGGTCGATGGCATTTAAGTGTGCTTAAATGCGACAGGCTCATGTCAGTAGATTTACTGGCATGTAAAAGAACTCCTGCGGGACAAAATTCCGGCACATCCGGCGACGCTGATATAACCTCTGCAGTTGCGAGCGTCGTTAAATAAAACATAACATTTTTAACCATTCCCTAAACATTTCATAGCATTCCCCGAACGCCGGCTTGCAACGTACGGAGGAGGCTGGCCTAAGGGTGAATGGGGTTGCCTGCTCGAAACCTGGGTATGCATCCAGTGATATGAATGAACACGATTATAGTTTCAATAATAAGTAGTGGATGGAAAAATACAGATCTCACTTGCTGATTCAGATTCTTGGTTATAAGAGAATGAATTTTAATAGTATATTATGATACAAGGTTGGGAAATGCTTTCTACAAAATCGAGGAAATGTTTAAAAAAACGAACAGCGAGTTTTTCAACTTCCGAGATTTTGTAATAGATTTCACAAACGTGTATTCTACAACATTTTTTTGCACGATCAATATAAATATATTATGCATTAAAAATTTAGAGCGATATTATTCCAAAGCTCGCAAAACTGCACTGTAATGGTAACTAAGTAACAAAAAGTGTACTGTAATGGATCTATTTCAGTATAGTTTTGTGTTATGAAGAATGGTTTCCCTAGCAACAAATTTCTGTGTGGGAATTCTAACTTTCGAGGCCTAACAACAATAGCTGTAAATACAGCAAAAACACGATCGTGCAAAAAAATATCACATTCTCGTGGGTCTTACAATCCTTAGATTTAATCACCGTAATCTTACAGTTGCCATAGGAACTAAATAACAAAACAAATTAATTAAGTATAAATAGATTCTAGGATGCTAATTCATGCTAAGTATGAAGTCACGGCTTCTAAAGCAAAACATTTAATCGCAAGTGTTGAAAATCACGTGTTTCTGCCAGTGTCAATTTATAAGACCTTTTTCTCAGTTTTTGTGCTTAGAGTACCGGCATGTATTTAAAATATTGCTGCCTATTTCAGATCCATCTAGTATAATTATAACATATTACCTTTATTACATAAATGGGTGTTATATTTATGTTGCATAACATTAATTAAAACAATAAATACATGATAAGTTCCATATTATTTCTTGATTATAAATATGGATATACATAGGGCAGTGGGGTATTTAAGGACGTAGGCCTAAGTTAAAATTGACAAAAGACAAACTGCTCTGTTATAGTATAATTATCAGTAGACCATTCATTCATTCATTCATTCATTCATTCATTCATTCATTCATTCATTCATTCATTCACTGTTCTGCCCAAGGGCAGATCTTTCACTGCAAACCCAGCTTTCTCCAATCTTTTCTATTTTCTGTCTTCCTCTTTGTTTCCTCTTATGATCCATATATCTTAATGTCGTCTATCATCTGATATCTTCTTCTGCCTCCAACTCTTTTCCCGTTCACCATTCCTTCCAGTGCATCCTTCAGTAGGCAGTTTCTTCTCATTCAGTGATCCAACCAATTCCTTTTCCTCTTCCTGATCAGTTTCAGTATCATTCTTTCTTCACCCACTCTTTCCAACACAGCTTCATTTCTTATTCTGTCTGTCCACTTCACACGTTCTATTCTTCTCCATATCCACATTTAAAATGCTTCTATTCGCTTCTCTTCACTTCGTCGTAATGTCCATGCTCCTGCCCCATACAATGCCACACTCCATACAAAGCACTTCACTAGTCTCTTCCTTAATTATTTTTCAAGAAGTCCGCAAAAGATCCTCCTCTTTCTATTAGAAGCTTATTTGACCAATGCTATCCTTCTTTTGACTTTTTTTGGCAGCAGCTCATGTTACTGCTTATAATATACCCCATGTATTTGAAGCTGTCCACTTGCTCTACAGTTATCAGTATATAGCTTATAGCTATGTTGTTCTGAGAACTTGAATTATTACGCAGCAGAATTGAGGACCTAAATTCTAAAACATGATACCTCCAAAAAAATGGAAAATTGAGTTAACATTGTTATGTCTCGGCGTGTGATATCTTATGTTAAAAACAATCCGGTACTTGTTCTCAAGTTTATTGGCCTCATGAGAAACTACCTGAATTCTAAGCCATTCAATGTCCATGTAATTAGTATTATAACATTTAGAAAGCACCAGGAGTTAGCATGTTTTAGAATTCATGTCCTGGATTGGTGGGAAAATTTTATGCGAGAAGGTACTTCATTTTGTGGTCTAATTTGATCTGAATATGATTCATTGTGGTTTTGTACTAGGTTGAAGATTGATACATTTATATGGACACAGAAAAAGTTCTCCTCTTTAGTAAATTAAGAAGGCATGTTGTCTTTAAAAATAATGTAGGCGATACAAAGTATTTTAAATGTTGATGCCGAAGTCTGAGATGTAGCCTATCATAGATTGCAGGTCATGTCTGAGTCTGTTTTTATCTCTATTGTCTAGTCATGTTAGATTTTTAAGAGAGTGATTTAATTGAATTGCGGAGCACCTGTCATTATGAAGTAGACCACAGTCTGGAATTTCCGACAAGACGCGGTCGACTAGTTACATACGCAGCTTTCGAATGTAGTGCGAAATAAATTAGGCATTACCGTAAGGCACAGCTTGTTGTTTTCGAGGCACCTGTTTTAAAAACTAGCTACTCGATATTCAATGTAAGTTGGGAAAATTAATTCGAGACTTAGTATGTAACTTATACTCAAAGCATAGCAAATTCCTTAGTTCCAAAAGTAGGCCTAATTCAACAGTTCACGTGACTTCCAACTTGGTAGCATTTTTTTTTTCATTTCATTTTTTAATACTATATACTTGAGCTACATTAGGCATTGCAGCCCGAAAGAGCAGAAGCTCGTGCTCGGGCGCAGTTCAGATCAGTTATACAAAATATATCACAAAATTAAGAGAGTTCATTGAGCACAATAACATTAATAAGTGGTAAAATACATACAGCATGTAATAATAGGGGTCTATATACAAATAGAAAATACAAAACTACATGAATATATATGAGAGTATCAATTTTAACTCAATTAGCTTAAACAATTAAATAATTAATCTGATTTGTTTCTTAAATCTATGTGTGTTAAGTGTACTTAGCTCAGGGTAAGCTCTAATTAATGCATTATATATTTTGGGTCCAAAATTTCTGCTGTATTTTATTCCAGCAGTTGTTTGGCATTTGGGAGTATTTAGAAAGAAACTGTAGTTTTGTCTCGTATGGTATTCATGAGGATCAAATTTAAATTTATTGTGGTTTTTGTGGAAGTAAATCAGCAATGTTTGTTTATAAATTTGTTCTAGATTTGATACACCAAATTCCTGAAAAATTAATTTTGTTGGGTAATCAAAAAGGGTACTACTGCTGCTGCTACTACTGCTGCTACTACTACTACTACTACTACTACTACTACTACTACTACTACTGCTACTGCTGCTGCTGCTACTACTACTACTGCTACTGCTACTGCTGCTGCTGCTACTACTACTACTACTACTACTACTACTCCTGCTGCTGCTGCTACTACTACTGCTACTACTACTACTACATGTAGAGTGTTAGTTGGGAGACCGGAGGGGAAAAGACCTTTAGGGAGGCCGAGACGTAGATGGGAGGATAATATTAAAATGGATTTGAGGGAGGTGGGGTATGATGATAGGGACTGGATTAATCTTGCACAGGATAGGGACCTCTGGCGGGCTTATGTGAGGGCGGCAATGAACCTTCGGGTTCCTTAAAAACCATTTGTAAGTAAGTAAGTAATCAAAAGGTTTATATAGACAAATTTTGATAATTCTTTAATGTGCGTTTTTCACTTAATTTGTAGTGTTCAGTGTTGCAATTAGGGAGTAAAGTGAAGTTTTCAATATGTTATTTTCTCGTTTTGTTTGCATTATGCTGCTCATGTTTCTGTACCTTCAGCTATTTAAAACTTATTTTTATCTTTTATTTCACGCTCGTGAATGTGTAATTTTTGTCTTCCAGCGCGGGTACCTCTATTTAATGTCTGTGCACTGAAATGATAACTCGCACGTCGTGCACAAATGCACCAATCTTTGACAGATGCGGCACCTGATATGAAGAAACAACCGTTTACTCAGAATAGGAAGCGGGGGTGAGTTACTGGGACTTGTTCGGCTTTTGTTCTGTGAGGCGGTGGTGGGCAGGCAGCTCCAGCGTGAGAATTCGGAGCCACCGCCCATCGGACAGAGACAGAGGCTAGACTAGTTACACGGAGCTGGAATGTTTAGGGTCGACACCATCAGCAACCCTTTATCACACGCTCCTCGTGATTCTCCTCTGGAAGTTGCGAATCTGATTTTGGAGCCAGGATTCAGCCTTGATCCACATTGGATCTTTATTTTAATCAAGGTAATGTAATTTAATTTTTGCCGTAGATTCCGTTGTTGTGGATCTTGGACGTTTATCACCGACAAGCATTATACCCTGTCAAGAGGCAGTAAAGTCGTTTTCAAGCCATAACAATCATTCTTGCCTATGATACCTCTGCACATGGTACTTACGGCTTACAGACTGTGAATTACTCCATATCCTGCGCATCTCTTTTCTTGTACCTGGCCTTCTCCTCCTGCATTTTATTGTATCACACCAGAAATAGATTATTATCGTCAACAAAGACAGGTTAGTCAATGTTATTCATGTTCTCGAGGTGTGAAATCTATTGCTCTTCTTCGTGCATCATGATAAAAAAAGTTACTCGTAGTTGTATACATGTTTCTTGTTCTTTCTGTGCCTTATATTGTAGTTACTACTATAGTATTCTTAGCTAAAACGACTTGTACGAGCTCTAGTCTTTCCTTGTCACATGATTTATGCATGCTTCTTTTTGTGTCTCATGATACGTGGATTATTTTTTAGCTACAACACTTTTACATATCTCCCTTTCATTTTTGTCTCTCATGATTACTCTTAGCACAACACTTTTTTGCATATCTCCTCTTCTTTTTTCATATCTCATGATTACTCTTAGCACAACACGTTTTTGCATATCTCCCCTTCTTTTTTTCATATCTCATGATTACTCTTAGCACAACACTTTTTTTGCATATCTCCCCTTCTTTTTCGTATCTCATAATTACTCTTTAGCACAACACTTTTTTTGCATATCTCCCCTTCTTTTTCGTATCTCATGATTACTCTTAGCACAACACTTTTTTACATTTTAAATATCTCAGAGATAATTCAGTGGATCTTTATTGTAAATCTTTCACAACATTTTAAATGTCTCAGAGACCTTTCACAACATTTTAAATATCTCACAAATAATTCAGTGGATCTTTATTGTAAACCTTTCACAACATTTTAAATATCTCAGAGATAATTCAGTGGATCTTTATTGTAAACCTTTCACAACATTTTAAATATCTCAGAGATAATTCAGTGGATCTTTATTGTAAATCTTTCACAACATTTTAAATATCTCAGAGATAATTCAGTGGATCTTTATTGTAAATCTTTCACAACATTTTAAATATCTCGGAGACCTTTCACAACATTTTAAATATCTCAGAAATAATTCAGTGGATGTTTATTGTAAACCTTTCACAACATTTTAAATATCTCAGAGATAATTCAGTGGATGTTTATTGTAAACCTTTCACAACATTTTAAATATCTCAGAGATAATTCAGTGGATCTTTATTGTAAATCTTTCACAACATTTTAAATATCTCAGAGACCTTTCACAACATTTTAAATATCTCAGAAATAATTCAGTGGATCTTTATTGTAAACCTTTCACAACATTTTAAATATCTCAGAGATAATTCAGTGGATGTTTATTGTAAACCTTTCACAACATTTTAAATATCTCAGAGATAATTCAGTGGATCTTTATTGTAAACCTTTCACAACATTTTAAATATATCAGAGACCTTTCACAACATTTTAAATATCTCAGAGATAATTCATCGGATCTTTCTCATTTTTTATATACAAATAAGTGGTATTTGGGCCTCTCATTCACACATGAATATGGTTGAGTAAGCGAGCAAGACTTTTCTAATAATAATAATAATAATAATAATAGTTTCCGCGAAGTTATGTAAAATTTATGGTCAATATAGCGAGCAGCTACGAAGTAGGGTTTCTCTCAATATTTAGGTTTTATTCTAAGCATGTATTTGAACTTTTTTCCTTGACACTATTCACACAGGATTCGAACTGAGGACCGTAGCTGCCATTCAACGTCAGGATGGCGCCATAACTCATACCACGACCTGCTCTGAATAAAAGAGACGAATAAACTTCAGATAATTAACGAACATTTTGTATCGAAGAAATGATTGTATGCAAATCTGCAGTAATTATCTTGCATTTGGCTGCTTGCTGAGGACGACCTACTTCGCCTCTCTCATCCTCTGGGCAGATGACAATTTTCACCTTGTCGACTTGTGTCGTAATGCTGTAATGAAACAATGGCGGGTGAGAGATTTCATATCTCGGCTCAGCAGAGTGTAAAGCAATTCAATGGATAGAACAATTAAGTGGTTTAGTTTTCTCTGTTATTGTTAAGATGAGTATCGTCCATGTTGGCTGTCAATGAAGTTCTGTACGAGTGGCTAACTAGGCGCGTCCCTCTCTCGTACAGTCAGTCAATCTGCCAATGCAGCATCTCGGATGTTTCGGGTTTTGCACAATGTCAGGTGAATAAACATCCAACGTTTCAGAGCTGCTTGGCGGTTCCACCATCAGGGAAGAAAAGAAAGGAGAATCCATGTGCCCGGTCCATGACTTAGGGGTGTCAGTCGTGGTAATGGATTCAGATATTTCTTGCCTTACCTTATGCAGGAAGCAAAAAATAAATCCGAAACGTTACAATGTTACTACTGCTACTACTATTACTTAGGGGTGTCAGTCGTGGTAATGGATTCAGATATTTCTTGCCTTACCTTATGCAGGAAGCAAAAAATAAATCCGAAACGTTACAATGTTACTACTGCTACTACTATTACTCATGCTACTACTACTGCTGCTGCTACTACTACTGCTACTACTACTACTGCTACTACTACTACTACTGCTACTACTACTACTACTACTGCTACTACCACTGCTGCTACTGCTGCTGCTACTGTTGCTACTACTGCTACTGCTACTACTACTGATACTACTGCTACTAATACTACTACTACTACTGATACTACTGCTACTACTACTACTACTGCTACTACTACTGATACTAGTGTTACTACTACTACTACCGCTACTACTACTACTGATACTGCTACTGCTACTACCACTGATACTGTTACTACCACTGATACTGCTACTACTACTACTGCTACTACTATTGATACTGCTACTACTACTACTGCTACTGCTACTACTGCTACTACTACTGCTACTACTACTACTACTGCTACTACTACTACTACTACTACTACTACTGATAGTGCTACTACTACTGCTTCTACTACTACTGCTACTACTACTACTACTACTACTGCTACTACTACTGCTGCTACTACTACTGATACTGCTACTACTACTACTACTACTACTGCTGGTACTACTGCTACTACTACTACTGCTTCTACTACTACTACTGCTGCTGCTACTACTACTGATACTGCTACTACTGCTACTGCTTCTACTACTACTACTACTACTAATAATAATAATAATAATAATAATAATAATAATAATAATAATAATCTGGCATTACTTACGACCTTGTTGGTGATTTTTCATACAAAGTTAATTGATTGTAGCACTTACAGGATACGTGGCTGAAAGTTGTGTTAATTATGGCAGATTTTCGAGCGGTTCAGAGTTAGTTGTGCCTGGCTTCTGCGCATGCTCCCCACGTGAGCACGCGAGTGTGGCTGAAGTTTCAAGTCCAGTGCACGAGAAATCAGAAACCAGAAACTATTGCTCATTGAAAATCAGTCACTGTCTTGCATGCAATCCGACAATCATAAAGGTTATGAGCTGAACGGCTTTCCTAATTGTTCAGGGAATAATACATGCTGGGAATCGCATGTTGGCCATTAGAACCCGTTTTCATAAAGGCGTAAATACGAGGCGCTTTCATATGTGGTTCAGTGATCTCTCGAGTACGGACACAAGTTTCGAATTCAATAAAATGCCCATTCCTTTATGTGAAAGTCATTCCGTAAAGTGTTTTGAGAAGAAAAATTCTGAATATATATCTGCGATCTAGTCTTTATACTAATGAGATTTTTACGATCGAATTATTGTCCTCACAAACTTTAAATGCTTCTTTAAGTAGTCATTTCAACATACAATAAGGTCTACAGACATTTTCTAACTCATAAAGTTCTGGATAAATGTGTTTTTATTCACAGAACTGAACTTAAGGAATTCGGACGTATTTAATTTCAATCTAAGGTGCACAGTTTTAATGCTGTATGGTTACTTTACTCCTAGACAGGATGCTTTAATTAAGGTAGTCAATTATTTAATCGACGTTTTAAAAATTACAGAGAAATTTTAGCAGTCCAATATATCAATTTTTTTAAGAAACTTAGTCGTAGTGAGTTGTTCTCACAGCGTGCAACTTTCATTTAACAATTATTTGAACGGCTTTTTACTTTGACGTCACTGAAATTGAGAAATGAATAAGAATAACTAGTATGCAAAAAGTAATTATTTTCGTGTACTGTTTGAAAGCTGTACAATCAGTTGTAGCTGGTATTCAGTGCATGTTGTCTCCATCATCTCAGAATTGACACGTTTACCCGTAAAACAATTTTAAAATCGTTATAAATCTGTAATTGAAAAGGAGACATAATTTATACACAGTATTATTTGTTCGTCCTGAAAGTAGAGCCGAAATCTCACTTTTTTGTGACCTCGATAGTTTTCATTAAGGATATTCACTAACTCGAAACTTCCGTTCTTCAAGCGGTCTTATGCAGATTTAAAAAAAATTAATAATAATAAGAGGGCACAATACTCATTTAGGTATACATTAGCAGTTTTATCAACAGTAATCTCATTAGAGGTTTTGATTTATCTAGAGAAAATCAAAACTCGAGTGGGATTTAATTGACTATTACACGATTAGAAGAAAGTATATAAAGATTAGAAGTAACGAAGTACTGCAATACAATAAAATATTAATTGACTTACGAAAATACAACTGTCTTCAAATGTATTATTGTACCATCTCAGCATTACAAATATTACGCTAGATGCATGCTAGATGGCAGTATTGAGCAATGCCTTCCCTTCGAGAAGTTCTCGATCTATTATACACGATGGCAATGTTACTAGTCAAGAAGGCTTTGTTGCTTCAGTTTCATTTTTATTAAAACAGTTGCATTCCACTTCAATTATCCGAATCCCAGTAATCAACGTCACTTGACAGATGATTTTCAATAAATCTTAATATTAAACAATCTCTGATACGTGACTATCCATAATATCATATAGCAGAAGCTATAACATAACCTAACTAATATACTGTACACAAGTGTTAGAAAAGTTTTAATTAACGACGATGACATAAAAAATAAACATGAATAATATGAAAAGGAGTAATTATTGAATGTACAATTTTCAAATTTGAATGTGGTTGGTGGTTCAATTGATGTTATATTAGACGTGTGCGTAATAGAAGTGGAACTCGTTGATTTAGGCCTGCATGGTGTATTCAAGTTATTCAGGATTTCCGAATGAATAATTTTAAAAGGAATAATTATTGAATGTACAATTTTCAAATTTGAATGTGGTTGGTGGTTCAATGGATGTTATATTGCACGTGTGCATAGTAGAAGTGGAAGTCGTTGATTTAGGCCTACATGGTGTATTCAACTTATTCAGGATTTCCGAATG
The DNA here is from genome assembly GCF_040183065.1 of Periplaneta americana. Taxonomy (NCBI): domain Eukaryota; kingdom Metazoa; phylum Arthropoda; class Insecta; order Blattodea; family Blattidae; genus Periplaneta; species Periplaneta americana. The sequence continues at coordinate 176,942,536 of NC_091122.1, forward strand.
GTGCTCTTCATTTATTTGTAAATCGGATTTCAGAAGATGCATAGGTATGATAAGTGATTTTTATTAATTCTTGTTCTTGAATGCCAATGCGAGTCATATTTGAAACTGCTGTGCATCGACTGGAGTGGTTTGTAATTTTATATATAATTTTGACGTCCAGACCAGCGCAGTTTCAAATGTTGGCAAACAAAGAAACAAATGCTAGGGACGCGATAAAATTAAACAAATGCTAGGGACGCGATAAAATTTAACAAATGCTAGGGACGCGATAAAATTAAACAAATGCTAGGGATGCGATAAAATTAAACAAATGCTAGTGGCGCGATAGAATTAAACAAATGCTAGGGACGCGATAAAATTGTGCGATAAGCAGCCATGATTTGTTGAAATACGTCCTTTCGTACCGTTTTATTGGTCAAACGTAGTATGACGTAGTAAGAGTGTAATAGTCAATAGTAATCTCACTAGAGATTTTGATTTATCCAGAGAAAATAAAACTCGAGTGGGATTTAATTAGTATTACACGATCAGAAGAAATAAAGTACTCTAATACAATAAAATATTAATTGACTTAGGCTACTAAAATTCTCTTTCACTAATGTTAGCTTCACCAAAATGTTTGAACGGAGCCGCCATTTTCAGTTGATTGTCTATGCGGTAAACAAATGACGATTACAAATCATGGTTTATAGTACCGTAAAGAATTTGCAGTTTGAAATGTTGGGAAACAAAGAAACATATGGTAGGGCGGTGATAGAAACAGAAGAAAGTCTATAAAGATTAGAATAAATAAAGTACTCAATAATGTTACCTTCACCAAAACGTTTGAACGGAGCCGCCATTTTCAATCGACTATCTATGCGGGAAACAAATGACGATCGCAAAGCATGTTTTATAATACCGTAAAGAATTTGCATTTTGGAATGTTGGCAAACAAAGAAACAATTGCTAGGGAAGTGATAAAAACAAAAAATGCTAGGGAAGCGATAAAAATAAACAAATGCTAGGGAAGTGGTAAAATTGTGCGATAAGCAGCCATGATTGGTAAAAGACGTCCTTTCGTACCGTTTTATTGGTCAAAAGTAGTATGATGTAGTCAATGTGTAATAGTCAAGCTAAATTAATTCTTATGACATGTGCGCTACGCTGACAATTTATTACAACAAATTTCAAAGTGAACTTAAGTTATTTATAGAAATTTGCAGAGTAGGTATGAGAAACTGTAAAAATGGCCGAAGATGAAATTTTCAAAGCGTTAATGAAATATTTCTGGAATCAAAGTATTATAAGCAGGATTTTTCTATAAAATAATAAACAAAATACAAGGTGAGATCATAATCCGCGTCCTGGCTATATTCACACCATAGTAAAGGTAAAAGGTAAAAATGGTATCCCCGTAACATGCCATGATGGCACTTGGGGGGGATGCTTTCCATGACCTCGGCACTAGAATGAGGTGGTATGGTCGGCACCACGCTCTGACCGCCTTTTACCCCCGGGAAAGACCCGGTACTCAATTTTATAGGAGGCTGAGTGAACCTCGGGGCCGTTCTGAAAGTTTGGCAACGAGAAAAAATCCTGTCACCACCTGGGATCGAACCCCGGACCTTCCAGTCCGTAGCCAGCTCCTCTACCAACTGAACTACCCGGCCGCCATTCACACCATAGTTAATTATTAAATAAAATCGTCGATGAATACATTTACTACACTGCATACAGATTGGCAGTGATACATTAAAATTGATTTTTAAAAGCTGTTATACGTTTTGTAATTAAGTGCGTCGTTAATAATGAAAATTAGGCTGAAAATCTGCATAGTTCGACCAGAGCACATCGACAGCTGACTTACGAAAAAAACACACGTACTTTGTCTGAATAACAGAGTTCTATCTCTTAATCACTCCACTGGGATTGCCAGACTTATTAATAGCAGGAAATAACGATACGCGTTTATCTTTTTATTTAATTTGTAAGAAAACCGTCCATTTTATTTAATAGCTGTAAAGGGCTAAGTCAGCTTGTTACGAAACCTTCAAATAAGCATGTTAGGAGAAAATCCACAAAAGATTTGGGGAAAATACGGGAATTTTACTTGAAGCAAGTACAGAGATAGGTTTGGAAGTAAATCCCGAAAAGACGAAGTATATGATTATGTCTCGTGACCGGAATATTGTACGAAATGGAACTATAAAAATTGGAAATTTATCCTTTGAAGAGGTGGAAAAATTCAAATACCTGGGAGCAACAGTAACAAATATAAATGACACTCGGGAGGAAATTAAACACAGAATAAATATGGGAAATGCCTGTTATTATTCGGTTGAGAAGCTTTTATCATCCAGTCTGCTGTCAAAAAATCTGAAAGTTAGAGTTATTGTATTCTTCACCTGACATAACTAGGAACATTAAATCCAGACGTTTGAGATGGGCAGGACATGTAGCACGTATGGGTGAATCCAGAAATGCATATACAGTGTTAGTTGGGAGGCCGGAGGGAAAAAGACCTTTGGGGAGGCCGAGACGTAGATGGGAAGATAATACTAAAATGGATTTGAGGGAGGTGGAATATGATGATAGAGAGTGGATTAATCTTGCTGAGGATAGGGATCAATGGCGGGTTATGTGAGGGCGGCAATGAACCTCCGGGTCCCTTAAAAGCCAGTAAGTAAATAAAGGGCTAAATCATTCCTCATTAGTTTCATCGTATGGATAGTAATAATATTGAGTGAAACGGTGTTAACATATAGGGAAAATTGTTTTCTTTTCCTGAGAAAAGTATTTGTTTGGGACAAATATGGTATGGAAATCTTTTGTTGTACTCTGTCAAAGGAATAAGCTGTTAATATCTGTACAGATTTATTACGACCACCCTGTTTATTTACGTAGAACTATGTGTGAGAAATGAAACCAAGAGAATATAAAGATAACGGGACGACAAGAAGATCAAGGGAGGAGTTGCATTTTTATGTGACGGTAATTTACCAAGTTGCTCCTCCTTACCTAGTGACGAGAAAGACGTAGTTGTACGTCCAAATATTGGATTGCAAGGGAAAGTAAAGTACACTTTGTACACTGCAAATTCTACTTGAATTGGCCGAGTTTGAACCCGGTTCTCTGCGAGTTGAACAACTTGACCAGTTTCTGCTGTCGGTCAAGCTCGCCGTCCGCACCTTGTTTGCGTTCCGTTCTCGTGTTTGTGCAGACGGAGCATGTGACACGGCTACCACCTCCGCCTGCCCGGGCCCTCCTCAACGGATTGTTGGTTTCCTGGAAGCTTCTATCTATAATGCATGTGATGCATGATTGGCAGTACATATGATTTCCCCGGGAAGAGGCGGCAACTTCTCTGACACTGAGGTGCAGCGGACGAGGCTAAGCAGACGGGGTTGTCCCTCACGTCTGCTGACTCACACGTAGGAAATGAAGGAACACGCCCTGCATTCATCGTGCGACCCGGCACTCTTTGTTCTTGGTTTGCGGGTTCGAATCCTGTCGATATGGAGGATTAGGAAGCGAAATGTACGTATTTACGAACAGTTGTGCACTTGCTTTCAGAAAATACGTAATCTGTTATTTACAGTCCGCGCCGTGGCGTCGTGGTCTAAGGCATCCTGCCTAGAACTCGCGTTACGGAATGCATGTTGGTTCGAGTCCTCGTGCGGGAAGAAATTTTCTTATGAAATTTCGGCCAGTATATGGGACCAGTGCCCACCCAGCATAGTGATGCACTTGGGGAGCTGCAATAGGTAGCGAAATCTGGTTACGAAAGCCAGCTATAACGGCTGGAGGGATCATCGTGCTAACCACACGATACCTCCATTCTGGTTGGATGATCGTTAACCTCTGTTTCGGCATGTGGACATGAGGCCAGCAGCCGGCTGGTCGGTCATGGTTCTTCATGGGCTGTCGTGCCTCGGACTAGTTATATACTGTAATGTGGCAAGGACAAGAAAAATTTCCTGTAAACCAGCGTTTCTCAAACTTTTTTGAAGTGGGGACTACTTTTTAAAGTCAGAACAGTTCCGCAGACCACCTTACTCTTGTTCCCTTCGAAAGCAAATTTATGATTTTCGTAGCATATTTTAATACCAGTATACTTTATTTTAAAACTGAATTAAGGTTCGGTACTTTGGTCCTCTGTTATGAATTCCGGTGGTCCCTGGCTGGGTTAAGACGCGGCGCCAGATGTGCAGGGAAAAGATGTCGAGAAACACCACGTGTATATTGCTTTAAATCCCTCTTTGTTGCTGAGAGTAGAATGGGAAGTCGATAGACGGCTAGGGTAATACATTTCATAAAATGTCTGTACTGGGAGAAAAAGTGAAATTCGATTGCCATGTGTCATTTCCAAACTCTGAGATTTTAAGCTATAGTGTGATACGCAATTCGTTTGAATTTTATTTTTTCTTCTGTCTTTTTTGAAGAACCACAAGGGCAGACCTCGAGGACAACAGGTGGTCCGCGGACCGTAGTTTGAGAAACGCTGCTGTAGACTTTAAACGCAGTGGTAAAGTAATTCGTGTTGTTCGCAGCAGATTTAGCGTCGCATGAAAGTTATGTTCTGTATTCGAATTTCTATTAAAAGGACTACTTTTCCAGCATGTGTGTGAGGTTCTATGTAGTCTCAAGTCGGGACCTTGTTTTGTGCTGGCAACACGCTAGAGGAGTTCCGGAACTTGTCTATCTCTTGCATAAGACTGAAATGATGTGAAAATGCAAAGACTAAATCTGTACAAGAATATAATTCTTTAGAAGGAGACTGCAGTGAATATAATAGGCTACTAGCTTTTAGTACAACACTAATATTACATCTTTATATATATATATATATATATATATATATATATATAGAGTTTTTTTTTTAAATTTCTATAGTTATATCTTGTTGAAAAATTTAGGCCAGATATTGGTAAAATAGACAGACCTACATATGCACAATTTTTTCTCACATTTTTATGTTGAAAAATATTTCCAGAAAAAGAATATTTAAAATTAATTTCCGTTTTTAGTAAACATATGTGTAGGCCTCAGATAATGGTAATTAATTTCATAAATGTTTAAAAGGAAGCTAAGATCTTCGAAAATTAAATGGTACATTGATTTTTCTGGTCAATATACTTCATTTGTAAAAATAATTAAACATTTGATTTTTTTTTTCAACTTTACGTACCGTCATAAAAATCACAATAATAACCATATGTGTAAATAAATGCACCATTTCATGCACAGACCTATTGTGAATATGTGTGCAAGGTTTCATTACTCTAGTTATAGCGGTTCAGTAGATTATCTTTTTTCTAATAAGTTAAAATGTAATAACTATGATTTGGGGTTAAATCACTTCTAAAGTTATAATATGCATTCTGAATATAGTATTGACCACTTGTATGGAATGAATTGAATTTTTGACTTAGAGTAAATATATCGCAATGAAATCTTCACTACAGTATTCCTCAAGAAACCATAGACTTTTTGGCACAATATTTTAAAAATGAAGAAAATTGTCAAAATTAACCAAAAACCCAGTAGCGCGTTCCCTTAATTTTCTCTCGTCCGCGTTATAGGTGGATTTTATTTAGACAAGGAGTAATTGAGGAACGTTTTTGCAGAACTTGCTAACTGCAAAATTGAGATTTTGATGGATTCGTTAACATAAGGCAGGCCTCTACATGATGTTCAAAGCGTCTTAGTAAAATTGGGTTATTTCTCTTCATTGTAGTGTGCCAAAGTGTGATCGTTTTTTTTCAAAACTTGCTTTCTTCTATAAGTGAGACATACAGCAAAACTTGCTTACTATAGTGTTTTGTCTCTCCTGTAAAGTTTAGTTTTTTCTGTTAACAAGTTTTGCAAAAACGGTCCTCAATTCATGAAGATGAATGTCCGGCGTATTTTTGGTTTCAGAATTAGGTTTTATCTGTTGACCGCTTACACTTTTTGCATGTGTAGAGGGCTGTCTGAGTCCTTCAGCATTACAATTGATAGGTATATTATATGAATGAATTTTCAGCTTGTAGATATTATGGAGATAGAGTGAGGAAATTTCTTAATAGTCACCAGATTTTAAAGTTCATCGCAATGTGAGTAGTGTCTGAAATTTTATCGCCATCGGGTCCTTCGACATTATGCTTCCTGTGACACCTGTACCACCTCTCATCGTGACCACTACATAGAGAAATGTTATGTAGGTATAGCTTACTCCTCCTGCATACCATATTTTTAATTACCGGTATATGAAATGAGAAGTAGGGTAAGTGGAATTAAATTTTCTATGTAGAAGGAAACAGGAGAACCACGGGAAAAATTCGGAAGTGGCTCGATTTTCTCATCACAAGTATAATTTTGTCCACACATGTGGAGTAACTTCACGTGTGACCGCGAAACCAGATGGCCCGAGTTCGAATGCAGGTCGGGACAAGTTACGTGGTTGAGATTTTTTCCGGGGTTTTCCCTCAACCCAATATGAACAAATGTTGGGTAACTATCGTGCTGGACCCCGGACTCATTTTACCGGCATCGTCACTTTCATTTCTTTCAGACGATAAATAACGTGAGATGGTGATACAGTGTCATAAAATAACTCACTAAAAATAAGTACCATTTCATTCGACGTCAGAGATCGAACTCTAGTTCATTAAATTATAAGACCGCACTAAAGCACATGGCTGCCGAAAGTGTATTTATATTCTTGCTGTTATGTTCCCAAAAATTCTTATATGTATGAAGTATCGTAATTTGACATCAGTCATAGTGTTCATATTATCCATATTAAACGTAAGTTAATTACTTCTGATTGAGGTTATGGCTGATATGTACAGTAGTGGCAAAAAAACCGGACCGACGGAATAATCAAAGTCCCCGAAATGAGCCACTGCTCATGCCACGCCCGCATTCACAAGATATCGAGTAATCTATTGAAATTGTTGTAGTCTCGACTGCTGACGTAGCCCATTTCGAAAGCCATTAGGAAATAAGCTGGTAAAATTCATGTTCTGGGAATAATAAGTTAATTAAGTAGTAAAATATCGCTGCAATCGAAAATTATTGGGAATAAATTTGAATAAGGAACAAAAAAAAGTTTCCTTCCCAGGCAGGATTCGAACCACGAAAGTTTAGTTACCAGTCTATCGTGCTGCCACTGTGAACAGGCTCTGAAATCAGCTACAAGGGTCGGTCCGGTTTTTTTTTTTTGCCACTACTGCACATCTGTTCAGGCAGTACATTTCACTTGACGATATGTGTCAGAGGAAAATTAATTACTGTTGTATATATATGAAGTCTGATTAGTTAACTGTGTTAATATACAATGGAGGGGAAAGGAACTGGCCAACCTACCCCATTAACTCCTGGCTTACTTGCCTCATGAGTGATGCCCCATTGGTGACATTTACGAGGTTCAATCCAGTCTCCGGACTGTTCATTTAACGAAACATCATGCTGTTAGACATTCCATTTATGCATTAATGAACAACATTGTAAGAGGATTCCATGGATTATTAGGAAAGGAAAACGGAAATACTCAAAGAAAATTCCCAATTTTATAATATTAGGCCTATATGCCAACCACAAAATTCACGTGAACTGAATGGGATATGAACCCGAATCCCACCAGCTAACTGTCCACCGCAAAGTTATTACATTAAAGTCATTACCAAGACCATGTAACTGCAATGTTATGTAACTTAGGTCCGTAGAGTAGGTTTATTTCTTATATGATCGTAAACAGGCCTGAAATTAATTTCTATATAAAAACGTCAATTTTGAGTATCTTTATATCTTTCCCTGGAACTGAGTGTGTTACAGACTGTAAACGTGTATTTTGAGGCGATGACACAATGATTTGGACGTGTCTTGTGCACAGTTGCTGCTGTATCGGTAGGGTCATTGATCCAACGTGAATCTAGAAATACACGTAGCTATGGCAACCACACACACACATACACACCTCTTCAGTAAATATGAATTGTGATGCTCTCTTGTTTGCGTTCCCACGCTCATTTGTTCTCTCCGAGAAATCTCATTTGTCCTTTATTACTGTTAGAAAACGTCTTAATTTGGTCTTTTATACCTTCCTCATGTTTTCTTTTCTTCTTTATCATTCCCCTCTAATTAACGAGTTGCGAAGGGCTTCTTTTTGTTTCACTCTGTCCAGTTTTGTAGCCCCAGTGAGTGAGGGCACATCACAAGATAAGTGGCATGGTTTATTGGGTCGGCTCATTCAAACGGATGCCGCTCCACATAGCACTTAACGTATTGTAACGTAATAGAACGTTAGAAGTTGTAAATTACAGTAAGTATCTGGAAGTCGTCTTGGGTGGTCAAGCAGGTGTAGATATTTCACACAGAAAAGAAAATTTCTCATGTTCATCTGATCTATTGAATATTTTATTTAGTGATTCCCACAATTTGTGAATAACGGCAGATATTACAAACTTGAAGAGGAATTTTGAGTGATGCTTTTCCAGAATGGATCTGGAATGAAACACAGACGTTAGGTCCTTTTTATATTGTCCACAATTTTAATGTCCATTTTATTATGTCCATTACATAAAAGTCCATTACACTATGTCCTTAAATATATGTCCAATGAAGTATATGTCCACTTTATTTTAGTCCAATTGCACAAATTTTGTGTCCACATTTTTACGTCCATTACATGATTGTATAATACATTAAGTCCACTACAACATTTTTACGTCCACTACATGATTGTACAATACATTATGTCCACCTACAAATTTACTTCAATTCCCCACTCAATGTCTTCCGCCTGTTCATCTTCATACAACTTCACATGATAACTAATAGCTTTGAGGTAAGTTCTGATGTGTCCTTCTTCGTTGTAGTGGTTGTAATTCCGAACAATCTCTTCTACTCGACTTAAATTTTGTAAGTACGATCTTTTAATAGAGTGTCGCACATTCAAATGCCCGCCAAGCAATTGGATCATTATAATTTCATTATGCTTTTGGGTTTTCTTGATAAATTCCACAAATTTCCAGACCGATGCGTGTTTTGTGACGATGTGTTTCTGAAAGCGATTGTGCCAGCCCTCGACTACGTTAGTTGACGATGTTGTCCTGCCAGAACCTGATTATCAGTGTTTTATATTTCAGGTGCGAATCTAGGTGGCATTGCTCTTCTTCTTCTTCTTCCTCGAGCAGGTGTTCATCGGATTAAGTTCTTTCCATGTACATACAATGCTAAATCCATTATTATCTATAAGGCTATCAAAAACAGCCTGAACATCTTCCAGGTGTACAAAGGGAACTGACATAAATAAAAGTGGACATAAATGAAAGTGGACTTAAATAAAAGTGGACATAACAGCCATGGACCCAACAAGATGGACGCACATAAAATGTGGACAAAAATGAAATTGGACAATAATATTAGAGGACATAAGCCATATGGACATGGTTACAATGGACTCAACGTCTTGGAAGCTCTGGAATATATATGGTCTTCCAAAATTGCAGTTTTCGGCAATGAAAATGAGTGTGAAACAATAAGTAAAGTTGTATTTGAAATACTAAGTGTGCCTCATAATGACTCGCCTACGGAAAGAGTCTTCAATGTTGTGAAAAAAAAATCAGACAGGATTCAGGACTACGTTAAAGACGTCAACACTGGAATCACTTCTGATCAAAAATATCACGATGACATCACAAGGAGAAGTATGCTACAAGAAAAAAAATTAGCAGAAAAGCAACTGCTAGATGCAAAATATGTCACAAAAGATTTTTTTTTTTTTCCACAGAAAAAGTGACGAGTAACATGTAATTATGTACAGAGTGAACCGTAATTAATTTCATTAGTTTCAGGGGGTTATTCTTTCAGAATTTTCAAACGAAGAAGTTTAATACAATTTTTTTTGCTTCCTTTTCGAGATAAAAATTGTTTTATATGAAACATTTCATGGCGTGTTTTGGGATGGCTATTGATTTAATTCCCGATATGGTCAGTCAATTTAAGAGAGTAGTGTATTATGATAATAAATCATTCAAAGAATTTTAGTTTCGTCCTTTAGAAATGCAGAAATTTGATTCGAACAAATGTAATTATTCCCTCTGAAAAGGAATTTTAAAGTACTGCATTTGTTGTGATCAAATTTCTGCTCATTTAAAGGACAAAACTAAAATTCTTTGTATGTATGTATGTATGTATGTATGTATGTATGTATGTATTTATTCACACTGCAATGGGTATATACCCGGTGGCAGTGGTAACTAATTACACTCAATAATGACAATAATAAACTTATTAATTAAAAATGCAATTAATGATAATACTAATAATTAATAATAATAATAATAATAATAATAATAATAATAATAACAACAGGGAATATACTAAATTAAATGAAACGATCACTTAAAATAACATTTGAAATATTCTAGTTTGTATCTTAAAACTAAGATCGAACTAAAACTCACGAGTATATGTTCATATCTGCACAAGTACCTTTCAACATTACACTCATTTCTCTGTCAACTCACTCACTGCACTGGAATTACGACACATTTCACTGATTCTATCCTGATTTCACTAACACTTCAAAAACATTTCACTGTTCAAATACTTTGCACTGCCACTATAACCTATACAGCTTCACTGACAGGAACACGTTTCACTTACTCAACACACTTCACTGACACAACACACTTCACTGACACAACACACTTCACTGACACAACATAATTCTTCACTGATACAACACTTCAATAACAACATATCATTTACACCCTTTAAATACTGTGTATAATTACCGTCTATTAGTAAGGTCCTTAAGCCTATTTTTAAATACATTTTTGGTTGTTGGTAAAGCCTTTCAATCATATATTATCACAATACACTGCTCTCTTAAGTTCACTGATCATATTGGGAATTAAATCAATGGCTTTCCTGAAACAAGCTATGAAATGTTTCATATGAAACAGTTTTTATCTCGAAAAGGAAGCAAAAATGAACAAAATTGTCTTAAACTCTTTTGTTTGAAATATCTCAAAGATCAACCCACTGAAATATATGGCATTACTTGCGATTCAACCTGTATAATATGCTTTACATCTGATTCGGCCAGAAGTGGGGGTAACGCGCACTATAAGGTTACTTGTAAAGTTGTCACCTCTGCATTATATATCCAGAGGCGTACAAGATGTCAATTAGATAATGTAGAGACTTACCACTTCCTCGAACTCTGAATATGAAACAACATAGAACACCATAACGGCAGTGGACAGAAATCGGTGTTGTAGACGTGATATGAACCCAAGACAGCTTCCACGCAATATCAGTGATACTGTGAGAGACAGACCGCGTGTTCATTTCTGGAGCGTTTTCCTTCTTAGAAAATGTACGCTAATGACCCTGTTTGGTACAACTGTTTTAGTTCCTCACCAGCACATAAATCACGCTGGTGGAAAAATAAGGAAGGCTACGGTATCGTACATATTACATAACGTTACGCTGCAGCCGATGTGAACCGAGTTTAAATAATAGAGACCAGGAGGGTTGTCAGGTAGACCTCCAGGTTGTACTTTTGAACACGCTTGATATTTATCTGTTGCTTTTAAAATACTGCATCGCGAGGAACGAGGGCTGTCCACGGCGACATTATTCTATGAAAATCATTCCACTTTAATTGCGACGAGTGTAAATTCATTAAATTGTAGTTTTAAAAAGCATAGGAATTGCATATCCTCAAATATAGATGGAAAGGGACTGTTCGTAACGACTACACGCACAATGCACTCAATATGTTAATGATACCGTGAAATATAAATATTGGCTGATTATGAGACAACTCATCGTTTTCTGATTGATTTCCTAAACTTTGGATTAAAAGTGTTTACTTTCTCGTTATGGAAAGTATTGTTATGTTTGGGAGGTGGGAGTGATAGATGAAATTTCTATTTCCTACAATTTGTAAAATAGAGGCTTCACACTTTGTACAGTTCATCCCCTTACTTTAAGTTTCTTACATAAAGTTCCATTATAGTCAAATGGATAGTTTTTGAGTTGTTCACATTTTAAAAATTGCACATAGTTTCATGCTTGACGGTTTTCTTTATCACATCTCTGATATGGTTAGAAAAGAACCAAGTATCCGGAATTTTTAATTTACATAGGCTACATAAATGAGAGAATTTTTTAACATATGCAACTGCAGAATTTAAATTTTTAGTGTCCACTAAATGTTTTTTTTTAATTCCGAGAGTATTTAGTTTACCAAAAAATGCTACTGTTTTTTAACCACAGTAGGCCTACATTGATTATGTCTTGTGACTAGAACATTACGAAATGGAAATACAGTAGAGCATCGATTATCCGAATACCGATCAACCGAAACATCGGTTAACCGAAAGCGTTCCAGTTGGCAAATTTGAATTTGAGCGCTCGCCATGTAGAAGTTTCGCTAGCGCTGTTTGCGAGATTTAGCAGTAAAAAACGAGTCTCAGCTCTGAAGCACAGTTTTCTGTGTTATTTGTAAGACATGTGATACAAAACATAAACTGTATGTATAGTTTTGTGTTCAATATCAGTGTTTCTTTGTTTCATACTACTCCTATGACACCTGTACAATTTGTTTTCGTAAATGATCGGTTATCCGAAAAATCAATTATCCGAACACCTCCCGTTCTCAATTGTTTTGGATAATTGATGCTCTACTGTACAAAAATTGGGATTTTATCGTTTGAAAAGATGGAACAATTCAAATATCTTGGAGCAAGAGCAACAAGTATAAATGACACTCGGGAGAAAATTAAACGCTGAATAAATATGATAAATGCCCATTATTATTCGGTTGAGAAGCTTTTGAATCAGGTCCCGTTCGTTTCATGGTCAGACGCGCCAACCATTACTCCACAGCGGTGGACAACAAAGCGTTTGGCAAGCCCTGTAAAGGTTCCCTGACTGACACTAGTAAGCCAGCAGGAGCTGAATTATGTGGATATATTTTTTGTGTGTTTGCTGAGTGTTGGGAAGCAAACCGCCCCCATTTCGTTCCGTGTGTGTGTGTGTCTGTGTGGCCGGCCTGCAGACCTGGTCGCACCTCAGGCGCCCGCTCCGCTAATCATCGGAATGTCTCCCCCCCCCTCCTCCCACCTTGTTCTGAAATTGAGTCATTGGTCGGTCTTCTTCAACAGCTTTCATTTTCTCCAATTTATGACCCGTCCTTTTGTTGCCTTCCTTTTCTTCTTTCTTGTAATGATTTGCTCTTCTTCGCGTCCTTTAATATTTCTCTAATTTATCTTCTCTACCAATTTAATTTTAGTTTCACCTTTTCGCTTGGTATTTACTTCATATTTAATAATTTCATGTAAATGAATATCGCTTTTATACACACTTGTGGGTGGCACGGAGGTAGAGTTCCATGCTTTCATAGTCCACAGCACTAGAGTGAGGTGGTGTAGTCAACACCACGCTCCGACCGCCTTTTACCACCGGAAAATATCCGGTATTCAATTTTATAGGAGACTGAGTGAATATCGGGTCTGTTCTGGAAGTCCTGGTAACGATAAAAATTCCTCTATCATCTGGGATTAAACCCGGAACCTTCCATTCCGTAGCCAGTTATTTTTCATCCTGTAGGTTACATTGGAAAGTTAAAAAATAATAATTCCATCGTCTGCTCGAACAGAGTGATTTCTTTCCTATCCATATTTTTTTAAAGATAAATTAGGCCTAAGGACTAAATGGCCGGGACAGAATTTTCGACGCACAGCTCATTGGTGGTATTGTACACAAAAATTAAATAGCTGAAATTGTGCAAATCTAGTCTTTCAGGTGACGCTCCCTGTAAAGCAGATTTGAATAATTTCAAGGGAAAAATTGTTCCGGGGCCGGATATCAAATCTGCTTTACAGGGAGCTTCACCTGAAAGACTAGATTTGCATAATATATACGTTACTGTGTACGTTAACAGAAAACCACAATTCCAAGTCACACAGAGATTGTGTGCACTCGTTGTGGGTCTCTGGCGTTTCGTCAGCCCACGCGAGTTGTGTGGATATAAAGGGAAAAATTGAGACGGTGTCGGGTGGAGTTCCCGGGTAGCTCAGTGGTAGAGCGCTGGTCCGTTCAACCAGAGGTCCCGGGATCGATACCCGGCCCCGGAACAATTTTTCCCTTGAAATTATTCAGCTGAAATTGTGTTTTCAAAATTAGCTTTATAATATAGGCTTTTTTATTCATACACTCTGTCCCCCTATGACATCCCAACAATGTCTCATCATAATCATAATCAATTGCGAGTGCAATGTAGATTCACCGCCTATGATGCAATCTGGATAGTCTCTCACGAAATAACCGGTCTACGAATCTCGACACTGGCGATATCTATGATGCACGCTCGTAGAATTGGGACAAAGAACGGCAAAGTTAAGTGTTCTGCCATTGCACAAAATATATATGTAAAGGGTGCGTCAGAAAGAACGGATGGATTTCAAACTATCGATACGCAACGAGGAGAGAGATATAGTGAGGGGGACCACGACTGTTGGGTCAGCCATAGAATGCAGTTTCAGTTGAGAATATGGTGTTGGTCTGGTGTACAACGTGCTTTCATCGTAGAGACATTTTTGAAAAATGAAGAGTCTGTGATCGCCACTCAGGACTCATTTCGACATCGAATGTCACGCTAGGATTCCAACTCGGAATACAATTTTGCGGTGGGTGGCTTCATTTCGTATCACAGGTTCAACATTAAAGAAGAAATCACCTGGACGAAATTCTATTGCACTGAGATTGTCCGAGGCTACGGTAAGATCTCGCGCCCTGCGACTTCTTTCTTTGGGACCATTTGAAGGCGTAAGTTTGTAAACATCGATCACATACACTGGACGAACTGAAGACAGCGATTCGTGAAGAAATCGTGGCAATTGCACCAGCTATGACTGTGAAAGTGATGGCGAACATCAGAAAACGCCTCGATGCCTGTATTGAAAGCCAAGGACATCATATGGATAATGTTGTTTTCCATAAATAAACTGCATGTATTGGTGAATATGTTGATAACAATACATTTTTGATTTGATGAATCTTTACAATTTTCTTGCCATGTGAAATCCATCCGTTCTTTCTGACGCACCCTGTACATTAGAAATACCTAAATTTCGCAAATCAGGGACTGGCGAGATATGGTTTTCAGCTCATAAAAGCAAAACCTTTATATTTCAAGCTCTTCCAGGTCAGAATATAGTAAGTTTAATTTTGTAAAATAACGTGAAATGATTGTTTTAGTACGAATTTACTCGAAATTAATGCTTTTCGAGATACATTTTTTTTACGAGATTTTAATTCGAAGTGCCCAAAGATTGATATTTTTGCCAAATGTTTACTTCATTATTTCGTGAATGAATAGCACTTTAAACTATTTGACAGTATAAGTGTTTTCCAGTAAGCACAGAGACGGTGACAAGGAAAGAAGAAAGTGGAGTTAGACGGATATGGAAATAAGTAGATAAGATATAATAGTGGGCAAGGAAGAAATGATGGGGATAAGTGATGAAATATAAAGATGGACGGGGGAATAAAATAATCTGTAGTAATGTCACGAGAGGTGTGAGATCTGCGGATAAATCCACGAACGAAGCGAGTGGATTTATCTGGGAAATCTCAGACCTCGAGTGACATTTATTAGGACTATTAATAAAATAAAAATTTAAATAATATATCCCTAAAATTCGATCACAAAATGTTAATAATTGTATATTAACGAATACTTAACCTATTCAGACATTGTGAAGTTGAAATACTCGTAGATGAATATCGATTATTGCAATAAAGAAATTCGATGTTATTATTCAGTAATGCCAATTGCGAAAAGCGAAATACAGGTTTAACAATGTTAATTACATGTACTGCAATTTTCTCTTATTATTATAACAAATACATTTTCATTATCTGCTGAAATCATAATTTAATTTAACAGTAACAGTGGGGACAGCTATATACCAATGCTTATGTATTCACAGCGAGACATGTTGCTACACAGTGAAGCCATCTCTGTATAGATAGGCCTAATTAAAACACGAATTTTATTACGCCATACGAAAGGCAGTTTGATCAAAGACATTATTACTATGCAAGGTCTTTGAGTTTGATATGCGATGATGTTACATAAATTTGAACGTCTATTAATTGTTTAATTTCAATACAAATGTTATAGGCTACAGTTTTATAGGTTACGTTAGGCCTACCTGTGGAAGCAGGACCAATGTCAGCTGTGCCTTGTTTCGACCGTTACTTACAATGAGTGCTACACGAAAGCATTTTTTATAGCTCGACAAACGCATTCTCGCTGTAGTGTGTAACGGAACTAAAGCTGCATCTACTCAGTTCAATATTCCAATCGCGTATGCGTGCAATCTGGGAAGAATAGAATCAAGTTTAAAAGGTACGTTCAATTAAGATGCATAAAGATTTTGTGTCTACATGGTGCGCCGTTTTGAACGTGGTCTTCACTGCGTAAATAAATTAATTAATATTAAATATCAATCTTGCATTCATTGCTTTAAAGTTGAAAGAAAATTTTAACCGTGTAGTTGCATCTTAATGTATTCATGATCATCAATTTTGCGGGGAAACAGTTGGCGACAACGACTAAACAAAAGAACGACCATGCGATAAATTGATAGCGATAAATCTAGCTGCAGGAACTATCGCAAAGTCTGACTGTGATTGGTTGGAATTCAAAATTTCATTACACTTCATTGGTCGAAAATGGAATGACGTCATATAAACGAAATAGTCAATAAAAATAGGTAAAAGCGTAGGATGAAGTATGTAGGTCTAATAAAATTGGTTGCTAAGAGAAATAGTGACAATAGGAAAATTAGTATATAGTTATTGAATAGGAATGATAGAAAGTAGTAGGTAAATTGTAGTAAAGTAGAAAGTATAGAATAGTATTAGAACAAAGATTAGAGAGTAGAATGTAGAGAAGGTTTAAAAGTTAAGGTGTATGATATAGGAGGTTAAAGTTGAGAAACTATAAGGGAAGAGGATACAAATGTAATAGAAGAAATACAAATGAAGTGTTTAAATTATAGGAATGTAAATGTAAATAAATGTGGTGATGGCACCATATACAGAAATGTGAGGGCCATTACTACATGTAGATAGATATAATAGCTGTTAACAATAAATGTTAATATTTATATTTGTAAGCGTTTTCCGGCGTGGAATTTTCAAAACCAAGATGCAGATATTTTGTGTGACCACCACCCGGGAAAATATCTGTGCAGCACTTTGAATGAAATCACTAAAAATAATTGTAATGATGCGTGAGATAAACACACTAATGATTATAATGATTATGATGGAACTTTATTATAGAATAATGACAGGGAATTTCAGAGCATCTTGCGAGAATATGCTCATCAACGTCTTTATTCATAAAAAAATGGTAATTATCTTCATCATAATACTTTGTGAATATTAAAAAAAATGATCTCTTTTAACTATCGGAAAATTTTCTCGTAGGAGGTTAGAGTTTCGATTATCTTCGTTAAACTTCTGTCCTTCTCAGCTGGTAGACCATATTTGTCGAGATAATCGTTATTAATTAATTGTTATAATATCCAATTCTTTTTGTATTAATTTTTTTTACAATTGGTGTGATGTCTTTTGTTCTGTATAATTTAGAACATTCAGACATTAAGAGAATAAAAATGCTCGGAGAGGCGAACGTCATGCATATTTAAGAATGTTCATACCACATCAAAGAAGTAAAGAACTGCTTTGTCCAACAATTTTCCCCTGCGCTTCTGAATAAAGTCTTATAAGAGTCTTTTCGTCCTTAAGAGTCCGCCGCCGTCAATATGAACGCCTTTGGCCCGCCCTCCTTCCACTTCGCTGTAGAATTTTTGGAATCTGTTATTACAATGCATCGGCACCTTTTATTAGAAGCAACCACAACAGACTTCTCAGCTCCTCCCTCTCGTGTGTGTTCCACTTCTTAACAAGCTCCACGCCGAAATTTCACGGTGGGTGGTGGTGTGGAGCGTTTATTACCCGGCGAGCAGGTCCCCGCCGCAACTGCCGCTCACGTTCGTGGAAGTCTCCCGTCCTTGCGGAGGTGTGGGCGAAATTGCATTATCGTGACTCCTCGGCAAATATCAAATCTTTTTCCGCAGCTAATTTTAAAACGCGGCAGGTAACGTGTTTCGCAAGACAAGGGTGAAGCGGAGTCCTTTTTATCTCTGCTGGAAGTACAATGGCGTTAAGATGAATATACAAGGTTCTGGAAATAACTAGTGGCTTATAAATACATTGAACATGCAATCATTTATTCTTCACCAGAGTTTAAGCTAGAAAATAAATAATTGACGCAAAAATGCACAAATGATTGCGAAAAGCTTGTGCAATATCTATACTAATAATAAATCTGTAGCCGAAATTTTTCTGGTAATTTTCGATTTTCCAAAAATAATTGGTCCTGACATATATAATTAACCACCTTGAAACCGAAAATCGCTTTTTTGAAATTTTTGTTTGTATGTCTGTCTGTCTGTCTGTCTGTATGTTTGTTACATTTTCACGCGATAATGAATGAACGGATTTCGATGAAAATTGGAATATAAATTATGTTCGTTGTAACTTAGATTTTAGGCTATATGGCATTCAAAATACATTACTTAAAATGGGGGTTATAAGGGGGCCTGAATTAAATAAATCGAAATATCTCGCTTATTATTGATTTTTGTGAAAAATGTTACATAACAAAAGTTTCTTTAAAAATAAGTTGCGATAAGTTTTATTCCTTGAACAATTTTTATAGGACTGATATTTAATGAGATAAATGAGTTTTAAAATTAAAATAACTGCCATCTAAGGCCGTATAATGAAATAAAAAACAAATTACTTCGTCTATAAGGGGCCTTGGGCAGCAACAATCGAAAGCTATGAAAGATAGCCTACAGAGAATGTTTCTGTGTTTGTATGAAGTAATATCGGAAGCTAAATTAACCGATTTGTATAATTAATTATTATTTCACCATTGGAAAGTGCAGTTTCTCTAGATGTACATAATGCTATAATGTTATTACAGTAACTTCTGATATAATATAGTGTAATATAATATAATATAATATAATGTAATGTAATATAATATAATATAATATAATATAATATAATATAATATAATATAATATAATATAATATGAGTAATGTAATATATAATACAATTTAAGTTACTTGAAGGGTTCAGAACCATAGTGGGCCAAACGCCATTCACTGAATACGTAGAAAACAAGGGTTAAAATTAAGTTATTACCATAATTCAATGGAAACCCATAAAAAGTAAAATAAAGTACACACATTAAATCTAAATGATGTCAATGTTCATTAAACTATGGTTGAATGTAATAAAAATTAGAAACATGTTAAAGGAATTGTCATTGCACCAAATGAGTGTCTCTGGACCAAAATGATCGCATTTTAATTATTTGGATGCAATTTAAATTAAGTAACATATTAAACGATTTATCCTTCTATCAAACACGAATGTTCCCTGGATCAAATGTCCTATTTTAATTATGTAATTACTATATATTTATTTCTAACGGGTACAGCGGAGCGCACGGGTACGGCTAGTTCTAAATAATTGTACAAAAAACATGAAATTAATAAGGTTTGCAGAAACAAAAAGTTTTGTAATTTGTTTCTTCGAGTTTTATTACTTTCAATCCATCTTATCACACTCCAGATATACTTATGTAAGCAAATCATTACACGTAAGTATGTTTAGAATCAATTACTGCTGAATTTACATCATATTAAAATATGTTATTTTATAGGCACTCTAAACATTGAAATTCTTTAGGAGTAGGCCCTTCAAGATTTATTTTTAGCAGAGTGCTAACTCTTTATACTGAGCAGGATTCGAACCTGCGAAAGCAAAGCCAACAGATTTACAGTCTGTCGTTAACCAAACTTGAGCAGGCCTATCTCCCCAAAATAAAGCCGGTGGAGGGATTCAAACCTACGACCCCGAGATTACAAATCAGGTGCTCTTGCCATCTGAGCTACACTGGCTGCTTTTATTTTATCATAGAATTAAAGAAAAACAGTTTCTAATTACAGTTTTTACAAGATTCATGCAACTAAATTCTAGCTCACAATTTACAGTATGCGATGGAATTGTATAAATCAATTAGAATAAATTGTTCACGTAATTTGTTAACTTACATGAATTGTACCAACTCTTTGAAATCCATTCCTGAACATCTATTGCTCAATACCTTCTTGAACACTGCCCATGCCATTAACATTGCATTTAAATTCAGATTCTCCAGAACTGATTAATTCATACACATCTGTGATTTCATTTTCTCCATTGCCATCTTCGTTTCTGATGTGCAATGTGGTTGTTGCATTTTTGCACATTCACATTGATAGTTTGTTGCATTTTTAGAAGTTGAGTAGCAAAATGCGACAAATGCGACTGTGTCTTAAACCCTGTTCTTCACTCACATCCCTATGGATTTATTGTTACTTGAATTATCTTACGGCCCTCTGCCGGGTTTCAACCCGCGAACCTCGGACCCAACGGCCAGTCCACCAAGGGCGCATTATGAGATGAAAGCGAGAGTAAATTCAGTCTACGAAAGTAATATTTTTTAAATAACATTGCAGCAATGAAAAAAGTACAAAAGCAATTCTCTCCTCTGATATAAGCCAATATGTTGTTTGCATGCACGAAGGGGATAAGGAAATTTAAGCAAGAAAATCTGAAGTACACGGAAGGTCGTGAAATTTATTGAACAGCTACTCCGCAAAATGACGTGGACTACAATCATCTTTCAGAAAGAACTTGAATTCAGAACGAAAACAAATTAGATAATAAATAGGAAACATACAAGGTGGGTCAAAAGTCGCTTTCGCCAATATCAGTCATGTTCATGCGTCAACTGTTTTTTCGATGTCATGTCTTGAAAACAGTCCTTGTTTTGCCAATATGCAGTTGATATGAAAGAGGATGGAGCACCACCTCATTTTGGTGTAAGAATGAGGGACTTCTTGAACCAGCAATTCCATGAATTGATTGGCCGTCGTTGCACAACAAAATGGCCACCAAGATCATGCGACCTGACGCCATGTGATTTTTTCCTGTGGGGTATCCTGAAAAATTATGTTTTTACTCAGATGACTCAGTTGCGACAGATGATCGAATAGTCACTCGTGAATATTGATTAAAATCGTGAGTTATGTTTTGCCATCTGTAAATCAGTGTCTAAACGTTGTTTATTGTTTATTGTTAGTAAAATAACATGTACAAAAATACAGTCTTAGTTCTTCCTTGAAGGAGTAAAAACTCGTGCTCAGGGAGATTATCTAAACATAAAGATAAACACAAACAAAGATAATTATTTGACACAAACTGGGTCAAAAAAATTACAGGAATAAATTAAATTTAAAAATACAATTTCAATTTTAACAATTTAAGTCATACAAATACATATACATATTAAATCAATATACATATTCTTTAAAAATTAAATTCCTAACGCTATTTTTGAAATTTCTGATACTAAAATTTTCCAAATTTGGGTATTTATGAATTATTTTATTGTATAACCTTGGACCAAAGTAGGTACCATGGCTAAGAGCTGTGCTTGTGAAACACTTTGGTTCCTCTAGTCGTATAAAATGGGATCTTTTAGTTCAATATTTATGCTGATACAATTTGAATTTATTACGATTTTTATGTATGAAGATTAATAAGGCAATATAATAAATCTGTTTAATTTTCAAATCATTAAAATCATTAAACAAAAGCTCGGATGAGTAATCAATTGGTTTATTAAGGCATATTTTAATTATTCTTTTCTGAATAAGTATTAGTATTATTGTGAATTGTTTATCGAGAAACAGGGACTCCATCTTGAACAAAATCTGTAAAGGAATGTATAGTCAAATGTAAATTGAATGTTATTAAATGTAAGGAAGTGTTTGGGGAAAGCGACTTTCAGCCCATCCTGTATTTTGAATTGGTTCATTCCATTGCTTTGGTAACCAACGGCGGGTGGGCATTGAACAGAGCTTTAAATGAGAATACCAGACACTATACGGTTTAAGCCATTCTGTGGACCACTATACCTGAATCCGCCACTGATGAAAATTACATAACCTTGTACAGAGAGCCCACGTATCTGAATGGAACTCAGTGAATCAGAAGGCACTGATGCGTGCCGTTGCCTGCTTACATCAGCTGATTCATCAAATGAATGAACGGGCATCATTCCGCCGGAGGTCGTTCGTGGGCACTTGCTGAATGGGATCGAGACATTCCCACTGGAAACTGGTACATAATGGTTTCCATGCATGACATTTCGTGAATTCAAATGTGTCCGGCAGTTGTCACCAGTATTTGTTGGAAGTATGTCACTGTGACATCTAGATCCAAGACAAAATTACGTCAACAAATTCTATGCTGTTAACGTTCTATCTCGATCGGAGGTACCGAACACTTGTCATCAGAACCTAATGATGCTAATGATGTCATCCGTCAACTGTATGTGATGCTTCAAGCATAAAATCATGTAGCTATGATCACTGAAAGTAAATCAGATTAGGATAATACTATACTTTTATTGAAAAATCGCGACACGCCTTATAACCATCAGATACGAACTAATTTAATTTAGACAAATGATCATGCATCAAGTGTCTGGGAATTAAATGAACTAAATAACTACAACAGAGTTCGTATAGGCCAGTTTCTGTCAGATGCGTTTCCAATTCATTGTGGGCTAAAGCAAGGAGATCCACTATCACCTATATTTTTAACTTTGCTCTAGAGTAGGCCATTAGGAAAGTCCAGGATAACAGAGAGGGTTTGGAATTGAACGGGTTACATCAGCTGCTTGTCTATGCGGATGACGTGAATATGTTAGGAGAAAATCCACAAACGATTTGGGAAAATACGGGAATTTTACTTGAAGCAAGTAAAGAGATAGGTTTGGAAGTAAATCCCGAAAAGACAAAGTATATGATTATGTCTCATGACGAGAATATTGTACGAAATGGAAATATCAAAATTGGAAATTTATCTTTCGAAGAGGTGGAGAAGTTCAAATATCTTGGAGCAACAGTAAGAAATATAAATGATACTCGGGAGGAAATTAAACACAGACGCACCATTATCATTTTTCTTTTTCCTTCTTAGCTTTCATTGATTCTTTACTTGAATTTTTTTTTCTTCTGTAAACTGCCATTGTTTGTTTGTGTATTCGTTTGCCTTTTTTTCTTACTCTTTTAGCTCTCATCATCTATTTGTTCTTGTATTGTTTTGTATGCTTTGTCTAATGGCAGCCTCTAATTTGACGAAGCTCCAATAAATAAAAAAATATATATATGGGAAATGTCTGTTATTATTCGGTTGAGAAGCTTTTATCATCCAGTCTGTTGTAAAAAATCTGAAAGTTAGAATTTATAAAACAGTTATTACCGGTTGTTCTGTATGGTTGTGAAACTTGGACTCTCACTTTGAGAGAGGAACATAGGTTAAGGGTGTTTGAGAATAAGGTCCTTAGGAAAATATTTGGGGCTAAGAGGGATGAAGTTACAGGGGCATGGAGAAAGTTACACAACACAGAACTGCACGCATTGTATTCTTCACCTGACATGATTAGGAACATTAAATCCAGACGTTTGAGATGGGCAGGGCATGTAGCACGTATGGGCGAATCCAGAAATGCATATAGAGTGTTAGTTGGGAGGCCGGAGGGAAAAAATCTTTAGGGAGGCCGAGACGTAGATGGGAAGATAATATTAAAATGGATTTGAGGGAGGTGGGATATGATGATAGAGACTTGATTAATCTTGCTCAGGATAGGGACCGATGGCGGGCTTATGTGAGGGCGGCAATGAACCTTCGGGTTCCTTAAAAGCCAGTAAGTAAGTAAGTAAGTAAATTTAAATCTTTTTGTCTCCTCTTCCTGTGCAATCTTAAGCGATAATCGGAGTTTATAACGACAAGGAATTTTTGCCTCTTTCTAGGATTGAACCCGCATTTTTTTCAGTTCCCAGCTACTTGCTGTACCAACAGAACCAACTGTATTCCACTCTGTAGTCTTAATAAAGAAGTAACTGTGTTTCATAGCGGAAATGCGTCATTTCTCAGAGTTTCTCACACTACAGTCGAGGTCGGCTATTTACGATAACAATCTTAATTTCACTTTTATACGTAGAGAATTAAATTGGTAAAATCGCCTCCTGGTCCAACCGAATATGAGATGGAAAACAATCGATTCTCTTTCCTTTTCTTTTTTGAGCCAAGTAATCAGATTGTACTCACAAATGCGCAACTCAATTTTATATCGTGATATTAAACTTTGAGTATATGCTTCCGTGTTTCCAATATGTTAGCATTAACGTTTTGAATCCTTGCACAAGTAATTGGAAATTTGGTAATACAAAATATCTGGGACGCCGTTCATCGGAGAGGTTCGCAAGGTTTCAGGCGTAGAATTACTTCAACAGAGTTTGTCATCAGAACGGAATAGTTTTGGCTCAGGAAAGTTCGAAAGAAATAAAAAATTTAAACAAGTATATTTGTTGATTTATCTATTTTTTTAATTTTTATAGAATTCATGAATATATACAAAACTTGACAGAGATATCGTGCGTTTGGTTCAAAGTCGATCGCTGGGGAAGACGTGTAAGCATCATTCCGCTGTGGCCGGGAAACTGTACGAACACTGTTCTGGTACCCCAACTTGATAAGAACATCCATGTCTTGGACGGTATTCAAAGCCACTATGGTCAGCAGAAATTACAGATATTAATGTTAGTATTTATGGATAAAAGTAAATAGCTAAATTATCAGTTTCATACATCTTGATTACACAACTTTTAACACTGTATCACTTCGGAATATGTACTGTATGATAAGACTTTCTTGTGTTAAATTCTAACATACCTTGTTTACATGTTTCGACCTTTTATGGGTCATCCTCAGAACTGGTCGTTGGTCTTGGCGCCTCTTGTTTTGTTTCCTGTGAGGGTGTGTTCGTGTGGTATAGTGTAGAGTCAAAGAGTGTGTGTGTTCTGAAATTGAGTTTTGTTGAGAATTTCGTTTGGGTGTGTTTTCGTGTGTCTGTATATTTCGTATTTTTCTAGTGTGTTTAGTTTCTGGCTTTTTGGTTGGATGTGTAGTATTTCCATGTTGATGTCTCTGAAGGTGTGGTTAGCATTTGTGATATGTTCTGCATATGTGGAGGTGTTTTGTAATTTTGTTATGGCTGTGATGTGTTCTTTGTAACGTGTTTGAAACGATCTGCCTGTCTGTCCTATGTAGAAGTTGTTGCAGGTGTTACATTTGAGTTTGTGTACGCAATGTGTGGTTGTATTTGTTTGTTTGTGTGTTTTTGTAGAGTGTTATTTGTTCTGTATGCGATGTTGTAATTTAATTTCTTGAATGAGGTTCCAATTTTGTGTGTGTTTTTGTTTCAGATCAGTTGAACATTATTCTTCACTCAAAATTAGTGAGATCTTTGAACGCACCCCATCTATTTTAGTTGTTTGTAGTTTCGCCTGCTTTGTGAGATCACTTTAGAAGTAGGTCACGTTCCACCGTCAGTTTTGACGTCCTGTCACCTTGCTCCTTGCTGCAAAGGTCCAGTATCGATCCCATTAATAAGGTCCTCGGTTCGCGTCTCATTTGCGTGGCGTGTAGTAAGTGGGTCACGGTCTCTCCTTGCTGATAAAGGTTGAGAGTCTGGCGTTTGAATTATTCCATTTAGCGTAATACTGCAATATGGGTCACGACCACACCCTGCACCACTTTATAGGCTAAGTATTGCGCTAGGGGGTGGGCTTGAGGCTTTCTATGTCACAACTGATGAATAGCCACGCCGCAGTTATCTATACTAATAATAAATCTGTAGCCGAAATTTTTCTGGTAATTTTCGCTTTTCCAAAAATAATTGGTGTTAACATGTATAATTAATCATCCTGAAACCGAAAATCGCTTTTTTGAAATTTGTGTTTGTGTCTGTCTGTCTGTCTGTCTGGATGTTTGTTACCTTTTCACGCGGTAATGGCTGAACGGATTTCGATGAAAATTGGAACATAAATTAAGTTCGTTGTAACTTAGATTTTAGGCTATATGGCATTCAAAATACTTTATTTAAAAAGGGGGTTATAAGGGGGCCTGAATTAAATAAACCGAAATATCTCGGTTATTATTGATTTTTGTAAAAAATGTTACATAACAAAAATTTCTTTAAAAATGTTTTCCGATAAGTTTTATTCCAAGCAAAAGTTTGATAGGACTGATATTTAAGTCTGTTTGTCTGTCTGGATGTTTGTTATCTTTTCACGCGATAATGACTGAACGGATTTCGATGAAAATTGGAATATAAATTAAGTTCGTTGTAACTTAGATTTTAGGCTATATAGCATTCAAAATACTTTATTTGAAAGGGGAGTTATAAGGCGGCCTGAATTAAATAAACTGAAATATCTCGCTTATTATTGATTTTTGTGAAAAATATTACATAACAAAAGTTTCTTTAAAAATGATTTCCGATAAGTTTTATTCCAGGCAAAATTTTTATAGGACTAATATATAAGGATATACAAGAGTTTTAAAATAACAATGCAATACACTTCCACCGCCGCCTCAGATTATAGTGTCGTTGTTCCGTAACTGCTATGTGCAAAATATTACATTTTTTAGTAGGAAGAAAACCAAATTTATTCATTCTATGGCAGTAGTGCATAGGAGATCGTGAATTCTTACATTTTTACACAATCAACTCTATTAATTTGGAGTGATTTATTAAAGGATGCATTCAAGACTAATTTAGAAAAATGTGAAATTAATTATATTTGCACCAAATGAGTGGTCTCTGGACCAAAATGATAGCATTTTAATTATTTAAATACAATTTGAATTAAGTAGCATATTAAACGATTTATTCTTCTATCAAACACGAATGTTCCCTGGACCCAGTGTTCTATTTTAATTATGTAATTACTTTATATTTATTTCTAATAAGTGCAGCGGAGCGCACGGGTACAGCTAGTGCATAAAATAAGACTACAAAATTGAAATAAATTTCTTTTTTCTAAGCCATTATTTTCATGTCTGGTCAGAATACTTTTACTGATTTTTTTTCATGTATTTTTCTAAACCTCTTCTTGTACGGTAGAGCTAATTGAAATGAGCACTGAACTGTGAACTTTCTGATATGCCAATAATCACTCACAAAAGAGAAACCGTAAACAAATGAAAGAGGAACGTACATGATTTCTTGTTTAAAGAGGCATTACCGGTATATTGAAACGACGGACCTTGAAAAACTATAATCGAAGTCCGAATTTAGATATATTTCGTGAAATAAGTTGCCAATTAATTGTAGGAAAAATGGTAAGTCTCATTGCTTTCCTTTATAATTACCAACTTTTTCCACTAAGCCTACGATATTATGTTTACTATAAAACTTCCTGTTGACTTTTCTTGCACATCACTCCTATCAACATGACCAAAATATAGTCCACACCTGTGGAGTAACGGTTAGCGCGTGTAGCCGCGAAACCAGGTGGCCCGGGTTTGATTCCCGGTCGGGGCAAGTTACCTGGTTGAGGGTTTTCCCTCAACCCAATATGAGCAAATGCTGGGTAACTTTCGGTGTTGGACCCCGGACTCTCTTCACCGGCATTATCACCTTCATCTCATTCAGACGCTAAATAACCTAAGATGTTGATAATGTGTCGTAAAATAACCTACTAAAATACAAAATCACCAAAATATAAACTAAGCATTGTCTCTAGACATTATCCACACTATGAATTTTGGGACAGTCGGTGAGTTTTTTCATGTAGGCCTACGCAGAAAAGTTTCTCCCACGGAACCACTCTTCCTGCAGACAGTTCACATCAAATTCACTGTGGTTATGTACCTCTTTGCATCAAAATGTAGCCTCCGTTCCAAAACATACTGCAGCAAATCGTTCTTCTTTCGATAGTTATAGAGATAGTAAACGTGAGTGTACACAATATTCATAGAGAAAATATAGAAATATTGACTTTTTTTCTCTTGTACGGAGGAAGGATCCGAAGGGTTGCACTGCAGCCTGAGGATAATTGTGTCTACCACTCCTATTTTGTGAATTATTGGGTAGCCGAACGGCCACGCTCTTGTGCGAGTATAACACACCGCACTGTCAACTTAACCCGGATGACGATGATTATGATATGTGAATTAATGATGGCGAAATGAGTTCGAGGTCCAACTTTGAAAGTTATCCAGCAATTCTGCTTCACTTGGTTGAGGGAAAACCCCGGGAAAAAAACCCAATCAGGTAACTTGTCCCAACCAGGATATGAACCCGGTTCCGCTCGTTATATGGCCAGACGTGCTAACCATTACTCCACAGAGATGGACTATTATTAGCGTTACCAAACGATTGAAAAATTAATAGAAAGAGAAATTACATGTTTTCAAACGATACTGAATACAATTGGTGATATTTCATAGTTTCAGCGATAGAGGAAATAACCTATATTTCGTGGTTATTGAGACATTTCACACACTGATTCAAATTTCGCCGTATTTCGCGATTCTGGTTTGCTTAAATATGATATTTTAGGTACCGTGTACTGGGGTAAACTTGACCGCTTAAGTAAACTTGTCAAAAAAAAATTAAATCATATGAACCCTAGTTGTGACTTACAAGCAAACGTTCTGATGGGGGCAGATAAAAAAGTTAATTTTTTTTTTCTTCCACCATGTTAATAATGTCAAAAGAAGTGCTTATATAAATTTTGGCCTCTCGACCGCAATTACGAGGCCGTCCAGAAAGTGATTTTCCCTGGGGCCGTTTATAGAAAAAAAGCACAATTGCATAGAAATATTTATTGAAACAGATACAGCAATTGTTGCGCTATTTGTCAACATATCCCCCACTGGAATTGAGACATTTGTCATACCATAGGACCAGTTTTTGTGTCGTATAAGCCAGCCGCCTCAGATCGGAACCGGCGTTTGATTGCGTCTGCACCTCTCTCTGTCGATCCCATGACATGAGAAATGTCTCAATTCCGATGGAAAATATGTTGAAAAATAGCTCAACAATTGCTGTGTCCGCTAAATTTGTTCAATGAAAATATGTTTTTTTTTTTTCTGTTAGCGGCCCTAGCGAACTTATTTTGTTACGG
The DNA here is from genome assembly GCF_040183065.1 of Periplaneta americana. NCBI lineage: Eukaryota > Metazoa > Arthropoda > Insecta > Blattodea > Blattidae > Periplaneta > Periplaneta americana. The sequence continues at coordinate 176,971,708 of NC_091122.1, forward strand.
CTCTCGTAATTGCGTTCGAGTGGCCAAAATTTGTAAAGGGTGCGTCAGAAAGAACGGATGGATTTCAAACTATCGATACGCAACGAGGAGAGAGATATAGTGAGGGGGACCACGACTGTTGGGTCAGCATAGAATGCAGTTTCAGTTGAGAATATGGTGTTGGTCTGGTGTACAACGTGCTTTCATCGTAGAGACATTTTTGAAAAATGAAGAGTCTGTGATCGCCACTCAGGACTCATTTCGACATCGGATGTCACGCTAGGATTCCAACTCGGAATACAATTTTGCGGTGGGTGGCTTCATTTCGTATCACAGGTTCAACATTAAAGAAGAAATCACCTGGACGAAAATCTATTGCACTGAGATTGTCCGAGGCTACGGTAAGATCTCGCGCCCTGCGACTTCTTTCTTTGGGACCATTTGAAGGCGTAAGTTTGTAAACATCGATCACATACACAGGACGAACTGAAGACAGCGATTCGTGAAGAAATCGTGGCAATTGCACCAGCAATGACTGTGAAAGTGATGGCGAACATCAGAAAACGCCTCGATGCCTGTATTGAAAGCCAAGGACATCATATGGATAATGTTGTTTTCCATAAATAAACTGCATGTATTGGTGAATATGTTGATAACAATACATTTTTTATTTGATGAATCTTTACAATTTTCTTGCCATGTGAAATCCATCCGTTCTTTCTGACGCACCCTGTATAAACACTTCTTTTGACATTATTAACATGGTGGAAGAAAAAAATTTAACTTCTTTATCTGCTCCCATCAGAACGTTTGCTTGTTAAGACTTTAAAAAAATACTTAACTGGAGAAAAAAATAATGATTTTTTTAGTATATTCAGCGCATCTGATGTCATGTTTTAAACCTTTTTATGGTCAAGTTTACCCCAGTTTACGGCATCTACGGACGTGGACAAATTATTAACAAAATTGACGATTTTTATGATAATTCTGTTTACAAAATTTGACTTTTCAATTTAGATTACAATTGACAATTTTGCATATTTCTATCATTACAGTAGACAGAAATATGCAAAAATGTCAACTGTAGTTTCAATTAAAGAGTTAAATTTTGTAAAAATATATAATAAAAAATCTTCAATTTTGTTAATAATTTGTAAATTAGCAAAAATGTCAACTACAGTCTAAATTGAAGAGTCAAATTTTGTAAAACTATAAAATAAAAATCTTCAGTTTTGCTAATAATTTGAAAAAATATCCAAAATGTCAACTGTATTCCAAATTGAAGAATCGAATTTTGTAAAAATATATAATAAAAACCTTCAGTTTTGCTAATAATTCGTAAATATGCAAAAATATCAAATGTAGTCCAAATTGAAGAGTTAAATTTTCTAAAAATATACAGTACAAATCTTCAATTTTGCTAATAATTTGGAAATACGGAAAAATGTCAAGTGTAGTCTAAATTGAAGAATCATATTTTGTAAAAATATATAATAGAAATCTTCAATTTTGCTAATAATTTGGAAATACGGAAAAATGTCAAGTGTAGTCTAAATTGAAGAATCATATTTTGTAAAAATATAGAATAAAAATCTTCAATTTTGCTAATAATTTGGAAATACGGAAAAATGTCAACTGTAGTCTAAATTGAAGAATCATATTTTGTAAAAATATATAATAAAAATCTTCAATTTTGCTAATAATTTGGAAATACGGAAAAATGTCAAGTGTAGTCTAAATTGAAGAATCATATTTTGTAAAAAATATATAATAAAAATCTTCAATTTTGCTAATAATTTGGAAATACGGAAAAATGTCAAGTGTAGTCTAAATTGAAGAATCATATTTTGTAAAAATATATAATAAAAATCTTCAATTTTGCTAATAATTTGGAAATACAGAAAAATGTCAAGTGTAGTCTAAATTGAAGAATCATATTTTGTAAAAATATATAATAAAAATCTTCAATTTTGCTAATAATTTGGAAATACGGAAAAATGTCAAGTGTAGTCTAAATTGAAGAATCATATTTTGTAAAGATATATAATAAAAATCTTCAATTTTGCTAATAATTTGTCCACGTCTGTAGAATGGCAAATATAACAAAGAAAGTAATTGTGGAAAATTTCGCGCGTATCACTATTAGCAAAAATACGGTCCTTACTAATAACACACGTTTGCGCTTTCCATATTAATAGTGACTCAGAAAAACCACGACAGACAGTGGCATGCTATACCAGAGACCACCGAGCTGGGCTGTGCAAGGCCTGCTGTGGGTGGGCCTCCCCCTCACAAGGCGGCAGTACTTGTAAACGCTGCACAAGTGAAATTAGAGGGCTGCCAGGACCGCCCGCTGTTGATTTTTACCTTTAAAACGGCCTTGTTGACGTTGGTTCTGTGAAGGTGTATAATTTGAATCGTTCGGTTCCTTTTCTACAAGCATTCCAACTGTTTGTGTTAGACTGGCATATGTCTTTGATTGAATTGTGAGGCGGACATTTGTCAGTACAGTCCCAGTGCGTCATTGTTCCCATTTCGCTAGGCGGAGAAAATGTCAGCCCGCCCCCATCTGTCATTTTCGAAACTACCGTCGGAATTCCACTTCTGTTGCCTCTGAAACGCGAGAGAGAATGGACACAGGTAATCCGCGACGAATTCTATAACAAGAAGAGACAAGGGACTTCTGACACAGCAATGCTGGACGTCGTGACGATGTACAAGGAGGCCGGAGCATCCCATCGCCCAACCGTGGTTCAGTTTGCTGGTAGCTGTAACGACTAGAAGGAACGAGGTTCGATGTCAGGCTAATTCTAAGAAATTTACAGTGGTTGAATGACAGTTCTACAATTTCCCTATTATATCCCACCACTACTCCATCGTCAGAGTGATTTATGTAGAAATAACACATTTCTTTCTTTCTTTGTTTCTTTGTTTCTTTTCTTTGTTTGTTTCTTTCTTTCTTTCTTTCTTTCTTTCTTTCTTTCTTTCTTTCTTTCTTTCTTTCTTTCTTTCTTTCTTCTAGCCACAATTTGTTATACCTCAAATGTAGAGTATCTTTGGGAGATTACTAACTTCTGTAGCAAATGTTGAAAATTCTTTATTTATTCTGCTGGAAATTCACTTAATGACCAGTTTTTAACGTCAAATTAAGCAGGAGTTTTGATTCCCTGTCACGAGATGTGCAGATGTTTATTCTTTATTCCTTATTGTTGGCAGCTGTTTTCGACATTTTGTTTTAGTCACTGAAAATGCAATACACATTAAATCAACGGCTCTTCCTTGTGAAGCAATACTGGATTACGAATTCAATTACAGCTACTCAAAGGACATACATACTTACTTACTTATTTACTTACTTACTGGCTTTTAAGGAACCCGGAGGTTCATTGCCGCCCTGACATAAGCCCGCCATTGATCCCTATCCTGAGCAAGATTAATATAGTCTCTATCATCATATCCCACCTCCCTCAAATCCATTTTAATATTATCTTCCCATCTACGTCTTGGCCCCCCCCCAAAGGTCTTTTTCCCTCCGGCCTCCCAACTAACACTCTATATGCATTTCTGGATTCGCCCATACGTGCTACATGACCTGCCCATCTCAAACGTCTGGATATAATGTTCCTAATTATGTCAGGTGAAGAATACAATGCGTGCAGTTCTGTGTTGTGTAACTTTCTCCATTCTCCTGTAACTTCATCCCTCTTAGCCCCAAATATTTTCCTAAGCATCTTATTCCCAAACACCCTTAACCTATGTTCCTCTCTCAAAGTGAGAGTCCAAGTTTCATAACCATATAGAACAACCGGTAATATAACTGTTTTATAAATTCTTTCAGATTTTTTGACAACAGACTGGATGATAAAAGCTTCTCAGCCGAATAATAACAGGCATTTCCCGTATTTTTCTGTGTTACTCAAAGGAAATGCCAGAGAGAATTTAGTGTTCATAATCCCTCCCAAAGAAACACAATACTGGGACTGGTAAACAAATTGGAAACAACTGGATCTCTAAAAGAATATGACAATAAATATACAGAATAAAGAAAAAAACATCTGCGCATCTCGTGATAAGAAATCAAAACTCCTGCTTAATTTGACGTTAAAGACTGGTCATTAAGTGAATTTCCAGCCGAATAAATAAAGAATTGTCAACACTTGCTATAGAGGTTAGTAACCTCCTAAAGATACTCTACATATCTGAGGTAGTCGACATTGTGTGTATTGAGTTTGTGACATGCATGACTTAGCATTTGTTCGTCAAATTGTGATAATGAGACAATGGGCAATTAGTGCTATTGTAGATTGGTAAACAGGAATGCTAAAAAATAATCCTGTTCCAACACGGTTTTCGTTCACCAGAAGTTCCGTTTGAAATAGCTAACATTTGAACCCAGGTCTGTGACATGTAAATCCGGCAGACAGTCTTAAGGCTGGTTCACAATAAACCGGGAACGAGAACCAGAATGAAAACGAGAAGCAGAGGACGTGAATATGAAAATTGTTGATTCACAATAAACCGAGAACGTAGACGACTATGCATATCGATATGCATGTCAATAACGATATCTGAAGTCGATATTACGCATTCTGACGTTATTTGTGTATAATTGTCCAATGGCGTTCTCTCATGAGTACAAGGCAGCCAACATAAACACAGGTTAACCAACTTCGAAATTTCAACTGAAACAATTCATTAGGTACGGTACTATAAATATGCCCATGCATCTTTATTATCATAACCTATTTTAAGCCTACCATAACGTAAAATAATTAGAGAAGAAACATTTGTAATAGAACAAAAATGAACACAACAGTAGTTATTGAATTGAAGCGTGAATATGTAGTGTGTAATACAACCAATACAGTAATAAAATATGATTCACTTACGATCGGTGTTCAAAGATGCAGCTATTGAAAGCCACGTATTCTCCTTCATTTTCTCATCTTTATACGAGGCGCGCCGCTTATCGTAAACATGAGGATTTTCCTCAACACTCAATATTAGAATCTCATCAAATAAAACTTGCTCCATGATGCACAGCACAGAACAAAATAATGCATAGGTTATGTCACGGTCTTCTTGCTACAAAATATACGACGACAAAATAGCTTTTAGATGGCAATAGAATGGATCTAGTGGGCTGTGATCGGAAACGTGAAAGCCAAAGTTGAAACTTGGCCAACTCTCCGTTCCCGATCCCGGGCTCCGGCAAGCTTTTCGTTAATTGTGAATGCTCACGTTTAAATTTACACATTTCAACAATTTTACCGTTTTCGTTTTCGTTCCGATTCTTCTTTACTGTTAAAATCGCGTCTAGTTTTTGCGGTCAATGTATATCGTGCATAGCAATAATTAAGACTGCAACTTAATTAATTATATGTGACGTGAAAAAATGTGTAAACTCCGCTAAAATGAAGTAATTTATTGCAATAAAAGTAGGTCTGAAGTGTGTTTATATTGAACTCAGCGTCTCTAAATTAAGTACGAACTGGCTTTTCCACGACGTTATCGTCCTCTGTGGCCTGTTTTACATTATAAAGGGGTTGGTTGCGGATCTTGACGTTTCTTTGTGCCGGCTACCCGCTTCCGGGTTAACTCGATTTCACACGCATTGTGCGTAAGTAGGGACATGAAACAAGTGAACCGAATAGCTTTGCAGTGAACAGTCCTTAGAGGCTTACATTACCGGATGTAATAAAATATTTTTGTGTAATACTACGAGATTTTAGTTTTCTGTTGTGTTTTAAATAGGTAATGCTGCATGTGGCTACAAATATACCGGAACCGGGTTTGACTCTCGCAAAGGAAATTGAAATTTGCGTCCCTTTCTAAGAGTGATCGTCATTTTTCTTGTATACTGCCCCATGCTAACCATATGAGTATATAGATCTTATACTAGAAATGTGTACGAGGAACGGGGTCAAATTTCACTGCACACTGTTCTAGAAGTAACAGCTGTACTAAAAATGGCAACTTTTTTCCTAATCATTGTTTTTAAACCAAAGTTTTAGAGCATGCTTACTATGTAATGGACTAACAGAATCCAAATTTTGAATTTACAAATGTTTTTGGCTTTTGATTTTTTTTATTATTTTCTTAGAAATATTTTCAGAACCAAGTGTTTAGTAGAAGATCTCAATTTTTATGCTTTCACAAGATATAGAGAAACATTTCTGTGCATTCATGTGTTGGAATATCTTATATTTGCAGTAAAATTTCATACAGATTGATTAATATTTGGCATTAAAAGTTGGTGTTGAATAAAGAAAAATAAACTTACGGAAAAATGGATTTGAAAGTAGATTCATATTTATGTAACACATACCCTAGATCATATATATCCCAGATAGGTCGCCCTTATAGGCTTTGACTTTAACAACTTTTGTCAGGTTTACTACGCTCCATCTAGTTGTTACATAAGGAGTCACGTCATAATTCCCATTTGAATTGCATTAGCGACTCTACTGCCATCTTGTGTTCGTTTACGGCGGACGGGTGGCGTTCCTGGCGGTTTTTCTCTTCAAAGTACAAACCATTTTAACATAGCGATGACCTATCTGTTACATATATGATCTAGGCACATACCTATTAAAATTCCCCTCCGCCGCATTCATGTAGTAACTTCAGGGAGCTAACTTTAGAACAAAATGTTACTAGATTTGTAATCAGAAATTTGTAAATAAGATTTCTTTGATGAAAAAATAATGTTGACAGCTCCTTAAATGCACGCTCCCTTACCAGCCTTAAGAAAAAAAAAATTAAACATATTTGTAATCAGAATTGAAATAAATCCATTTTGGGTATAAAAATATACTTTCCAAAGAAGTGGAATAGCCATTAACTTTTTTTTTTGAAAATTTTTATGATTTTGAGTGGAGTCTTCCCTTAGGTCCCGTTAACTAGCCCTATATTAATATTAGTGCTAACAGAAAATAACCGTGAGATGTATTACATCCATTATATTCAGACTAAAACAACAACATTATTCTATCAGAAAGATGATCAAAATCACTTTCTATTTTTACTCATACATAATTTCAAGTTTGTGATACAGGCTAATGGTAACGCAAACCGATGTTTTGTAGAAATAGCCTATCTCACTAATATATTTTCCACTAGCCGTACCCGTGCGCTCCGCTGCACCCGTTAGAAATAAATATAAAGTAATTACATAATTAAAATAGGACATCTGGTCCAGGGAACATTCGTGTTTGATAGAAGGATAAATCGTTTAATATGTTACTTAATTTAAATTGTATTTAAGTAATTAAAATGCGATCATTTTGGTCCAGAGACCACTCATTTAGTGCAATGATAATTCCTTTAACATGTTTCTTAATTTTTATTACATGCAACCATAGTTTAATGAAGATTGACATCTTTTAGATTTAATGTGTGGGCTATATTTTATTTTACTTGTTATAGGTTTCCATTGAATTATGGTAATAACTTAATTTTAACCCTTGTTTTCTACGTATTCAGTAAATGGCGCTTGGCCCACTATGGTTCAAATAAGTTAAATTATATTATATAGTATTATATTATATTACAGTACATTATATTATATTATATTATATTATATTATATTATATTATATTATATTATATTATATTATATTATATTATATTACATTACATTATTATATCAGAAGTTACTGTAATAACATTATAGTATTATGTCCATCTAGAGAAACTACACTTTCCAATGGTGAAATAATAATTAATTAATTATACAAATCGGTTAATTTAGCTTCCGATATTACTTCATACAAACACAGAAACATTCTCTGTAGACTATCTTTCATAGCTTTCGATTGTTGCCGTCCAAGGCCCCTTATGGACGAAGTCATTTGTTTTTTAATTCATTACACGGCCTTAGATGGCAGTTATTTTAATTTTAAAACTCATTTATCTCATTAAATATCAGTCCTATCAAAATTTTTCAAGGAATAAAACTTATCGCAAATTATGTTTAAAGAAACTTTTGTTTTGTAACATTTTTCACAAAAATCAATAATAAGCGAGATATTTCGATTTATTTAATTGAGGCCCCCTTATAACCCCCCTTTTAAATAATTTATTTTGAATGCCATATAGCCTAAAATCTAAGATACAACGAACTTAATTTATATTCCAATTTTCATCGAAATCCGTTCATCCATTATCGCGTGAAAAGGTAACAAACATACAGACAGACAGACAGACAGACAAAAATTTCAAAAAGCGATTTTCGGTTTCAGGGTGGTTAATTATATATGTTAGGACCAATTATTTTTGAAAAATCGAAAATTACCAGAAAAATTTCGGCTACATATTTATTATTAGTATAGATTACAATTTTTACAAGATCCACCGAAATTAAAACTCCGTTTCTTTGGTAGTGAATCAGCTGAAGACGAGGCCTCTGGCACACTCAGTACTGCCACGAGGCGGTGCAAAGTACGACTAAGAACTCGTCGTGGCATTGTCTTGTAAAGAGTACAATCTAGCTGTTCCTATTATAACTTATATATTTATTTGACAGAAATCAATCCAGAAGGCTTGTGAGCTCCTTCAGAAATAGGAATAATATATCCATTTGTCAAATGAAAGAAGCACAAAAACTCTTACCCTCTTTCTATACTTGACACATTAATTTTTAAAAGAAGTTTCTTTCTTTGAGGAATGCGGGGGAACAGAAGTCGATAATGCATGTGCCGACATTCTTTTACCGCGATAGTTTTTTACCTGTTATGTCTGTGGTCTTCGCTAAAGATCGCAGCGTTTTCAAGCCGAGTTCAGATTTTGTTACCTGTAATGAACACTCTCTTGATAGAAGAAAATATGCACTGTTGCTTGAAGAATTTACTAAAGATTATTATTTTTTGGTCCTACAGAATATATCTGTTATGGTAACAATTAATATTACAGGAGAAAAATTCGCTCCGATCCCAGGGATCTGTACAGATTACTGTGCACATTACTGGGGAATCCCGGCCACCAAGTCACTCAACTGAGTGCGCTCCTTGTATAATGGCAGTTGACTTAATAAAAAACTGTCAACATACCTGCCCAACTACGAGTCAGGCCATAAAGGGAAGAACACTTGAGGAGTGGAGTTCGATCCGGTGCTGTGGATTGGACTTCGGCGTAGCTCAGTGGTGAGAGCGCTCGGTATGTGGGACCAGGGATCCGAGTTCGATCCCCGGCGCCGGAGCGAATTTTTCTCCTCTAATATTAATTGTTACCATAACAGATATATTCTGTAGGACCAAAAAAATAATAATCTTTAGTAAATTTGACCATTTAGTTACTGTGTATAGTAATAATAATACTTACTTACTGGCTTTTAAGGAACCCGGAGGTTCATTGCCGCCCTCACATAAGCCTGCCATTGGTCCCTATCCTGCGCAAGATTAATCCATTCTCTATCATCATATCCCACCTCCCTCAAATCCATTTTAATATTATCTTCCCTTCTACGTCTCGGCCTCCCTAAAGGTCTTTTTCCCTCCGGCCTCCCAACTAACACTATATGCATTTCTGGATTCGCCTATACGTGCTACACGCCCTGCCCATCTCAAACGTCTGGATTTAATGTTCCTAATTATGTCAGGTGAAGAATACAATGCGTGCAGTTCTGTGTTGTGTAACTTTCTCCATTCCCCTGTAACTTCATCCCTCTTAGCCCCAAATATTTTCCTAAGCACCTTATTCTCAAACACCCTTAACCTATGTTCCTCTCTCAAAGTGAGAGTCCAAGTTTCACAACCATACAGAACAACCGGTAATATAACTGTTTTATAAATTTTAACTTTCAGATTTTTCGATAGCAGACTGGATGATAAAAGTTTCTCAACCGAATAATAACAGGCATTTCCCATATTTATTCTGTGTTTAATTTCCTCCCGAGTATCATTTATATTTGTTACTGTTGCTCCCAGATAATTGAACTTCTCCACCTCTTCAAAAGATAAATTTCCAATTTTTATATTTCCATTTCGTGCAATATTCCCGTCACGAGACATAATCATATACTTCGTCTTTTCGGGATTTACTTCCAAACCTATCTTTTTACTTGCTTCCAATAAAATTTCCGTGTTTTCCCTAATCGTTTGTGGATTTTCTCCTAACATATTCACGTCATCCGCATAGACAAGCAGCTGATGTAACCCGTTCAATTCCAAACCCTCTCTGTTATCCTGGACTTTCCTAATGGCATACTCTAGAGCAAAGTTAAAAAGTAAAGGTGATAGTGCATCTCCTTGCTTTAGATAGTAATAATAATAATAATAATAATAATAATAATAATAATAATAATAATAATAATATGGCTTAGCAGGCCAAGACTACCACCACTACTACCACTACTACTACTACTACTACTACTACTACTACTACTACTACTACTACTACTACTACTACTGCTTAATAATGTTTTCATTTTCCATAAGAGACTCTCTTTTTTTGCTGATTATTGCTTATTTCCATGTTGTCCTCGATCGTCATATATCTGTCTACACTAAAATTTTGTGTGAATGACATAATTATACAGTATTTAATTCATTTGTACTTCTTTTTGGGAATTGTTTTGCTTTTGACTATCTAGTGTAAAGCCCGATTGATGTTATCGGATATTTCTTGGGACGCGTTAAAAATACGCCTCGATTTCCATCTCCGACACCTCACGTTGAGCAGGCGTGGTCGGTTTATCAGATCTCACTCTGTATGTTATAGGACAGTGATTATTTTTATAACTGCTTTTTAGCGGCTTCCCTTTTAAGACGTGATTTATAAGAGAGGGTAAATAGTTGACAAATGGCTGGCAACCACGTGCGTGTCCCTGAATGTATTTTAATCACCACCGTCTGTGGTCATTTGTCACAGAGACGGACCTCCTGAGGTTAATTTTCGCGCATTGCATTCGCAATAACGGATAGACGCGTGGAGTCAACAGCCTTGTTATCTGAGAACAGTAAACGTAATGCAGCTACCATTAATTCTTGCTGGGACTTAAAACGCGACTGCCTTTAATAACTTGTTTATTTACTTGACAACTTTAAACAAAACCGATTTGTTAGTACTAAATTTATTATTTTTCTTTTGTTTTTTTTTTTTAAGAATAATACATTTTAGAGAAACGTCGTCTTAAATAAGGGAGATTTCAAACCATCCTCTGCTTCCTTTTGTGACTGTGTTAGTAAAAGCATTTAAAATTCAGAAACTTAGTAATTGTATGAACTGGATAAATTTGTTCTCCGCTATGGTTAATCAGAGGTGGCGTATGCGCTTCCGGGTTCGGTTCCCGGTGTCATTAATGAAGAAATTTATGGTCATACCACGGAAGTGGGTGTGTCCTTTGTCTTATGATTGTTCTGCGTTGCCTCGAATGTGGTGCTATACCGTGCTAATCTCACTACCAGGGCGATTCGTATTACGTGTTTGTCTTATATAGGTTTATAGAAGGAAATATAACCCGACGCCTAAAAATAGCACAAGATTAGAAGAGAAAGAAGGAGATTATGTTTGTGGATGAATGTATCTCCAGATTTTAAGTAGGTACACAACTTCATTACGATTCAGTCGTCTGTGAATAATGTTGTTATTGCGAAAGGAACGTTTTATAAATTAGTATAGGAGCTATATGGCACATGAAAGATTTTCGTATTTTCTTTAGAGTCATAGCGTATCCACCCTTTGGATTAATCGATCAATTTCTGTTGTAAGATTAATCGATCAAAATATTTAATCGAATAATCGAGTCGATTAAAATTAATCGGTTGTAGTTGATATTAATTACTATTATGTTAATAGAAACACATACTAAAAATTCCGACAATATTTCTCTCTCGGAAATTGCTTACTTAAAAGTATAATAGTGCTATTATTATTTTATAACTGTAAAGCAGGTAGCGTAGGGAAAATCTTTGCACAAACACTTCAGAAAGAGATGGAGATATGAGGACAGTGACCTAGTCTACCTCTATAGAAAGTTGAAACACAATGCTGAACTCTTATTAAGTTTTATGGTTTTCCAAGAACTTGTTAGCTCATCTTCCTAGCATATGAAATACATACTTTTCTGGAATTCGTCCCCCTCATCCCTTGTATGAGTTTGTATATGAAGGTTGTGTGTTTAGTTTGATAAAGAAAAAAAATCAGTTTTCTGTGGTCTGTGAAACGTGTCATCTCCATTATGTCATATGAGAATTTGAGAGGTAACGTCGGTGAAACGTTTGAATTTAAATTGAACGATCGTGGAAAAGTGCATGACGTAAAAAAAGCTTTTTTTGTGTGTTTAGTGATGCAGGAAATATTGTTACTAAACTTAGAGCGGCATTTAATTCAGAGCGCATGTTTAAAATCATGGTTGAAGCAGTATTAACTAGGTGAGCCTTCATACTTCTTGTTATTTATGTTTGTCTAAAAAAATTCCCGGAGAAATTGACATAATAAATTATAAGCCTCATAATAAATATGTTAGTAAATAATTAAAATAATTGTTTTGTAATATAACAGTACAATATATACAGATATATAACATTTAAGCTTGTTAGTTATTATCACCGAACACAAGTTAAATTTAACAATAATTGTGTATTATTGTATATTAAAACATTTTTTTCAAATCTATCAAAATTCAAATAGTTAATCGATTAAATATTTTGATCGATCAACAGCACTAATTAATATATATCACAAACTTAGAGCTCCCTCTCTGAGAAAGATGAATATTGGATGTTTTCTTTCCCACGGACGGGTTTGAGTCCATGATCCTCGAGTCCACATACAAACGCTTTAATCACTAGAACACCCATGACGATGAAATACTATTACAAATTAGAAGAAAGGGAGATTTGGAGAGCGGCCCCATTTAAAAATAGGGGTTCATCCCGCTGAGGGTAGGATTTTATTGCACCTGAGACATGAGTCACTATTGCCCCGAGCACAACTGGCTGAAGCCGCTCTTAATGATCGGGTTGATTGCTTATTGCTGAGAACAGGTGAGGGGCTCAGCTTGTCTGCGGTTTCTCTGACTGAAGTGACGTCTTATTGCTTTAGTAGTGTTGACAAAAGCCGCCGACCTTGTTTAATATATATTTAGCTGCCTAAAGGCACTTATAAGTTGTTTTAGGAGCGTATTAAATGGAGTCTTTTTTTGTTCTTTATGTTATTGTTGCGAAGAGAATTTACGGCTGTGAAATATCTTCCTTGTTATATGATTAGACTTCATTGTGGAATCTGGGAGGGTTCTCGGAACGAGAGCACTGCTGTGCGGTTAGAGTAATTTGTTGTTGTAGTCGTAAAATCAAGATTACTTATACAATAATGTGGAGTTGCCGCGGTGATGTCTTAGTCATCAAGATCTTCTTATAGAAGCTATCTGGAAATTAATCATTTTATTTTTCTGAGTAATTGTATCGTATTCACAGAAGTAAATTCACTGTACTTCAGTGACAACTTAAGAAACTGCGGAAGAAGCAACCTTTCTGCTGGGAATAATACTCAAGGGAGTTGAAACGAAATAGAGTAAAGAGGGGTAATTGAATAATTTCAGACATTTTAACATTTTTCTTGGAATATACCCACATTATCGCTAATGAACTGTTGTACTTACATGTTTAAAGAAGCAGTAGAAATGTTATCATTTATTTATTTAACTAGCTAGCTAGTGAGTACAAATTAAATTAAAAAAAAAATGTTTCTAGCCACTATCGTAAGGCCAGGCTCGTGTAGGGTGTGGTCATAGTCAATAATATAACATAAAATTTACAAGGACACTTTACTAAATACAGTAAGTAACTTAATTCAAACCAATAAATAACACACAAGAGCAAAAAATAAGAAAAAGAAAAAGAGAGAAAAACACATTTAATATAAATTGACAATCAGACAGAAGCCAGTAATATTCAATAAAAACATGAATATAGTCAACAGAAATGAAAGTTAAAAAAATACACACATTTGAAGAGTACACTGCAAGAATGATGGATGTCACTTTCTTGTCGAAAATGAACCAAGACTGTCAGTGCATAGCTTAAGACATATAGAATGTACATAGAGAGTTATATGGCATTAACACTGATAGTCATTGTCCAGTAATGATCGGAAAATCACAGTTAAGCTTTGAGCGCTAAGCATTTCAAACTTTCAATTGCTTCTCCTGAAAAATGTATTCCAAATGACATCCATCATTCTTGCATTGGACTCTTCATTTGTTAATATTATATCTGCAGTGCTTGGGAAAAATGGCATAAGTCAGTTTCCACAAACATTTTTTATTAATTTATTGACAACTTACGGAACATCTGCTCGCTTGGGAAAAGAGATATACGTATTTCTCCCATTATAATAATTCATACAGAAGAAAATTAAATCGACATAAACCAGTGTGAAGAGTTTTTTCCTACTCCTGTAAAATTAATATTTTTGACTTGTGCCACTTTCCCCCGAGCACTACAGATATATCATGAATAATTTTATAAATTTCTTTTATATAAAAGCTTCAATTTTAAAATATTTCAAATTTGCTAAATGGTTTGTAATTTTATTATAAAGTCTTGGGCCGAAACTAGCACCATGTTTAAGAGCTGCAATTTATGACATTTAGGCTCAATTAATGGGAAAGTAGATTTTGTCTTCGAGTACGATATTCATGTCGATTATATTTATGTTTTATTTTATTTCTGTGGTAGTAAGTTAGTAAACTATATTTATAAGTTTCTTCATTAGTTAATACTTTTAAAATCTGTATTAATTAAATTTGTTGGGTAATCCATATTTTTGGTTAGACAAATTTTTATTAATCTTCTGTGTAATAAAATTAATGAAATTATTATTATAATATTAATATAAGTGTAACTGAAGTCACAATTGAGCTATCCGATTTACCCGCAAAGATTAAAAAAATGTGGGGTAATTTGGATTATATTGTGGGGCAATATGAATAATACGAAATCAAATTAGAAAATATTATTTTCAAAATCACTTCTATTTCAATACTGGATAATTACTTTCAGATAATTAATCAGGACTAATCATCCACAATAATGAACAGCAATCATAAATGAAAAAATTGTCTCTTTTGTCACTATACTGAAATCTTCTACATATACCGACAGCAAACGACCTGCTTTCTTCCTTCTCCTCCAGTAGAACACTCGTGGTACCAAGTTTTGCAACTCTGACAACGAATCCAGTTTCCCTTTTCGGAAGAAAGTTCAGAATAATATTTTCTGTTTGAGAATCCACATTTCCAATCATCTCCATTGCTCTCATGCCCTCAATCGTTCGTTACGGTTTCTTCCATCACAAGCTTCCTTATTCGCATCCTCTTGGGAGTGGTCGGTTTTGGGTCGTTATTTCTTTTTTTGTCTAAGATTTTTTTCCTTTTATCCTATCTTCAAAATAAAGACTGAGTAATAATAATTGATTATATGTAAGTTACTAATAGTGTTGTAAATATGTTATTCAATTCGCCCCGTGAAAGACAATTCATATTTCCCCGCTCGTCGATAAAACAGAATTTGATCACAGTACAAAGCTCATTTAGGCCTACTAGAATGCGTCACAACTCGGCTTACCAGCTGCTAAGACAGGGCTGGGCACCGGGAGCGAATCCAAACTCTAAACGGGGACGCTTAATATTCATCCGTTACGACTTCAACGCTGCGCGGTGTTCGGCGGGGAAGAAAGGGGTTGAAGAAAAGTCATATGGCTCCCTGTGAGAGAGTAGAATTCGCTCTAGGAGCCCAGCCCTGTGCTAAGACATCCACGAAATGCATTACAGGTTAAAACAAATGTATTACATTATCACAGATTTTATAAAAGCTTAAGCAAATTAAGTAAAATATTATAAGCTGTCAATGGATAAGGGATTTTGCTACACACCTTCCAACACAAAAAATACCTATAGAACTGCAGTTCAGCTTGAAGGATGTGATTTGTAGAGAGAGAGAGTACACAAATCGCATTTTTAGCTCGTGAAACGAACGATTTTCCCAATTAAGTTTTTCTGCATGGGACCATGAAACTTTTGACAGATATATGTGCAGGCACATGAATTTAATATATATCTTTTTAAATTAGAAGAATCCGATGGCATTTGTAAATTTTATTCATGTTTATATACCTTAAAATCACGTAAAAACTAAATTTTTACAAACTTTTTCTTTGGGTCGAAAATCGAAACCAATGATAGATACTACCGGTGTAGACACACAAACTAAACACTTTCTGAAAGAATTAGCACAATCGGTTGGAATTTATAGATTTTATTAACGTTTATACAAATCGCATTTTTAGCTCGTGAAACGAACGATTTTCCCAATTGGAAGTCATACAGTAACAAACTTATGTTTTTCTGCATGGGACCATGAAACTTTTGACAGATATGTGTGGAGGCTCATGAATTTAATGTTTTTTATGCTCGACCATGCCGAAATGTAGTAATTATACACCTGCTAGCAGTCCTTTAATGCATGTCATTAAAGTACACCTACTCATTAAAGTACAGGTGTTCAGCCAATGACAAGTCAGCTTTATACCGTCATAAAACCGCAAGTATCGATTATTCTCGGATATGCAATCGAAAGAGAATTAGCGAAAAGTCACGGAGGCTGGAAATCCAGTACTGTCGCAGAAGGTTATGTTCTGTTACTATAATAATTAGCGTTAATTGTAAATAATATTCAAATAAATTCAATTTGTCATCTCGTTTTTCAGTGTCGAATTCAATAATCAAGGTTATATCAAGTTTAACGGGATTACATCAAGGTCAATGACATTATTGTTCCTCGGAAAAAATCAATACTTTCGCGTCTGCGCACATCTCACAATTCACGACCTAGAACAAGGTCACTTCCGATCTTGTCAGATACAAATAAAATGTATACATCTGAATACCGGTAATTTCAAGTTAGAAATATGGTCGAGCATAAAAAGTCGTATGAAACTCGCCTATAATGGTAATTAAGAAGCTCGTATGAAAATTATGAAACTCGCTTGCGCTCGTTTCATAAACATCCATACTCGCTTCTTAATTACTATCATTATAGGCTCGTTGCATAATGTACTATTTTTTAATTAGAAGAATCCGATGGTATTTGTAATTTTTATTCATTTGAACCCTCTCTCTATAAATCTCACCTTCTTCTCACTAGCTATCACTTTTCAACATGGTGTCGCACGTTTTGTCTTAATGCTGCCAAAACCTTAGCACTGTCCGTATTTCCCCGTTATTCAAATTACCCCTCTTTACTTTATTTGGACTGGGAAGTTTTGAAATGAAAGCCCTTTATAGTATAATTGTCTGTCTGTTCTGGAGGTGTGTGCGTGCAGTTGTGGGAGGCTTCGGCATGAGCTCATTAATATTTCTCTCGTGAGGTGTAACTAGGTCGAACATCATATAGGAGTCTTCATATCCTAACTTTGCACTACTGTACGATATTGCAGTGGGAAACCTCGATTGTCGCGTATTTGTAATTATCGATCACATTTCAGGGGAGAACTCGTTAACTGGAACGAGGAACTTGCTTTACGTGGGAGAGTATAACAAATGAAGGACGCGGATTTCAACAGCTTGCTTGAAAGTGGCGCTGCTAATCGATTCTGACTCAGGGAGTGACCTAGTATAAGTAATTAATTCACTTAATGAATCCTGTAATTAACAGTGCTGTAGTAAAATCTAAAACTGATTTAGCCTTCAATTTTTAAAAGTGCCCTGTGACAAGGACACTGCGGAGAATGGTTCTACAGCGATCTATCTGCACGATGTTTTATTTGTAAAGATTCACGATTTTGCTATAAGCTTCATGTAGTTACTATTGAATGTCTTAGTAGTCTGTGATTGTCAGAATGTTGTCTCATCTTGTCTGATCAAGAACGACATTGATGAAACTAATCAATAACTATTTAATAATAATAATAATAATAATAATAATAATAATAATAATAATAATAATAATAATCCACGGCATGGCGCGTCCTCAGGTTGCGGTGACGGCCTCCAGATATGGAGGGTAGCTGCGAATATATTGAATAAGCAGTTGTGGACAGCCGATAAGGGGTGGTCCTCCAGCTTGGGGGTTGGGCGAAGGGCTAACAATCCATCACCGTAAAAGAACAGCTTGTTACGAATCCATACAATAAGCCTCGAAATGGGACTGATTCTCTAGCATGACCACAGCTAATGAGCACGGCATGTAGCACGTATGGGCGAATCCAGAAATGCATATAATTGGGAGGCCGGAGGGAAAAAGACCTTTGGGGAGGCGAGACGTAGATGGGAGGATAGTATTAAAATGGATTTGAAGGAGGTTGGATATGATGATAGAGACGATTAATCCTGCACAGGATAGGGACCGATGGCGGGATTTTGTGAGGGCGGCAATGAACCTACGGGTTCCTTAAAAGCCATTTCTAAGTAAGTAAATAATAATAATATAATTCGTGGCCACTGCAACCCTTTAAGGGCCCAAACCGACTAGCTGGCTGGCTGCCTCACGTCCACATGCCGATGCAGAGGTGGACGATCTTCGACTTGAATGGAGGTGTCGTGTGGTTAGCACGATAACCTAGCCGTTATAGCTCGTTTTTCTAGTCGGATTTCGCTATCTATCGTACTTCCCCAAGTGTACCACGATGCTTGGTGGGCACTGGCCGAAATTTCATGAGAAAATTTCTCCTCTCATGAGTCCTAGGCAGGATGTCTTAGACCACGACGCCACGGCGCGAGACCAAATACGGGAGGGTTGGCAATCCTACTCTTGGCACTCATCTTAACATTTATATGAACTCTAGCCTAAAGACCACTTGTCTCACTTCGTAAATACTGTCTCACTTAAGGGACTTAAGTAAATCTTGCAAGTAAAAAAGCCGAAAAAAACCGCGAACTAGAATGGTTTGCAAATATATGTCATTATAGTATTTTATTATATTTATCAACCGGAAGAGTGTATGCTATTTGTTAAACCGGAAATATAATAATGATAATGATAGTAATATTATTAATAAAGTAATAGCAATATAGTAGCCTTTATAGAGAAAGAAGCTTCGAATAAGACCTTTGATTATAAGAAAAATTACATGGTAATATTAAAATCGAGTCACTCCTCCACATCTTTGGAACAGTGTTCCATGGCACCGCGATGCGACATGCAGAAACTATCGCTCGACATTCGAGAATCTTTGAGAAATCTTCTTGATCCCTGCCGGAGTCGTGCTATTTCTCCTGCCCTCCTACCCTCGCGTCCTTCTCTGTGGTTTAAATAGGCACCGCAGTGCGGCTCCTGCAGTTCCGTGTTCAGACTGACCCGCACAACATTCGTGTCGGAGAAGTTGCCGTCGTTTCAGTCTGTTACGCTTGAGTGCAAGAGGGGGAGGGAACGTACTCGTAGTCGGCAGGTGCAACCCTTTCTTCCCTTCTCTTTCTGGTATTGCTTCTGTTTCCGCTGATGGGACATGAAAAAGATTTGTGAGACGAGTTACTAATAATAATAATAATAATAATAATAATGAGTATATTGAATATGGTACAGTCAGTGAACACAAATTTGTGCATTTGACAAAGTCAGTACATGAAAATAAATAACAAAAACATAAAATCTATAAAATTGTATTAAACACTCAACAACATTAACATTAAAAAACTCATTAATATCATAAAAGGGTTTGTTGATTAACCAACCAGAGACAAGTCTGTTAAAAGACTTCCTTTCCAGATTGAAAACATGTGTCGGAAATTTATTTGCAATTTTTAAAGACATCATAAAATAATTGTTCATTGTTTTGGTTAGCCTATACTTAGGTATATCAAAAAGGTCACGATTTCTGGTGTTGTATACGTTAACATGATTCCTATGTGTTAACATTTGTGAATTATCTGTGACAAAATTTAGGGCTTGATAAATATACAATGATGTTACAGTCATTATTTTTTCATTCACTAATAATAATAATAATAATAATAATAATAATAATAATAATAATAATAATCATAATGAGTATATTGAATATGGTACAGTCAGTGAACACAAATTTGTGCATTTGACAAAGTCAGTACATGAAAATAAATAACAAAAACATAAAATCTATAAAATTGTATCAAAAACACTCAACAACATTAACATTCAAAAACTCATTAATATCATAAAAGGGTTTATTGATTAACCAACCAGAGACAAGTCTGTTAAAAGACTTCCTTTCCAGATTGAAAACATGTGTCGGAAATTTATTTGCAATTTTTAAAGACATCATAAAATAATTATTCATTGTTTTGGTTAGCCTACACTTAGGTATATCAAAAAGGTCACGATTTCTGGTGTTGTATACGTTAACATCATTCCTATGTTTCTTTGTTTCTTATAAAATATTCTTTGTTTCTCTATGATAAATTATCTAGCTTTAATTGGTCAGGTAATCTTTTCGTACTTTGATTTTATTGTAATTGTAATTGTAAATTTAATACTAATTCTAATGTTATTTGTAATTGTAATTATAAATTTAATACTAATTGTAATTTTATTGTTCATATTATAGTTGGAATCTCCTGGTAGAGGGGCAGAGAAGGCCTGACGGCCTTATCTCTACCAGGTTAAATAAATAAATACTAATACTACTATGTGTCAACATGTGAATTATCTTTGATAAAATTTAGGGCTTGATAAATATACAGTGATGTTAGTCATTATTTTTTCGTTCACAAATAATAATAATAATAATAATAATAAATATATACATACATACGTGTTCTACCCGAGGGCAAGTCTTTCTCTGCAAACCCAGCCATACTACAATAAAACGATCAAATTTACGTCAGAGACATTTAAAAGCAGTTCGTAGTGCTCTATTCACACAGTAACTGCTTAAGGCGTTGCGCTACTCAAATAGTCAAATTTTGAAAAAAACAAAAAAAAAAAATGTACGGCTTCACGAGGAGTATTTTTGTGAACATTTTATGGCATATTATCAGTATAATGAGTCTACAAATGAATTTGGTACAAGTTTTGTCAATGCACGAGTTACGTGTAACCAAAACTTTAAATTTAATTATCTCAAAAAAGAAATTTTCTACGTTTTCAACGACAAATATTAATTTTATTTCTCAGTGGTTAAAGCTAGAGTGATGAAACTTGGCATACTTATCCATTAATATCTCTGTTGTGAAATGGAGCATTTTATTGACCGTATTCAGCATAGTTTTTTTTTTTTTCAGAAAATTTTACGTAAAGTAGTATTATTTTTTCGGAATATGTATTATATGACTTTCTCGTGTTAAATTCTGTCGTACCTGGTTTACATGTTTCGACCTGTTATTGGTCTTCTTCAGAACTGGTCGTTGCTTGTCTTGGCGGCTCTTGTTTTATTTTCTGTGGGGTTGTGTTTGTGTAGTGTAATGTGGAGTCAAAGAGTGTGTGTGTTCTGAAATTGAGTTGTGTATTGAGAATTTCAATCAATGAAAATGTATATTATTTTTTATTAAGGTTTGAATATTGAAGAAATTATATATATATATATATATATATATATATATATATATATATATATATATATACACACCGGTATTTATATATATTACAAATTAACAAATTAGAGTACGGCATTACTAATGATTCTTTGCATCTCTAAGAAAAAAATAGATTAAACAATTTTTTTTTTAGAAATAGGGTTTTCACTAAAAAACAAAATGTTTAATTTTTAAGTGTTTATGAGAAAAGATTGAAATTTTGCAATATGTAATTATGATATTGATATGCATATTCAGTAAAAATTTCAACTCTCTAGCTAAAAAATTGTGGGTTTTAGGAATTCGAGTAGCGTAACGCCTTTAGAAAACACAAAGTGAACGCAGTCTTCATAAAATAGGAACATCTCCCATTCTGCGCCAGTAAATGAACTCGCGTTTACCGAATCTGCAGCCGGATATGCTGCCACTTGATGTTATTGTTATTGTTTTTATTATTGTTATTATTTTACGGGGTCAGTGTTTGTGTTACAATGGATAGTCCGCTCCGCGAGGGCCTGGTCATCTCATTAGAAGCGCTGGTTCGCTGTCATCCCTCGCCCTGGCCGCCGCTGCTGCTTGCTTGGCTGGTCACAGCGCCCGTGAAGGACAAACTCCAACAACGGCATATGTTCCTTCACATCCGCCCTATCTAGGCTTCAGACCCTCTGTAAGGTTTATCCAATAAAGTGACTTCAATGCAGAATCTGTCATTGCCTTCTAATTCCTTCTAAGGCTGGTATTACACTATCAAAGCTCTTTGACAATGATCTTTTTTGCACGATCGTGTTTTTTTTGTTGTGTTTATAGCTATTGTTGTTAGGCGTTGAAAGTTAGAATTCCCACACAGAAACTTGTTGCTATGGAAACCATTCTTCATAACATAAAACTATACTGAAATAGATCTGGCCGGTTGGAGATTACCGTGGCTAACCTCCTATTGAGATCTATCCACCGTCGATTCACGTGGGCATCAACCTGGTAACTTGTACCAACCAGGATTTGAACGCGGGCCCGCTCGTTTCACGGTCAGACATGCTAACCGTTACTCCACAGCGGTGGACCACTTTCAGTATTATGAACATTAAATTACAGAAATAAATATTTTTCTTGAAAAGTAGGCCGACTTTCAATCATTGTTTAACATCAGTTTACACGTATTTAGAAAAAGTATTGAAAAGTACTCTCCTGGGGCGAGTTCAATTTGATCTCAAGTAACAAATCTTACAGCACTTAGCCATCCTGCTCTTGAATGTTAAGGCTGAGAATAGTTTCAATATTTGAACATGATAAACGAATTCGTCGATCAGATAAAATATCTGTATGTGTCTAAAATCTGCTCTCACTATCAATGTTTGAGACAGAAAACCACAGCCGTCTAAGATATGTTGAAGCAAAACTGTTGTGATCCTAGACTGATTCAAAGAACTTGTAAATTAGAACTAGTATGCAAACTCTTCGGTCTCTTCAAAGACGTTGTAGGATCGTTATTTATAGCTGACGCAAAATTTCAGAAGACAGCCAAATTATGTTTTTTATTTAATTTTAAAGAATTATCTGATCGTTTTTGCGAGTATTTAATGAAAAATAACAAGTTTTCAAGTACTAAATTCGTGACTATGAAATTGTTAGATTTCGTGAAGCGGTTAAAGCAATTAATGCTAAACTGGAAAACTTATCGATACAACTTAATTTCATATTCTATACCACTGGCCCAAAAAAAAAGTGTCCTATTGTTCATACTGATTCAAGATGAATAGTTTCTTAGTGTTTGTGCATTCCACTTTTTTAATTGTCCTTCCCATTTCTATTTCTCGCGTTTTTAATAGGTACTTTACATGTAGTATATGTTTTTACTTTAATACATATATGACCATGAAGTTACTGTATTTGGATATGTTCTACAAAATTCTTGCTGAAGACCATTGTGGTAACATTCTGCCGCATCTGTAGTTTGTACATTTCGAAATTGTCGTGCTTCAGCCCAGAATTCATGGGGGGGGGGGGAGGTTGATGTGTCAATGTAGTTTTCAAGAATATAATAACATTCAAAACATTCACTAATAGGAGGGGCCTCTGATATTAGCTCTGCAAAAAATCTGATACTTCTGACTCTGGTAAGTAAGAAAGAACAAAACATTAAAATTTTTAACCACTCTCGAATTTCAGATGTTTTGCTTTGTTTCCTTTAATTTTCCAGAGCTAAAACTGTCCTGAGTGAAATTTACACTCTGTAATCTTAACACTGGGAACATTTATTTTGGCAGCATTGTGTGATGTTTTTTCATAATATAACAAGAGCTTTGAAATGATTAACTGCTAACTACTTACCTAGGTGAAAGTACTGCTGAAGTGGTTCCTTTGATTCCTGAAGTGAAAACCGTTTAATTTATAAGGGATTTTTTGTGTGTGTGGAGATGCAGTTGATCGTATATGCAGGGCGTAAAAGAGCCTAAACTAACAAACCCCAACTCTAAATTTATATAAAAAAGCATTAAAATATCCTCACAATTAAAAGCATAACAGTTCCCGAAATAATCATCCTACATTAAATTAAGATAAAAATGATTCATTCTATCGCTTGGAACAATATGTTTATGATCCTAATACATTGAGGAATAATTACATCCAACAGATTTATTTTGAAATGGCTTGCAGTTACTATCTCGAATTTTATTGTGTCTTAATAAACCGAATTAAGTTACAATAAAATTTCATCAAGTTTCAAGAAAAGTAATTCCATTTTTCCAACAGGGGGACAATATATACTTAAATGTCATTCATTTTCTAGATTTCCCTCGTGAGATTTGTGTTCTTTGGGAATATAATGAAGTTTTTAACCTATTTCGTGTATTTCATTAATACCAAAAATCACACCCCTACATGAGTAATGGATTGATGGTTTAACTGGGCTGGAATAGCGTCAAGCTCTGACTAGACAATGTTTTATTTGACAGATTGGTCTAGCTGTTGCTAGAATAAATGGACTGAGCTAATACGTGTGAGTACACCAGACTGATTGTTTTGACTCTATTGGACTGACAGTGGTCTAGACCTCACTGGACTGATCGAATTAGAATAGATTGGAGTGAAATTAATTAATTAATGAGTCAGTATGTAGAATGTCTTCCGAGCGTCGATCTTTACTTATTACTATGTATCTTCCATGTACTAACTAATATGGCAGAACAAAGTTAAAAAAATCCATAACCAATAGTTCACAGTTAACATAGCTTAGCTGATGCTGCTTTTGTGTGCAATATGGTAAAGTTGTACTGTAGTAACTTGGCATCGGGTTTATATTCCAGGAGATGACGGATTCTTTGTTTCCATCATCCGAACAACGTGGTTACCCCACCGTGACCCCTTTGATTTAACTATCCGTACAGTAGATGGAGGAGAGAAGTCCAAATTACGGTGTTCCACTTGTTATTATACGACCACCTATCTCCAGTCAGACCGTGTCTTTCGTATGTTCCTTCACAGTGCACAGTTTTCTTACTAATTTACTTTCTCAAGTCTTACACATAAATATTGCATTTCTTTCCTGTCTCTCTATCTGTATGTCCGTCCATCGATTCGTCGATCTGTCCATCGATCCGTCTGTCTGTCTGTCTGTCTGTCTGTCTGTCTGTCTGTCTGTCTGTACAGGGTGATTCACGAGGATTTACCGTCATTTACGGAGCTTATTTGCGAAGACATTGTGAGCAAGAAATGTCATATGAACATTTGTCCTAATATCAATATTTTCAAAGTTACACTACTTTGAAGTTGTTAGTAAAATATCCTTTTCTTTAGTTTTAAGGGTAAAAAATGTTACAAATAGAGACTGAACTATTCCGAAGTGTCATTTCTTTAATTGGCTAGTGTTCTGAAGCTAAAAATGTGTTGTTAATTGCTTTGTACAGGTTTTGTTTTTGAACTTTTAACTAGAAATTACATCATTCTTACGCACTTAACACAAAAATTGTTACAAATCATACGACTTTAGGAACTTGATTCTTTACAGTTTAATTATGCATCCTAATGTACAGTCTTGAAGAATTTACACGAATGTCGTGATTTGTAACAATTGTGATAAGTGCGTAAGAAAATGTAATTTTGTAGTTAAAAATCGAGAAAAAAATTCTGTACGAAGCAACTATGGAATTCAGAACACAGTTTTAGCACAGTCTAGTACATACAGTCGCGAAGCTCAATACGTAGTAAATATGCAAACATTAGATAGTTGCTCACCACTAGGATCGCTAATATCGCCTCATTACAGGCAATGCAAAATAGAACTTTTAACTAGAAATTACATCATTCTTACGCACTTATCACAAAAATTGTTACAAATCATACGACTTTAGGAACTTGATTCTTTACAGTTTAATTATGCATCCTAATATAAAGTCTTAAAGAATTTACACGAGTGTCGTGATTTGTAACAATTGTGATAAGTGCGTAAGAAAATGTAATTTTGTAGTTAAAAATCGAGAAAAAAATTCTGTACGAAGCAACTATGGAATTCAGAACACAGTTTTAGCACAGTCTAGTACATACAGTCGCGAAGCTCAATACGTAGTAAATATGCAAACATTAGATAGTTGCTCACCACTAGGATCGCTAATATCGCCTCATTACAGGCAATGCAAAATAGAACCGTCACAGTCTATAGTTTCTAGCATCCTCAAAACTCAAGCTTCGTGACTGTATATAGTAGACTGTGGTTTTAGCTTTAGAATACTAGCTAATTAAAGAAATTGTACTCCTGAATAGTTCATTCTTTCTGTAATATTCTTTTACCTTAAAAACTCAAGAATAATGATATTTTACAAACAATTTCAAATTAGTGTAATTCTGAAAATATTGAGATTAGGACAAATGTTTATATGGAATTTTTTGCTCAGAATGTCTTCGGAAATAAGCTCCGTAAAGGACGGTAAATTCTCGTGAATCACCTTGTATATGCCTGCCTATGTATACGTTACCTATTTATATTATCTATTTATTTACCTACATATCTGTATTCCTATCCATGTCTCTGTCTATATCTGTATTTTCATAATTTATTTTCTATATGTACCTCTGCCTACGTATATTTCTGTAACTTTATATGCCTACGTATAGATAATCTATTTACATAGATGTGTGTATATTATGTATATATGAGTGTCATTCATAAGTCATAGCAACTAGGTATATAATATCAGCCAAGAAAGCTGCAGGAATAGAAATTCACTATATGCAACTGAAGGTCACTGGAATGTGTTTCGCAATGCTAGTACCAAATTGGGTCCGGGTACAGGAGACAATGGGTAAGGGAAATTGAAAGATGCGTAAATAAAAATCATTGTTTTATTATACACAAAAGGAAATAAAGTACATTACTTACAGCTAACACCCTTCAAAATAATCCCCCAAAGCTTCCACACATCTTTGCCAACGATGATTCGGGCGTTGAATACCATCGGCTGTGTGCGATTTCGTCATGTTTACCACCTCTCGTCGAAACTCTGTTAAGATGTCCTCCCTGTATACAAACCGCTTTCTACGCAGCGGCTTCTTTAATTACGGAATGAGATCAAAATAGCATGAACAGAGATCAGGCGAGTAGGGAGGATGTTCCAACTCACTATCACCCAATGCTTCTCGTAGCTCAGAATGACACTGACGAGCATTTCTGCCACGAAGAACTGCAATTTTCACGTGTGACCGCTGTTTAACTTTGCTTACATCCATCTTGGAGCACAGCCTCTAGCATACTAAATTTTGCGTGTGGTGTCAACTAGCCACAAATGCACACAGACGCAATATGGCGGTGGTATCCCGTACAGTGTACATTGAGTATACTGATCTAACCACATTTTCGGTTATTCGGAAGATATGACATATTAGAGTTCTACGAAATGTTTATTTGGCCATTATTCAGTCTATCATTCAATATGGTATAATTGTTTGGGGTGGAAGTACAAAAATTAATCTTAGTCCGTTAAATTTACTACAAAAACGAATAATTAAAATTTGTTTGAAGAAACGTTTCGATTATCCAACTAAATTAATTTATTCTGAATTTAATGTATTTAATATTGAACAAATTTATAAGTATACGCTGTTAAAATTTTATCATAAACATCGCAATAAGTTTGTATTACAGACACACAATTATGACACAAGACGAAATATTAATTCAACATTAGTAGAACCTAAATGTCTCACATCTGCTGGTCTGAAGCATAGCATAAATTTTGGCCCTCGGTTGTACAATGCTTTAACTAAATTACACCCAGAACTTCTAACATGTAACCCACTAACATATAATAAGAAAATTAGAAACGTGTTAATATCTTCAATTTGATTAAATAAATTTATAGCCTATGTGTATGAATTAATCAACCTATATTATATTTGTATTCTATAATTTTGAAATATATATTAGTCCTACTTTTCACGTGCGATATTATTCTTCTCTAGTGTTAATATTATATTATATAATTCCATTGCCGCTGTAATTATATTTTAGTTCCTATTTTATTTTACTTATTTATTATTATTATTATTATTATTATTATTATTTTTTTATTTTAATATTATATCTGAACTGCGACCGAGCACGAGCGCTGCTCATTCGGTCTCAAATTTTGTTAATACTACTGTATCTTCTTTTTATATTGCTTGTATTATATTTCTATTTCTCTTGTTTGTTTTGTAATTATATTCTTTATTCTGTATATTTAAATTTAAATAAATAAAATAAATTGCCATGACATATGAAATGACTCTCGTATGAATGTATGTATGTATGTACCTTTTTTGAGCAGCATGTTCCATTACAAATGAGAAGTAATAGGCTACTACATACCTATGTTTACCTTCAAGTACATTATCAATTTATATTATACGTATATTATGTTGCTATTCTAGGTTAAGCATGGATTAGTGTAGTTCATCTACGTGTGTAACTGTCAAGATAATATTGTTACTTCATAGTCTAACTTGTTTTCCTATTCCTAACCCATGAAGAACAAGAATCTATTTACATATTCTAGCATTTAAATATTTACACCATTACATATGTACTATCTTTTTGATGAGTCTATTTTCAAGTAAATTATATCCTCTAATATTTTAGCTTATTTACAGAATATAAGTAACCTATTTTCGGCCCTTATCACTTAATTCTGACTTTTAACCTCTGTATCTTCCCAAATAACTTATTCTTTTATACAAGCCAGCCAATTGTAGTTGTTGAAAGTCTATACTATTTGCGAACTTTATAAAATATTTTATATAACTTTTCACTAATTTTGTCTTGTCTACAGGCCACATCCAACCACATTTATGTATAGATTGGATTAGTGTTCCTCTTTCCTTTCCTAATTTCGTGCAGTCATAAATAATATGATCCACTGTCTGATCCCCATCCCCACAGACACATGTTGCACTATTCTTGATTTTAAAGCGATGAAAATATGCGTTGAGTCTTCCGTGTCCGGTCAACAGAGTCGTCAAGTTTGGAGTTATTTCTATCTTCAATTTCAATCTATCTGGGACACTAGGGAAGAACGCCTTGGTTAGAGTACCTTTGGAAGTAGTTGATCATTCACTTTACCATTTTCCTTTGGATATCACCGCCAGCTGGTTCCTTACTTCACTCATCGGGACCTTGTCGTAACATATCTGTAGATCGACGTCACTATGTATGTATTGTATTGTATTGTGTATGCTATACGCCCATTGAAATTGCTATAAATGACTACATACTTATTTACTTACAAATGGCTTTTAAGAAACCCGAAGGTTCATTGACGCCCTCACATAAGCCCACCATCGGTCCCTATCCTGTGCAAGATTAATCCAGTCTCTATCATCATATCCCACCTCCCTCAAATCCATTTTAATATTATCCTCCCATCTATGTCTCGGCTCCCTAAAGGTCTTTTTCCCTCCGGTCTCCCAACTAACACTCTATATGCATTTCTGGTTTCGCCCATATGTGCTACATGCCCTGCCCATCTCAAACGTCTGGATTTAATGTTCCTAATTATGTCAGGTGAAGAATACAATACGTGCAGTTCTGCGTTGTGTAACTTCCTCCATTCTCCTGTAACTTCATCCCGCTTAGCCCCAAATATTTTCCTAAGCACCTTATTCTCATACACCTTTAACCTATGTTCCTCTCTCAGAGTGAGAGTCCGAGTTTCACAACCATACAGAACAACCGGTAATATAACTGTTTTATAAATTCTAACTTTCAGATTTTTGGACAGCAGACTGGATGATAAAAGCTTCTCAACCGAATAATAACAGGCATTTCCCATATTTATTCTGCGTTTAATTTCCTCCCGAGTGTCATTTATATTTGTTACTGTTGCTCCAAGATATTTGAATTTTTCAACCTCTTCGAAGGATAAATCTCCAATTTTTATATTTCCAGTTCGTACAATATTCTGGTCACGACACATAATCATATACTTTGTCTTTTCGGGATTTACTTCCAAACCGATCGCTTTACTTGCTTCAAGTAAAATTTCCGTGTTTTCCCTAATCGTTTGTGTATTTTCTCCTAACATATTCACGTCATCCGCATAGACAAGAAGCTGATGTAACCCGTTCAATTCCAAACCCTGCCTGTTATCCTGAACTTTCCTAATGGCATATTCTAGAGCGAAGTTAAAAAGTAAAGGTGATACTGCAGGTAATATGGATCATTGCCCTAATTACATTGGGAATGGTGGAGATTTAAACCGTGTTGCGAAGGAATGAAGTTTTGATATAAAGTGGAGTCGCGGAGTTCTTTAGGCCTGTCTTGGGTGCTGGGATTAAACTCCGGCTGTAATGGCCAGCCTTATTACCACGTTGTTAGATGCGCCACCGTAGTAAGCAGTAGTACGATACCGTCGCACGCGACGAGCGCGCGCCCCTAGCGGCTCCAAGACTCACTGCTTCAGTCTTTCCTTACAAAGAATGAATGCAACTGTTCCAGTCCTTAAGAAGTCCTTAAGTCTCCAACTGATGGACTTGCTTTGGCATTATTAAGATTTATATGGGTGTACATATGTATGTCTTCTACATAATAGAAGTGGAATTTAATAATAATAATAATAATAATAATAATAATAATAATAATAATTTTCATATTTCCATACTGCAAACATGCCTGTGAAGCCATTACTGGCCATTTCTCGTCCGTCCGGTGCTCGAGAACTACATATTCTAGCTGATAAAGCATTGTTAAATATGCCAAATAATTGATTAAATATTGCCATATCAATATGATTTCGTGTAAGATATCTAAAGGGATATGTATGTTAAGATGTTTGTCCAAAACTGTGGACATAAAAGTGCTATTAACAGTATATTTTTCATATATTTATAGCCATCTTCAATATGGTGTTTTATTATGAGGGAATCATAGTTCATCTTTTAATATTTTTAAATTACAGAAGAAAGCAGTGAGAATTATTTGTGGTGTTGGACCAGAAGAACATTGTAAACCTTTATTTCAATCCTGTAAAATTCTCACTCTTATAT
The DNA here is from genome assembly GCF_040183065.1 of Periplaneta americana. Classification (NCBI taxonomy): domain Eukaryota; kingdom Metazoa; phylum Arthropoda; class Insecta; order Blattodea; family Blattidae; genus Periplaneta; species Periplaneta americana. Next base: position 177,002,686 of record NC_091122.1, read on the forward strand.
CGCTATATATATTGCAGTGTTTGTTATAAAACCAAAATGAATATAGATAATTTCCCTTTGAACTTGCATTTTCACGAACACCATACGAGAAGTTGTAAAGATATAAGACTTGATTTATGCAGATACAAGACTACACAAAACAGTTTTTATTATATGTCTCTGAAGTTTTATAATAGCTTACCTAACTCATCTAAAAATTTAAATTACGATTCATTCAAATCGTTAATTAAAAGAAAATTGTATGAACATAGTTTGTATAGCATTAACGAATATTTTAACTTGGCAAATAATTTTGTATGATTTTATTTATATTGACGTTGCTATGCATAATGTACTTATGGCCAAGCAATAAAGTAAAAAATAAAATAAATAATTAAATAAGACTTTACGCAGTTACGTGATGACTTCTCAACATTGCAAACCTGTTGAGTTCTGCGAAATTTTGTGATTGTTAAAGTACATTAGTACAGTCCCTCTTCTCTGACAATATACTGATCATCGCCATCACCATTGTCATATTATCATCCATCATTTCCAGACATCATTTTCTCCTCCTCCTCCTCCTCCCTATCATTATCACCGTCGTTATCATCAGCCGGAATTATCACACTATCATCAACTATTATTAGGGATCGTACATTTTGGTGAAATAAAATAACTGATTTCGGTTTTGAACCTGCCACTATTTCGGTGAGTGCCTCGTTAAATGAGTTGTCACTTAATTGTATTATGTTGCGTTTGATATAATACTTTTTATTATTTTTTTACGCATATCACATATCAGCATCACCAAAATATAAGGTGTCTCTAAATTAGACCGATAAAATTAGGGAGCAGATAACCTTCGTGGAAGCATATTTTGTTAAGGAACCCATGGGCTGCGACGCTTCGTTTCAGTGCAAGAAGGAATTACAGGTCGGGATAAAATAAGTAGGTATGTGCAAATAACAAGCGATTCTGTGTCACTTGATTCTGTGTGTTAATCCAAACAAAGAAAAAATACGTACAGAAAAACGAAACCAACAACGCATTAAACTGTACTGAACATTACAACAGAATGAGTGCAGTACAAGTTTTAAACTACGTAGACGAATAACACGGATAACAAGAGGTCGTACCAGTGGAAGTAAACAAACTTGCTGTAATCGATACCAAATGATACTGGGCTCCGGACGTAAACAAACCGAGTGGTAGTAGTAATGACACACCCTTCTTGTACTGAAAAGAGTGATTATCCGTTCCTGCCTTCTTGCAATGAAATGAAGCGTCGCAGCCCATGGGTTCCTTAACAAAATATGCTTCCACGAAGGTTATCTATCTGCTCCCTAATTTTGTCGGTCTAATTTAAAGACACCCTGTATAAACTAAGCATGGTTTTTACATTACCCGCACACAGATTTGTGAGACAATTTGTGAGTATTTTCCCACTATATACATTAGATGTAAAAAAAAACATACTACCTGCAAATTCACATCAAATTCACTTCTGTTTCTTATACCAAAACCTTTTCGCATCAAAATATAGCCTCCCTTTCATAACGTACTACAGCAAAGATTGAAGAATGTTGTATTTTACATGCAGTCTTTATCAACAACATTATTCCAACCCATAAAATTCTCCTCTTTTTTTCCTTACCTTCGTTTTAGGTTATTTTTATTTAACTACTGGCTTCTACATACAAGAAACATTGCGTATAGCTAGAAATATGTACAAGTAAATGGTTTTGGCTTATCTGGAAGCTATAGTCTTCGTGTTTTTCGGTAATGGATGGGGAAAAGTAATAAAACTTTAGAATTGTCCTCGAGATCAGAATTTCGTGTCGGCTCGCTCAGTGATTGGTGTATTGGCCATGAAATGTCGAGGTTTGTATGCATGTGCAATTGCATGTGTTGAAACATTTCGTACAACCTCGTTACGTGGGTTCGCAAACAACCCTCTCGTTTGTAATTTTTATCGGTCGTGAAATAGTTAAGATTAGGTTATCTTATTTCCGTAGTAAACAAATATACGTTTTTGTTTTACAACTTTGCAAGGAAATTGCATGCAATTCACCCCTTTATAGTGCCCCAGTATATCATGGCTACTTTATGTCGTCCAGTGTCTGCACTGCAACCCTTGCATATCCAGATACTGCCCTAGCCTATAACAAGTTCTGGTGGTCATCAACAAAGTTTTAAGATTAGTTTCTGGAAATATAGTTTAGAATCTGCTGCCATGTCGAGTGAAGATAACGGTTTATTGTTGACAAATAGATTATACACTTTTGGTACAGGATAAAACGACGAGAATTAAGTTCTAAGGTTACCACCACGTTGTGGAAGTTTCTTCAGTCTGTTATCTAGCAGAGAAAGAAAATCAGCAGGCCTACATAGCCAAATCTTCTGCAGGTTTTGCATTATTGCAGTTTCAACAGAATTCCTACAACAACTAAGAATTGTGAGTATGAATTTTCATGAGACAGTTAAAATATTTTTTAAGCGTTTATCACAGTGTTAACGAATGCCCAACCAGTTCAGTCATCTTCTATGACTTCTCAGCTACTTCCACAAATATATTAATATATTTTCAAATACAGATAACTCCCTAGTTGCATTTCTTTTCAATGCGAAGCTCTTAAAAGGCTTTTGAGGCTTAGCTTACTCAAAAAATTTGAGTTCTTATACCCAGTAACAGTAGTCCTATAAGTTCGTAATAACATTGTATCGCATTACTTGGTTTCACTCCGATCCTTCCATATATCAACTTCACTATTGGCAGCCATTCCAGTATGGAGAGTTAAGTGCGAGGCTTGTGGCAGAAAGCTTCTAAAGGCATGACTACGACCTTGACTATCAAGCTAGAGTGAGACCGGGGAGGCGGTATGTATTCGCTACATCTCCGTACGGACCGAGGCTAGCCTTCTGTCACAATAATACGTGTATTGGTACGTTGTTGAATATTATCTTAATCAGAAATCCGTGCGCGTGTGTTTTATATGCTTTGTGCAAAATGGCTCATACTGAGAGAACACAGAGGTCAGTGTTTGTAGAATTTAAAGAGAAATTGTTTTCAATTTGTACGTATGCAATGCTTTTCTTCTGGAGAAAAATAAGCGGAGTTAAATAAAAACATTTAAGCGGAGTTAAAGAAAAACATTTTAAGCGGAGTTAAATAAAATAATTTAAGCGGAGTTAAAGAAAACATTTCAAGCGGAGTTAAATAAAATAATTTAAGCGGAGTTAAAGAAAAACATTTCAAGCGGAGTTAAATAAAATAATTTAAGCGGAGTTAAAGAAAAACATTTCAAGCGGAGTTAAATAAAATAATTTAAGCGGAGTTAAAGAAAACATTTCAAGCGGAGTTAAATAAAATAATTTAAGCGGAGTTAAAGAAAAACATTTCAAGCGGAGTTAAATAAAATAATTTAAGCGGAGTTAAAGAAAAACATTTTAAGCGGAGTTAAATAAAATAATTTAAGCGGAGTTAAAGAAAAACATTTCAAGCGGAGTTAAAGAAAAACATTTTAAGCGGAGTTACATAAAATCATTTAAAGCGGAGTTAAAGAAAAACATTTTAAGCGGAGTTAAATAAAATCATTTAAGCGAAGTTAAAGAAAAACATTTCAAGCGGAGTTAAATAAAATAATTTAAGCGGAGTTAAAGAAAAACATTTCAAGCGGAGTTAAATAAAATAATTTAAGCGGAGTTAAAGAAAACATTTCAAGCGGAGTTAAATAAAATAATTTAAGCGGAGTTAAAGAAAAACATTTCAAGCGGAGTTAAATAAAATAATTTAAGCGGAGTTAAAGAAAACATTTCAAGCGGAGTTAAATAAAATAATTTAAGCGGAGTTAAAGAAAACATTTCAAGCGGAGTTAAATAAAATAATTTAAGCGGAGTTAAAGAAAACATTTCAAGCGGAGTTAAATAAAATAATTTAAGCGGAGTTAAAGAAAAACATTTCAAGCGGAGTTAAATAAAATAATTTAAGCGGAGTTAAAGAAAAACATTTCAAGCGGAGTTAAATAAAATAATTTAAGCGGAGTTAAAGAAAAACATTTCAAGCGGAGTTAAATAAAATAATTTAAGCGGAGTTAAAGAAAAACATTTTAAGCGGAGTTAAATAAAATAATTTAAGCGGAGTTAAAGAAAAACATTTCAAGCGGAGTTAAAGAAAAACATTTTAAGCGGAGTTACATAAAATCATTTAAAGCGGAGTTAAAGAAAAACATTTTAAGCGGAGTTAAATAAAATCATTTAAGCGGAGTTAAAGAAAAACATTTTAAGCTGAGTTAAATAAAAACATTTTAAGCGAAGTTAAAGAAAAACAACTCTCTAGCTAAAAAAATTATGGATTTTATAAATTGCAGTAGCGTTGAACACAAAGATCTCCTACTTAAGTTTCTTTACTTCAATTTGAATTAGGTTTCAATAGAACATATGTAGAGATATGGAAATAAAAATATTTTAAAAGTATGTTATCCTGAATTCTCAAATTACTATGTTATCATTACAAACGTATCAAATTAGACTTTGTTTCAGGTTATTTTTCTTTCACAAGGATGTAGTCTTTCTTTTACCATGTTGGCTTGTGTTGTTAAAAGCGGTATCTTAGCAACATTCTAACCACGTATAGAGAGTTTGATGTTAGTGTATTTTTTTTTGTATCCAATGGCGGGTGCGATATATCGTTAAATAATTGATTAACATATTATTATAATGATTATTATTGTTATTATTATTATTATTATTATTATTATTAATTAACAAATTATATGCAGCAGTACATAAAAACGTGTCTGAATACGGTAGGTCCTGAATTTCTTTAATTCTAATGAATTCAGAAGTTCTTCGTTAATTGCAAGATACTCACGAAATCAGGCTACTAAGGCACACGGTATAGTCGATACTGACCTTTAGGAATAACGCCGCAAAGATGATGTAACCCTGGAAAACAAAACCAGGCCAGAAATTAGTAGGTTAAAGTTTACGTGATTCGGTACATCTTTCTTGCTGCATTTAATTTATTCATGTAATGGGCTTTATCTTATCTGAGTCACTGGTTAGCTGAAATAATAGCGGGCTTATGGTTTCCGGTGGACTCTAGACTTCTTTCGTTTCGCTGTTGACCGCTTGTGGATCATCAGCAGTGCCTGAATTGCATGGAATTGCCGTTGGTAATGTATATATTACAGGGTGAAAATTTTGTTGTCGGTAAGAGGGAGGGACCCATTTGTACCTCGCGCAAAATAACAGAGATTTCTAGAAAGTGTGTGAATAAAAGGATTTAGTAGGCCTACTGAACATTGTGTGCCGCTTGGAGATGTATTTATCACAAGTTAGATAAATAGTACAGTCTATACCGCAGTCAGGGTTTTTTGGAACGCGTTTGCCCTTACTATATCGATGCCTGTAAACTTTCTCTAATTTATTCTTCTTCCAAACGAGCGACCATATTTGCGATATATAGTTTGAACCGTAAATAATGTCATTAATTTCAAAGGGGTTATTCTGTAAGATATTTCAAACAAAAAAGTTTAATACTCGTTATTTCTTCCTTTTAGAGATAAAAATGGTTTAACATGAAATATTTTTTGGGAAATCCATTGATTTAATTCTCAATATACTCAGTCAGTTTAAGAGAGCAGTGTATTATGATAATAAATGATTGAAAGAATTATAGTTTTATCCTTTAAATATGCAGAAATTTGATCCGAAGAAATATAGACCCTAACTTTTCGTTCTGCAAAGGAACTTTTCAATGTTACACTTGTTCTGATCAAATTTCTGCACATCTAAAGGAGATAACAAAAATTCATTGTTTGAAATATCTCAAAGAATAACCCCCAGAAATTAATAAAATTACTTACGGTTCTTTCTGTATACCTCTCTGTTCTGTGATTTCGAGCTTTATTTTTTAATATCGCCTCCAGATCATTAAAACCCACAGTTGTATTCAGTCTGTATCGAGAAATTATTTTCTGCTAGAGAGAACTTCATCCCTCTTAGTCCCAAATATTTTTCTGAGCACCTTATTCTCAAACACCTCAAACACCCTTAACCTCTGTTCCTTTCTCAAGTTTCACAACCACACAGAACAACCGGTAATATAACTGTTTTATAAATTCTAACTTTCAGTTTTTTTTAGAGCAGACTAGATGATAAAAGCTTCTCAACTCTAATAATAGGGGGTATTGCCCATATTTATTCTGCGCTTAATTTCCTCTCGAGTATCATTTATATTTGTTACTGTGTACTATTACATATATTGCTTTAGTCGACCTGGTTGGCGAATTGCTATAGCGCTGGCCTTCTATGCCCAAGGTTGCGGGTTCGATCCCGGGCCAGGTCGATGACATTTAAGTGTGCTTAAATGCGACAGGCTCATGTCAGTAGATTTACTGGCATGTAAAAGAACTCCTGCGGGACAAAATTCCGGCACACCGGCGACGCTGATATAACCTCTGCAGTTGCGAGCGTTGTTAAATAAAACATAACATTAACATTATTTCGCGTTATGCAAACAAAATGCGTAGGATATCTTTCTTATTTGTTAATTGAATTAATCGTCAATACCAGAATGTAGTCTTTGTGTGAGTGTTTGCCTATGGTGGGTTACGTATAGTTGTAACTCAGGTATGTGAAGCCTTATCGGCATATTAGTAGGTAATGCATTTGTATTGATGAGTGTTCTACTTTATACAGTTAGCACACACAGATATCTTTTTACAAACTCTAAATTTAATCGTAAACAATATATCTTCGTACGCCATTTCACTGCAGCATGAAAACAAGAGACAAGGGACTCAAACCCAGTGCAGGTGTTGCAGACCTGACAGTAATGGGCAGTAATCAGCTTTGTGTTGCCCTCTAAGCATCTAACCAGCCGTGCACTAATTCGGATTTGTGTACAAATGTTTGACAGTTGGTCACTACCCTTATCTCAAGGCGGGGGGTAAATCCCTGGCGGTTACCCTTGGTTGTCATGTTCGACCACCTGGAAGATTAAACCATGCCCTGGTTTTTTTTACAAATACTGTATATATACTAGATATTTTGTGAAGGAGGGTGCTTTTCGGAACCGATGTACATATATATATGAACTGGTAATGGAAATTACGGGAAAACGGCTGAACGGATTTTAATGAGTGACCCCTCATTTTCATGCCTGGCATCCAAAGTTTTTCGGAAAAGTAGTAGTTTTCAGTGAAATGTCAATTTTCCTACATCATTTTCCTTTTTTCCAAAATCCATCTGTTGTCAGTTTTGAGAACTAATTTTATTGAATCACGGCCGACTTGATTAAATTTCAGAACAAAACACACACTACAATAAACAATAGGCTATTACACGAAGGCCATGACCTGCAGATTGCCGACATATTTAGAGCTCAATTCAATTTGTTATTAAAAACTGATTCTGCAGTGTATAATTTTCTGAGAACAGCTGTGTATTGGATATTCAAATCTACGAAACTTGAGGTGGTTTGATGACATTATTACCATTAGAAATTAAATATTATTATAGTTAATATCATGATGCATCTATTTTTCATTAATTGTACATAATATTGGTGCTATATTGATGACATGAAAGTGAAACGTTTTGTGGTTATGTAAGTAAATGTATATTTTAATATTTTAATTTAGATCTTCATTTTTATAATTTACTGAGTGGCTGCTATATATAACTACAAAACTTAAGTAAGATAATAATATTGTTATTAAAAATCAAATATTTTTATACTTATTAACCCAGTGGGATTGGGTCTTTTTCATATACTTAATGGCGGTGTAGTGTAGATATTGATATGTGTCGAAATATTTGTGCCAGTGCTGAGAAATGGTTTAACACTCGAGAACGATCCATTGAATCTTGAGTGTGTTCTAGAGCGTCCGTCCTCGTGCCATGCTGGTGATGTCCACGTGCAACTTGATACAGTTTCCAGCACAGCAGCTGGGGACCTCCCTCCAACTCCCCTTTTGTGTTCAAGGAGGAACAGTATGTCGATCACTGTTTTCGAGAAAAATAGGACGGCATATGGTTTCATAACTCTTCCTGTGCCGCCGCTTCCCTTTGTGATGACATTCTGCACGCGCAGATATTATCATCACATTCGTAAACATCGTCTCTAATCTTTCGTCGCCATTTACAATCCATTATCTGCCACGCCTGCGTTTTGTTTTGAGATCATTATCGCAACTTTCGTCAACATCGTCATTGTTGTCACAGTCGTACTCATTGTCATCATAATCTAGGATTAGATTCATGGCCGAGAAGCATCGCTTCAAATCGTGTTATGTCCAAGGAACAATTTTTTACAGGAATTGCGAAAAACTGAGTTACTCGTAAACCGGACAAGGTTTTTTATACTACACACAACCACTTTTTTCACGTTTACAAATATGGCCACTTGAAACGATCAGACTTCACAGCGTGAAAGATAAAGTAAGAAAAATTATCAAATTCAATTTCGTCCACCAGTGGACTTAGTAGGTTTGGAAGTAAATCCCGAAAAGACAAAGTATATGATTATGTCTCGTGACGAGAATATTGTACGAAATGGAAATATAAAAATTGGAAATTTATCTTTTGAAGAGGTGGAGAAGTTCAAATATCTGGGAGCAACAGTAACAAATATAAATGATACTCGGGAGGAAATTAAACACAGAATAAATATGGGAAATGCCTGTTATTATTCGGTTGAGAAACTTTTATCATCCAGTCTGCTGTCGAAAAATCTGAAAGAATTTATAAAACACTTATATTACCGGCTGTTCTGTATGGTTGTGAAACTTGGACTCCCACTGTGAGAGAGGAACAGAGATTAAGGGTGTTTGAGAATAAGGTCCTTAGGAAAATATTTGGGGCTAAGAGGGATGAAGTTACAGGAGAATGGAGAAAGTTACACAACACAGAACTGCACGGATTGTATTCTTCACGTGACATAATTAGGAACATTATATCCAGACGTTTGAGATGGGCAGGTCATGTAGCACGTATGGGCGAATCCAGAAATGCATATAGAGTGTTAGTTGGGAGACCGGAGGGAAAAAGACCTTTAGGGAGGCCGAGACGTAGATGGGAAGATAATATTAAAATGGATTTGAGGGAGGTGGGATATGATGATAGAGACTGGATTAATCTTGCTCAGGATAGGGACCTATGGCGGTGAGGGCGGCAATGAACCTGCGGGTTCCTTAAAAGCCAGTAAGTAAGTGGACTTAATACGTTTTGAAATGATGTTACTCGTCTGTTCGATTTGAGGAGAGAGTCTCCTCGTTTTTTCTATCCAAGTCAGTTTTTCGAAGGTTTCACAACAAAGAAGGTCGAAGTTTGATCACGAAGGTTATCGAATATTTATTCCTACTGTTTCTGTTCCATAATAATGAAAAGTGTAAACAAAGGTTGTAAGTGCACAAAACAGAATTTTTCAGGAGAGGCATTTTCTCCTTTCAAATCATATATTACTGGTGACAACTGCTATTGGAAACATTAAGTATGGCCTACTTCCACTTTGAATTTCAACATATCGATAAACAGCAACCATGTCAAAATATTCAATTTTACAGGAAAGCGAAATAGTAATATGCGTTACAAGAGCGGTATGTTGAAGTTTTCATGTTCGAGGAAAAGTTCGAAAAAGCGAAAGGTAGTTGAGCTTTTTTTAATTTCCGACAATTGAAAGAAAACATACCGCTCTTGTATCGTACATTATTTTGTGCGAAGATCGTTTATTACATACCTGAAAGAGGAATTTCTAATTAGTTGCAATGAAATCTCCATCTTGGTTTCTGTTCAGTGACGGCAAATTTGCAAAACAAAAGGTTCTACACCATCGATATGGCTTCTGTAGTTAAATTTGAATCTCTTGTTGTAAAGTTTGTATCCATGCCTGGACATAGGATGTATTTGCAGAAGGTTCGAAAAGAGTTATTTTATAGGGATAAAGTGAAATCTCATTTTGTTTATTTTTTTACATATGGGGTTGCTGTTCTACAGTTATCGGGCGTCACACATATAATCTGTTTTGACATCCACTTACATGGCTCTTCCAATCTTTGTTGTTTATACTCTTCAATTATTGCCCCATTTAATATGTAATATCTCAGACAACAATAAAGATAAGTGAATAACATTTTCAGGGCATATTCTCACATTATACATGAATAATTCTGTAAGAGGAAATTGTCAAATTATTGCAAATTAAAGAATAAGTTAAAAGCAGACGTGCAGTTTTTCTTTCTGTTCATAAAAATGCAAAATAAAAATAAAACAAAAATTACAATTTCTAAAAATCATCAAACAGAATTGATTAGCAGTCTTTTAGTTTTTATTTCAGATAAGATTTGTGATTCTGTGATACTCCTGAGAGCAGATATATCATTTTCTTTTAATACTGCATTTTTTTAATTTTTTGTCTGTGACTAGCATAAAGGGCAAAAATAAAAATGTTGTATTTAAAAAGCTTCATACATTGATATGGAATTATTTTAGGGAAATAGAGGCTTTACTTAAAATAATATTAGAAAAGAGAGTTCCTGGAGGTCCTTCCTCTTAAAGATTTACCTTTTTAAACGAATTTAGGATGTCTTTGAAGAATAAACAGGTGAAAATGAGTCGATGTAACGGGCAATTCATACTTTCCTGATCGTATCCGGTAGTTCGTCATGGAGAAAAATAAAAAAGATAAGACATGTAAGCATGGGAGTCCTCGGGGGTGGTAAATTTTCCGTAGAACAGCATTCTGGAGACAATCGTGTGGGGTAACCGATCTGCCCCCCAAGTGTGTGCTTCCGCTCGTGCGCCACCAGGGCGATGCAGATTAGGCAACAGAACCGTGTTGGGTTTCAGGTACAGGGTTAACCGAAAGTACGTTCACCAAGCTAATTAAGTGTGCCCTCTACGAACATTTTAGATGGATACCGATACGACAAATCTTGGAGCAGGTAGACCGCTAAATTCTCTACCACAACCAGTAGATAATATTGAACATGTTTGTAGATGGGTCATACCATGTTAATTATTGATCTTGGATCTAAAAAATATTATTTTCCTAAAGTCTATTTCTGTATGTTAAAATATGCAACATAGTCCAGGAAACATGGATATATTTTATTTATTTACCAGAACTTTCTCAAATTAGAGGCTGCCATTAGATTAAACATACAAAACAAAAAAATAACAAATAGACGATGAAAGATAACAGAGTAAGAAAAATGACAAACAAGTAAACAAACAAACAATGGCAATTAACAGAATAAGAAAAGTTACAAAAAGTAAAGAACCAATGAAAGCTAATAAGAAAAATAAAAATGAAAATGATGCGTTAGTTTTTTCAACATACTGAATTAGAGTCCGTATAGGTGGTTCCGTAAATTTTGACTGACTCTCTAATTATGAGGAGGGCCAGTTCATTTAGAAAAGATTTCTGCAGTCCTAGGGTCTTACAGAATTGAGAAGAGAAGTTAGGTATCGTTCCTCTTGCTCCAAACATCAATCCTGTAACACTGATATCGTGAAGTTGATATTAACCTTTATAATACGGGATGATTGGAACGTAGATTGCTCGTTTCTCCTCAAATACATCATCAGGCTGTCCTTTATACGTTTCAAACCTGATGGTGGGGTCGATGATCATACCCTGAGACAGGGATTCGATAATGGCGATTATGTCAGTGCGTCTGTTACTACCATCGTTGGCAGTTCCATGAGTTCTTCCTAGACGGTGTATTTTAGTTTTCTAAGGGATTCGGCCAATTTAGTTCTAATTACATGGTGCCTGTGTATACACAATGATTCACCATAAGGGCAGGCTCCCAGGACATGTCCAAGGGTTTCTATCTCACTGAGGCATCGCCTGTAGTAGTTGTCCTGAGACCTACTGGGTATGGCTCTTACAGCACTTACGTTGGCAGTCATTTTGATTATATTATATTATATTATATTATATTATTATCATGTATTTCCTTTTTTATCCTCTGGTTTAGTGGAAAAGAAGGTCTCACGGCCTTAACTCTGCCAGAATAAATAAAACTATTATTATTATTATTATTATTATTATTATTATTATTATTATTATTATTATTATTATATAGCATGTGCATAAGATTTTCTGAAGAGAAGAAGAAACTAATTTTATGCTCAACCATGCCGAAATGTAGTAATTATACACCTGGTAGCAGCCCTTTAATGGACCTCATTAAAGTATACCTATTCATTAAAGTTCAGGTGTTCCACCAATCAGAATATACCATTGTAGCAATATGAAAGCGCAAGTATCGATTATTCTCGGATATGCAATCGAAAGACAACTAGCGCGAGATTAGAGAAAGTAATGTCTAATTCAATTTCAAGGTTATATCAAGATTAATGTTTATTTTACTCTCTAGATTATATCAAGGTAAATGTCGACATTTGTTTCTCGGAAAAAAATCAATACTTTCGCGTCTGTGCACATCTCACAATTTACGAGGTATTGCACAAGGTCATTTCCGCTCCCCAGTCAGATAAGAATAACATGAATACTTATGAATAATTTGAAGTTAGAAATATGGTCGAGCATAAAAAGTCGTATGAAACTTGACTATAATGGTAATTAAGACGCTCGTATGAAAATTATGAAACGAGCTTGCGCTCGTTTCATAAACATACTCGCGTCTTAATTACTACCATTATAGGCTCGTTGCATAATGTACTATTATAGAACGGACTTCTTTGACTCCGATGTAGTTGTCTGTTGTTTTTATTTATTATTGTATCTTCCCATTTTCGATTAAACTTATAATTTGTTGGTTGTGTGCGAAGACATATCTATCAGGTCACATCCAACTTCCTCAGGAGCAACTAATGAGTTACAATATTATTTTTTTTTATCTCTTCAACAACATTTGTCTTTACTAGCAGCGTTTATTTACAGGTTTTCTCTTACATCCGTGACATACAGGGCGTAAATGATATAAACTGTGAAAATTATATAGCCCGATAACGTAAACTTCGTTCCTCATATGTCGTAATGCGATGAGAGCATGTTAGTACCCCACAACATATTCCAACCCTTGCGTCTGATCAAACATGCTGTTTTCACTAATCCCTGTCTTGTAAAGAGGTATTTTTCGATACAATGAACTGGGGAGAGACAGAAACGTGTGGGCCCCACTTCTGTCACCTTGTGTTCCTGTCCGTTTCACTGAGCTATTGCGTCTCATCAACCCTGAAGGGATTCGTGCCGATTTGTCAGGAATGTAATGGGATACAGCCCTGCTTCCTACTGCCAAGACCATTCAGAACTCCACGTGAGATACAAACACAAAGCGTGGATTTATTTGCTCTTTTCGCTACATGGCCTTGTACATCTGTTCTGTGTGTTATTTGTGTTAAAAGATGCGTTCTCTGGCCTGCGACATGGCAGAGTGGTGCGAATCTAACGCATCTCGATTTAATCCCCAACGAAAAATTAGCCTCCATTTCGCCTTCCTTTCGGACCAAGCGTACGTGTGCCGTCTTGTTTAAGTCTTATTATCTTCATTTTGTACAGTGCTGAGCACATAAGAAGGATTTGATCTCAATTTACTACATTTACTACTCTTCAGTCTATTCATACTTAAGTTCTGCAATATTCGCACTAGAATATGCCATTAGGAAAGTTCAGGATAATAGACAAGGTTTGGAGTTGAATGGGTTACATCAGCTTCTTGTATAAGCGGATGACGTGAATATGCTAGGAGAAAATCCACAAACGATTAGGGAAAACACGGGAATTCTAGTTGAAGCAAGTAAAGCGATAGGGTTGCAAGTAAATCCAGAAAAAACTAAGTATATGATTATGAAATATAAAAATTGGAGATTTATCTTTCGAAGAGGTGGAAAAATTCAAATATCTTGGAGCTACAGTAACAAATATAAATGATACTCGGGAGGAAATTAAACGCAGAATAAATATGGGAAATGCATGTTATTATTCTGTTGAGAAGCTTTTGTCATCTAGTCTTCTGTCAAAAAATCTGAAAGTTAGAATTTATAAAACAGTTATATTACCGGTTGTTCTGTATGGTTGTGAAACTTGGACTCTCACTTTGAGAGAGGAACAGAGATTAAGGGTGTTTGAGAATAAGGTTCTTAGGAAAATATTTGGGGTTAAGAGGGATGAAGTTACATGAGAATGGAGAAAGCTACACAACGCAGAGCTGCACGCATTGTATTCTTCACTTGACATAATTAGGAACATAAAATCCAGACGTTTGAGATGGGCAGGGATGGATTTGAGGGAGGTGGGATATGATGGTAGAGACTGGATTAATCTTGCTCAGGATAGGGACCAATGGCGGGCTTATGTGAGGGCGGCAATGAACCTCCGGGTTCCTTAAAAGCCAGTAAGTAAGTTATGCAATATTTTATGGGGTAATTCCGTAGACGTGAATAGAATTCCTGTATCTCAGAAACGTATTATTAGACAGACTTTATAATTATTAATGTTTAAAGTTCATTTTAGAAACGTCAGAAATCTTACATAGGTAATATAATAACTTTGTTTAATTTTCAAAATGTACATAAAATTTGTCAAAATAACCGAGATACGACGATTTTCCCACTTAAATATTTCAAAGTGTGTTTACCTTTATAAAGGTGATATGAAAGTTATAACCAAATTAATAATGCATTTGCGTATACAAAAACATTCCCAAAATAATATACACTTATGAAAAAAAAATGATTTAACAATATTTTCACCGTTACAATTACACATATATAAAAACTAAATATAAACATTTACATAGAGATAATAAATTTTACAGGAGAAAAAGTTCGTCCAAAGGGCTGGACTCTGGAAGAGTACCCAAAACGCTCATTGCATTTCCGCGTTGAGTAGCAATACTTAAGCGTTGACGCAAATAAGTAGTGCAACGGCGATCACCAGTAATGGAGATCAAAATTTGGCCGATTTGAGATACCAAAACTTTAGCGTCATGATTCCAAGGACGAAGGTCTCCACAGCACATGGGACAAAGATATAATTGTCTAAAAGATGAGCATATTTATTGACTTTCTTCTTCACGGCTAATTCAGCAGCAGATGCTGCGCGTCTGGAGGTATTTGGTAAGTGAGATGGAGCTAGAGTGTCAACGCAAGTGGAGTCCCAAATTAAAGATTTTCCTCTAGACCATGGGATTAAGGTGAGACCATCGAGTCGTTTACCATCTGCGCGGCTAATACCTGGTGGTTCCAAAAGAGACGGGAGGCCACAAGAAGTCAGAGATCTTTTAATGATATCTGACATTAATTCTAATAAAACAAAATGAATTTAAATTATTTAAATATAAAGGTTTTTATGTGATACTCTTTACACTACATAAATAATGCATCTATCTTCTTTGTTGAAGATATCTGTGCGACTAAACTTTTTTCTAAGACTGTACGTGTACGTCTGTCTACTGCCATTTGGTTTAGCTTCGTTTGGTTTGGTTTATTTTGATTTGTAACAAATTACCTATTAAGTTCGGAAGTTCCAGAAAATTAACGGTGAGGAGCCTCTGTGTTGACTTCGCATTCCTGTTCATAGTAGTTGGAAATTCGTTTATAGTGTGCAAGTACAGCAATCTGTGTTTTATGCGGTTCTCATAGCTGTTGGTATTACGTTGTTACTTTTGTCTTATCAGCTAAATTTAACTCGTAACTCAATCCGTGGCCCAATTTTCATTATTATTCATGATATTCACGCAATCTTGTAATCTCTTGAAACAAATGTTTTGTAAGTGTCATTACTCTTTAGTAGAATTTATAGAAGAATGCCATTTGCATTTTAAATTAATACTACATCAAGATAGAGCCCATATCGCTCCAAGTCTGTGTTCAAGTTGTTTTCATTCCGCACCGAAGGAATTTCTTGAAGTGCATGCACCCACCTTACAAGTGCCGGTAGTAATTACAGAAATAAAGAACAAGTGCGTAATAAAACTAGACCCCTAAATGGTGATCAGTTTTGTGTTGATGACTGCATTACAATGGTCCGGTGCAGTGTGTGACGGATTGAACAGGTGTGTGCAGAAGCTTGCTTGCAGCAACAGTGGCACATGTTCTGTGAAAACGCGTTCTGCGAATGTTTACCATAACTGTTAATCTATCGGGTGTTGTGTCCTTGAAATGCAAAGAAAACGTTGTTCTTTGAATGGAGGAATGTAATTGAAATATAAAATGATACATTATGTCCCATCAAGACAGTGTAAGTTGTAAGGAAATTCTCTTCAAAATATGTGACTGATTCTCAGTCAATAAATTGGTATTAAATTGTAACAAAACTAACATAATTCAATTTAAATCCTGTCCAAATTCAACGTCACAAATTTCTAGTGCAATAATTAACAATAGATCCCTATTAGAAACAACAAGAACCAAATTTCTTGGCTTAAAAATCGATAATGTGTTAAATTGGAAAAATCATATTAAAGAAATTACCCCCAAACTAAATTCAGCTTGTTTTGCTATTGGATCTCTGCAAAAGATAGTAAGTATCAATACCTTAAAAACAATATACTTTGCATACTTCCACTCGGTAATGAGTTTTGAATAATAGTTTGGGGAAATTCCACAGATAGTAACAGTATATTTCTATTACAAAAAAGAGTAATTAGAATAATAGTAGGTGCCAAATCTGGGAATCGTGTAGGACTATTTAAAAAAAAAACTACAAATAATGCCCATGGCTTGTCAGTATATCTTTTCATTAATAATCTTCCTCGTATGTAATAGTGAAAACTTTGTAACTAATTGAACAGTTCATAGCATAAATACACGTCAAAAATGACTTTCATACTCCATCGGCAAGTCTATCGTGCTATCAAAAAGGAGTGCGTTATATGGCAGTGAAAATTTTTAATAACCTCCCTATCGATATAAAAAATGAAACTCAAAACCTAATTTCTCACGCCTTCTATTCTGTAAGTGAATTCATGACATTCAGTAACACTTCATGAAATTGATACTAAAACTTTGTGTTGTACTAGTAAACAATATTGTAAATGTCGTCTGTATATATTTCATCTAGACAGTGACTATAAATTAAGACTTTATAATAGTATTAAGTTTTTTGACTTGTTCCATATTCTAGCTGTAAGCAATGTATGAATACCATGAAATGCTAATAAATATAATATAATACAAAACCTTCTGAGTTTAACTTTTATTTTCGTTCTTGGATACACTTTTTTAACACTTAAATAATCACTGATGAACGTTATTGAACGATATTAATGTTATGAATTTTGATGGTAAAATACCTGATTGACTAGTTTCGAAGTTCTTTGTGTCATCCTCTGAATAAGGATGGCGCAAAACCACGTCGAAACTAATCAGTCAGGTAATTTACTATCAAAATTCATAACATGAACATAGTAAAGTATTATTACTTGTTCAGTGACGTTCACCAGTGATTATTATTTTTGTTCGAACGAGCAGTTTCCGAAAATTTGTTTCGTTTCCTTTAGTTAACAGCATAGCTATTTCATGGTCATGTTTCAAACTAGCCTCTCTCAGAACTTCATTCAAGCATCTGCTAGGTACAGTACTAGAGGAAGTCAACTTACTGTATTAATTAACAATTACATTTAAGATTTTTATGCAGTTATAAGTTTGGCCTGTCGAAAACTTCTGTTTTAATTGTATATATTTACGCACTGAATCAAAAGTAGTTCAAATTAACTTTACGAATTAAAAAATTATAAGTTATGTTGTGCGTGCTGGTCGTACATTGCTCTAGAAAGTTAAATATATTTTTTCAAACAACTCTTTCAAATGCGAGGCGTGTGCATAAAATAAGATCGGATAGATATAGCAGTCCTTTCCTTCTGGTGACTGAATCAAATGAATCGGTAATGTAACTTGAAATTGCTATGAACGACGGCCTGAAGGTCAGTGCTCCGGGAAAAGGTGCTTCTTTCTGGACTTGGCCCACTCAGGTTCTGAGTCGGTGTCTGGTAGCAGTGGGCCATGAATGGGGAGCGAAGGGAAGCGAACTGCCAGCTGGAAGGAAGAGGGCCGAAGCAGATATCCGCAGACCGTATGGCACACACATCACCTGGCCGGTCCGCAAACCGTATCGACAGCTACTGGCCCTCCACCCTTCCTCCGCCGGTATCTCTGGGGTTCGATACTCCGAATTCTTGTCGTCCAATTCCGAAGGATAAGATAGAGAGTGGAATTGGTTGGTGATATTATCTGAACTACTTGCGTCAAAATACTCCGCTTCTCAGCTTGTGGTCTCTTCCCTCTATTCCGCTTCTACCTTTCGGAGACAAACCGACGACAAAGACGCGGTGGTGGAACTAGAATGGCAGATTATCACTCACAATATCCGTCAGTATTAGTTGTGATACTCGATATTTTTCATTTATGAAAACGGGATAGTCTCAAAATCAAACATTTTAAATATTAACTTCTTTTGCTGCAATTTCAGAATAAATTCCTGAGCATTCCATAACACTCTGTTAACTGAAACATACGATACGTAAAATTCCAAGAACAAAAGTCGGATCGTTGCGATATGTAGATGGATTGGCTGATTGGATTGTTGGCCGGCTTGATTGGATTCTTAAGTCGATCGATCGGTTTGATGGCTGAGTGATTGGATTGTTGGGTCCATTTTATTGTTGGTTGGGTCGGTTGGATTAATTGATGTAGTATTGTGTTTGTTGATTGAAGTGTTGGGTTGGTTGAATGTTGGATGTAACTTATTGTTGATTGTGATGACTGGATTGTTGCATGGGTTGGATAGCGTTGTTGGTTGTTTGTTGGATTGTTGAGTGGAGCGGTTGGTTTGATTGAGTGGGTTGGTTGTATTGTTGGGTTCATTTGATTGTTGGATAGATCTGTTAGATTTTTTATTTATTGTGTGTGTTGGTCGATTGAATTGTTTGGTTGGTTGGATGTTGTGAATTATTGAGTGTGTTGGCTGACTGGTTTGTTGGATCGGTTGGTTTGATTGTTAGATTATTGAGTGGCTCTGTTGGTTTGATTATTGAGTGGGTTGGTTTTATTACTGGGTCCATTTGAGTGTCGGATAAGTCTGTTAGATTTTTTATTCAGCGTGTGGCTTGGTTGATTGAATTGTTCGGTTTGGTGGATGTATTGCTGAGTGTCTTGGTAATATCTAAATATACAAAATTGCAAAAGAAATGTAAAACCTGTTGATGCCATAAGTCGAAATGTTTGTTTGAATTATTTATAGTGTAGTGGTAAAACAATTTTCATACTCATACATGATAAGTATTTATGATTGAAAATTAAAAAAATATATAGGCTACATTACCTTAGTATTTGATTTATCGGAACCAAACCCCAATATGAATTGAAAAATAAAATAAAAGAATTGTAAAAAAAAAAACACTTACCTAATGAACTTGAGTTTTCAGAGAGTGGGCCGCGAGTCCCAGACTTTGAAGGGAATTCAGATATTAAAAAATGACTTTTATATTGTCAGCTGTTTCTAAATTCTCACCATCCTAGCTCTACAGCCCTTTTGGTTTAGCCTCAGCATCCCTGATGACAGACCACCATTTTTCTCGGTAAAAAACCTTATTTCTCCGTCTTTCACTCCCAGTTGTCTCAAGTCTTCTTTCACGTCGTCAGTCCATCTAAGCCTAAATCTCCCTCTCCTTCTACAACCTCTAATTTTTCTTCCACAATTATTTTATCCATTCTTTGTTCATGTTCAATCCATTTTAACTTTATATATGCTACATTATCTGGTGCTTTATACTTATTTCTAATTTCATTACTTGTTCTGATTCTCCAAGAGTCATTTTCGTATTATTTGTTTAATCAACTGTCTGAAGGCAGGTCTGAACCTCACAAGTGGCACCAATAAGGCACCACTCATGAGGCAACTAAGCCAGGAAATAATGGGGTAGGGTGGCCAATTCCTTTCCTCCTCAGAAGATATAATGAACTTTAATCTTTTCCTTATGTATTTGTATGTATTTGACCCTTTTATGCGTGTGGGCTCATTATAAGAATACGTATTTGTGAATTAGCGTATTATTCTGTTCTGCTCCCCCCCCCCCGAGGATATCTTCTCTCTCTGCCTAAGGATCTCAGTTACATGAGAACATGAAAGGTCAAGAAGCAATAGTTATTTACTAGTTATAGTTACAAATACAACAAAACAAAAGTTCCTTTTACTACTCATTTTCATTCAAATATCAATAGGGTATATTGGGCCATAAATTCTTCTAAGTATTTTTCTCTCCCAAGTCATAAGAAGCTTTTCTGACTTAACTGTCAAGGTCCACGCTTTTGATCCATATAGATCAATAATAAGTTTTATGCAAGCGCACTTTCAAAATTTGTGATAAATACCATTTCTCATAATATGGGGCGAATACTCTGTAGAATTTATTTCCTAGATTAATTTTATTCTTTTTCCGTGTGTTCTGTTACCATGGAGCCCAGATACTTGAAACTTTTAACTCTTTCATATCGTACTCCTGCTTCGATGTTCATCTTTTCTGTTGACCAGCTGTTTCTAAATTTAACATAAAACGTCAGCGTTCTGTACGGTGACATAGTTATAATGGTCGTGGCGTTAAACGAGATGGAGCAGAGTGGTTAATGTACTGCATTCTCGTAACCACCTCGCCGACTCTGGTGTGATGGCGTGCGCTTTAATTGTTAAAGCTGACCTCCCATATAACGGATGTGCCGGTCGCGTATGTGAGCTTCCCCAGCCGTTAGAGCGCCTGCCAGGACAGACGCCGACTGGAACCGATCGTGTTTAAGTTTGAAGGAGACAAAAGTATCTTTAGCGTTTTAGCTACACAGTTAGCTAAGTCACGTCTCATTTTAATGTACAACTGCGGCACGATGTATTGTAACTAATGCGTGCTATCAGAATGGTAGTTTCAGGTATCTCGTTTTCAAAAGTTTCGAGAAAACTTGGTTTGTTTGGTAAATTTTTCTATAAACATTATGTAAAAACTACAGTGATTTGTTACAGATTATTATTATTATTATTATTATTATTATTATTATTATTATTATTGTAGCTCAGTTGGTAGAGCAGCTGGCTACGGACTGGAGAGTCCGGGGTTCGATCCCAGGTGGTGACAGGATTTTTTCTCGTTACCAAACTTTCAGAACGGCCCCGAGGTTCACTCAGCCTCCTATAAAAATTGAGTACCGGGTCTTACCCGGGGGTAAAAGGCGGTCAGAGCGTGGTGCCGACCACACCACCTCATTCTAGTGCCGAGGTCATGGAAAGCATGGGGCTCTACCTCCATGCCTCCCAAGTGCCTTCATGGCATGTTACGGGGATACCTTTACCTTTATTATTATTATTATTATTATTATTATTATTATTATTATTGTTATTATTATTATTATTATTATTATTATTATTATTATTATTAATGGTAAAAAAAATTCAAGTAGACCTATTTGGGGTCAATTTTAGAAGCTGATGGGGTCCACCGTTATGGAGTAACGGTTAGCATGCCTGACCGGGTTAAAATCCTGGTTGAGACAAGTTACCTCGTTGAGTTTTTCCCGGGGTTTTTCTCAACCGATTAAGAGCAAATGTTGGGTAACTTTCAGCGCTGGACCCTGGAATCATTTCTTTGACGTTATCACCATCTCATTCAGACGCTAGATAGCCATAGCTGTTGATAAAGCGTCGTGAAATAACCAATTAAAAATGGCTGATGGGAAGAGTGTACCTGAAATTGAAAAAAAAAAAAATAATAATAATAAGTGAAGGAAGGAGTATAATGTGCATATTGAACTCAGTTCTTTGAAGTAGGAACATTTTAAATAAAACAAAAACCCTCATTTATAAGCCATATCGGGACGAAGTGTTGAGTTATTTTATACGAGACAGAGTCTTGGACATTACACAAAATACACGAAAACAAATTATTGGCTACTGAAATGGACTTCAGACGGACAGCAGCGAGAAAATCAAGAAGGAAAAAAATTGAAAATCAAATAATTCGAGAAATTATTGTTTAGTCAACTGTCCGAAGACAGGTCTGAACCTCACAAGTGATACCAAAAAGGCATTATTTATGGGGCAACTAGGCCAGAAGATAATGGAATAGGGTGGCCAGTTCCTTTCCCCCGCCATTGCATATATCGCCGACTAACTATATTTACACTAGTCAGACTTCAGATGCATACAAATGGGTGTAAAAAGGATTTTATTGAAGTAAATGAAAAAAGAAGAGGATAAAAAATGGAAGAATACCGAAGATGACGCTGGCGTGGACTGCAGATGGAATGAGAAGAAGAGGAAAACCAAGTGAACAGTGGATGGATGGCGTCAGAAATATAGTTTGACTATAGTTGTATGGGGTGGAGTCTGTGCCGGAGTGTACTGCGGGCAGCATCAGCTCGAGGCCGCTAAGGGGTAAAATGCTCGTGGTAGAGAGTTCAGATAGAACCACAGTATAGAGAACATACAGTAAGGACACCTAAGCCATTTCGTGGGAACAAATTCTGAGTGCGCATGTCACGAAACCGGGTGTATTATCTGGAACCTCCACCAGATGGATCTCCATCTACGACAGGCTGGCATAATTTAATATTAACTGAAAACATTCATTACTCATCTTTTAACAATTTTAAAGACATGAGGCAAAGGAATGGAAATATAACCATAATAATAATTACTTCCGTATGCAATCATCATGAAAATATTCAGTAATTGACGCTAACGTTCAGGTCACTGTTTGAGGCTTATGTTGGTAAAATTGATCCAAGTACAACATAATACATCATGGCGTCCGTTGCGGTGAAGTGCGAACATGAACGTCAACAATGGATATAAGTATTTTGACTTCCCAGCGACATAATATTAATGATAGATAATATACATACAAGATTATTCGTATTACTGACCAATAAAATAAATTTTAAATAAATATTTTACTAATATTTTGATAGTGGTTTGATACTGGCGACATAGTTGGATTCATTGAGAACTGGACTTTACTGAGCTTGAATTTAGTACCAACAACATCAAAGGAGCCGACAAGAATTGTCCCTACTGATTCTTCTTATACTGTGATAGAACTCCCTCTCTGCGATTGGTAGCTTCGTTCAACAAATGCCTCCCCCCAAAGCTGTCATTGGCCCTAGCCCTCTCACATACCACTTGTGCAGAGGTCTTATTTCATCTTTCTACTCTAAATATTCCTAGAACGGACCATAGAAGAAATGTCACTGAAGAAGATGTTTTGGATAAACATTTGTGGTGTACCAAAACTTCTTCTGGTGAAGGATAAAAAATTCTAATTTATTATTATTATTATTATTATTATTATTATTATTATTACTAGCCGTACCCGTGCGCTCCTCTGCACCCGTTAGAAATAAATATAAAGTAATTACATAATTAAAATAGGACATTTGATCCAGGGAACATTCGTGTTTGATATAAGGGTAAATCGTTTATTATGTTACTTAATTTAAATTGTATTTGCATAATTAAAATGCGATCATTTTGATCCAGAGACCACTCATTTGGTCATAAAAATTATTTTAGGAAATACAGGAAACGAATGTACAGAATACCCTATCAAGTTTTCTGTGCATAAGAAGCTATTTTAATCTTACCTGTCCTCGATTCACTCAGAAGTTACTGTAATAACATTATAGCATTATATCCATCTAGATAAACTACACTTTCCAATGGTGAATTAATAATTAATTATACAAATCGGTTAATTTAGCTTCCGATATTACTTCATACAAACTCAGAAACATTATCTGTAGGCTGTCTTTCATAGCTTTCGATTGTTGCTGTCCAAGGCCCCTTATAGACGAAGTCATTTGTTTTTTAATTCATTACACGGCCTTAAATGGCAGTTATTCTAATTTTAAAACTCATTTATCTCATTAAATATCAGTCCTATCAAAGTTTTCAAGGAATAAAACTTATCGGAAATTATTTTTAAAGGAACTTTTGTTATGTAACATTTTTCACAAAAATCAATAATAAGCGAGATATTTCGATTTATTTAATTATAACCCCCCTTTTAAATAATGTATTTTGAATTCCATATAGCCTAAAATCTAAGTTACAACGAACTTAATTTATATTCCAATTTTCATCGAAATCCGTTCAGCCATTATCGCGTGAAAAGGTAACAAACATACAGACAGACAGACAGACAGACATACAAACAAAAATTTCAAAAAAGCGATTTTCGGTTTCAGGGTGATTAATTATATATGTTAGGACCAATTATTTTTGGAAAATCGAAAATTACCAGAAAAATTTCGGCTACAGATTTATTATTAGTATAAATTATTATTATTATTATTATTATTATTATTATTATTATTATTATTATTATTATCATTATCATCATCATCTTGTTATGCTCGGTATGTCAATATAATCCACTATATGATGAGGATATGTGTGAAACAAAACAACTCAAATGTAGATCTAGCACTGTCATTTCTCGGATACTGTAATGTTGAATTGCCTCGTGTTTCTGCAGAGTACTTGTGGGAATGGAGTAGTACTAGTGAGTTCATGTAAATATAATTCAGCAAGAAATGGGACAAGTAACTGGAGTACGGGATTTCGGAGGATCGGTTTCCGTCCTTGCACGTCACGGTGAACTCGGAAAGATATTTTGCGTGCATTCATATTCACGTCGTCTTGGCCATTACGTAAGAAACATCCATTGTTGATTACCCATCTGTGGTGGACGCTTGTCATTGTGCCTGTCGGTATTAAATATGTAGGTCTCGGGGTGTTATTAACATACCGAGCACGCAAAAGCCGGGTAGGGCCTGCCCTGACGTTGAAATCCAGTTGTTATAAAAGACACAATCTTGTCATTTTTATATAACTTTTTCTTCATAGTGGTATTTCGAGGTACGAATTAGCGGACCACGCTTCGATTCCCAGCAAACAAATGGAGATTTCGCTCTCTCTCTTTCTCCCTCTTCCTCTCTCTCTCTCTCTCTCTCTCTCCCCCCCCGTCATGCCGACCTCCTGATCAGGGAGTTCCGTATCTTTACTCGTGAATACGTCTATTAGTTCGGTCCAGCACTAGGATGCCATTCCAGGAAGTCGACCGACACATTTTCAGGCCAGTTTTGTCGCGCCTATAATTTCTAAACTACACGACATATTCCGATGAAGTAAACGGCGATCGAAAGACGAAGGATCAATATATCCAATGTGACCTTGAATTGAAGTAGGTGACGTCATCTAGCGATACGAGGAGGGGGAATTTGTACTGTAGTCCCGTCGCTCTTATTTCCGGCAGCCAATCACGTTGTAGGTCGGCTACATTTAAAAGTGTGCGTCTTGTGATTCGCTGATGATGACGTTATGCATTTCCTAAGGCTCGATAAATATTTAATATAATTGCCCGATATTTTGGCTCTTTCGTTGGCGTTCGCAGAAAGCACACGAGGACGTTATTTGCCGCTCAATTATTTGCTGAATTACAGTGCGTTTGATTTATTATCATAGGAGCTACGACATGATAATGTTTAACGGTGCGGCAAATAGATTCCTCGTCTGATAGCTCGGCAACGAACGAATAAAAATGGCGAACGATACCACCTACCCAGACTTTATAGAGCCTTCACTTCCTAAGGCGTAAGCAAAGAGGAGGAGTCATAACAGCGTCGCGACTATAATTGGCGCGGCAGCCGAGACAGTGTAAGTCGAGAATGCGAAGCGATAGAACATTCGCAGTGTTGTCAAACAATTTGTAATCTCAATTGAGCAACAATCAGTAATAAACAAGTTGAATTAATCAGTGAAGCTGGCGTATAAGCAAACGATAGAGCGTGATGGTTACTATAGCAACCGACATGTTTACTCTCAATGCATACAAGATGGCTACTAGCAAGAGTCCCATCACAGCGAAGTATACCGGGTTTTTAGGGTATCTGAAAAGAAGAGATTTTATTGTCATGTCTGATGTTTACCCTAACAGCATTTCTGTCAGTGACGTATTTACGCATAAAAATTGCGGTTCTCTCTCCAATACAGCCTACCCCGATTTATTTCAACGTAAAACGCTTATATGCGCTTGATATTGGTGAAATTTGTTACATTTTCTGTTAATACGGTGACACTATTAATTGCAGTAGGCCTTGAATGACTTAAATTATTGTGTTTAAAACAATGTAGGCTGGTTTGAAATCCAGTCGGCCGTGATAAAACAGGAAAGGGAAACAAATGAATGTGACATAATGAATTCCTTTTTAACGTAAATTTAAAAGCTTAACGAAATATTCAACATAGTTTTAATTTGATTAAGATTCTTTTTTCATACGCAATTGGAGATAAACTGGGGAAGTATAAAGACAGAAATACTTTATTTCATATAGTCTAATTAAAAAAAAAAAAAACTTGACTATGATATTAATTTGCAAATTAATCCAATTCTCTGTAATTTCATAGGTAGGCCTATTATTTATTTATTATTCGTTAGTTCAGTAATTCTCAACCTGGGGGAGGGGAGATTTCAACCGCGAAAAAATAATAGTAATATTATTTTTAACAGTATTAATTTGTAAAAGCTGTTATATGGAAATTTAAACATGTATTTTGCGTTAAATTGTTTTCTTCTTAATTTGACAGCGGTACCAAATTTCACTATACAGTATTTTACATTCTCCTCTCCACTTACGCGAATGGACCTCACTAAATCAATATGAGGAAAAGAGGGACCTCATCATGAAAACAGTTGAGAAATACTGTATTAGTTCATCACAATTTAAAACTCATTGCCGTCATATTTATGTGTGAATCGTTTCAACTGTCACTTGTCTCTAGGCTAGTCCTCGTGCAATGAGGAAGCAATTATGAAGTACCTAATTAAAGAGAAGGCTCTATCTTGTTACAGTTAAAAGAGCATGAAGCATAAAGACGGAAATTAAATGAAATATCGAAATTTTATTTGATTTTATTTCAAATCTCAAACATCCTTACGCCACCGGCGTAGCTCAGTTGACTGAGGCTTTTGCCTGCCGATCATCCGAAGTTGTTCTCGAATGTGGGTTCGATTCCCGCTTGAGCTGATTACGTGGTTAGGTTTTTTCCGAGGTTTTCCCCAACCGTAAGGCGAATTTCAGGTAATAAATCTGTGACGAATCCTTGGCCAATACCATCACGCTATCACGAATCCCATCGACGTAGTTGATACAGCGTCGTTAATTAACCAAGTAAAAAAATCTTAAAATCCCAACCATGCTCACAATAACAATCACAAAGAGCATAAACATTTCACGGAATTATACTTACTTACTTACTTACTGGCTTTTAAGGAACCCGGAGGTTCATTGCCGCTCTCACATAAGCCCGCCATTGGTCCCTATCCTGAGCAAGATTAATCCATTCTCTATCATTATATCCCACCTCCCTCAAATCCATTTTAATATTATCTTCCCCTCTACGTCTCTGCCTCCCTAAAGGTCTTTTTCCCTCCGGCCTCCCAACTAACACACTATATGCATTTCTGGATTCGCCCATACGTGCTACATGCCCTGCCCATCTCAAACGTCTGGATTTAATGTTCCTAATTACGTCAGGTGAAGAATACAATGCGTGCAGTTCTGTGTTTTTCTCCATTCTCCTGTAACTTCATCCCTCTAAGCCCCAAATGTTTTCCTAAGCACCTTACTCTCAAACACCCTTAACCTATGTTCCTCTCTCAAAATGAGAGTCCAAGTTTCACAACCATAAAGAACAAGCGGTAATATAACTGTTTTATAAATTCTAACTTTCAGATTTTTTGACAGCAGACTGGATGATAAAAGCTTTTCAACCGAATAACAGGCATTTCCCATATTTATTCTGTGTTTAATTTCCTCCCGAGTATCATTTATATTTGTTACTGTTGCTCCAAGATATTTGAACTTCTCCATCTCTTCAAAAGATAAATTTCGAGACATAATCATATACCACGGAATTATAGAGATTCGATTAATATCCTATGACTTTTATAATAGGTTACTTAACGACGCTAATAGTGATATATTTTGGTGAAATTAATCTAAAGATTTGTCTTGGCGTTACCTAACATTCGCTTTAAAGTTACGGAATGTATTGAAGAAAAAAAAACGGTTATCAGCCAATGTACTTGAACTTTTGCCCGGTCACTGTACTAACCACGGTAGGCGGAATGTGTTAAAGGCTTCTTCAATTCTTGCAAGTTATTGTTGATATTTATATTTTTCATCGGTGATAATATTGCATTAAACGTGTACTGCTGAATATTAATTAGGTAAGCTTAGTCGCCATTTCTTGCTGAGGCTTGTTCTGGAACGCGGTGTAAGAATATAGACGTTTACAAGGCCCCCTCCCCGCTGCCATGGCGTGTCGATGTATTGATGACACGGGCCCGGTATTGTGTCAACTAGAACACGGCAGCGGGGCAGAGGTCTGTACCCCACTTCCTTCCGGTGGGTGGTCTTCTGCAACCTCTTGGGAGACCGGCTTTTGTGCTCTACTGACTGATATCTGTCCCAGCCAACCGATGATGTCATGCCAAAAAACATATGTATCTTTTGTTCAGAAGAACACACCGGATCACGTATACTATATGAAAGTTCTCTGTGATCTTTAGCTGAAATGTTGTTGTTTATTGTGCTGTTTCGGTACAGAAGTACGTTTATTTTACAATTATTTATCAGTAACTTTGAAACTTTTAATTTCAATGATTAATTGAGGGGTTTGCCGGAAGAAAGGCGGATAGACCTCTACGCCCTTCTTCGGGAAAACGGTTTAAAATGTAGTGAATAATTATAGTAGCGAAATTTTGTTTTGATTGTCTTGTACATACCTGCAGGACAGGGCTGCGTGCGTGCGTGCGTGATTTGGTCAGTCAGTCTACAAGTAGAGCTAGTGCTGAGCGTTACCGCATACTGCACTGTGTGTGTTTTCTCTTGGTAGAGACTAAGCAAATATATATAGTTCAATTTAGTCAGTCAAGTTGTTTCCTTTGACTGCTTTTTATGTTCATTATTGTCCTTGCTTAAAGAGTAAACAAACTTACGAAACATATTTTATGTTCTATAAAGAGATTTGTTACAATATTCAGATTTTTGGGCTTATTGTTATCAGGATTATACAAAGAATAAATTTTATTTATTTATGTTCACACAAAATGGAGATTTTCTTTTTCTTTTATATTCAGAGATTTTGCTTTGCGTACTTAATGTCTACTCAGTATATCTGAAATAATGTAAATTACTTTAGAAGTAGATAATAAATGTCATAAAATCTACCTTTGTTTCTATTCCGTGTGAAATTTAAATCTGAAATCTACATTAAATCCCCTAAGCAAATCATTATATGGATAAAGGGCGTATAGACCGAAGTTTTATATGGTACAAATAGAAGGAAATTTAATAATATAAATTGCCTAAATGCTACAAAACATTTATACTCGCTAAGATTTTTAATTTAATGTATAATTTTGTTCACTATCTGTATAACATTTTATTCAGGTGCGTTTTAAAATCATAGATTGCCTGTATCTCAATTCACCATATTGACGTACACGCCCTTTTTCCGGCAAAACCCCTCAAATTGTACATGCGACTCTTTCATATTTGGGATATTAGTAAGGCTAGTCAATGTCAACTGCTGTGGAGTAACGGTTAGCTTTCTTGACCGTGAAACGAGCGGGTCCTGGTTAAAATCCTCGTTGGGACAAGTTACCTGGTTGGGGTTTTTTTCTGAGGTTTTTCTTCAACCACTCGAAACAGAATTTCTGGGTAACTTTCGACGTTGAACCTCGGACTCATTTCGTCTTCATTAGCATAGTTTACAGGTTGACCAGGAGGACATGGCGGACGTGTTTCCGGGATCTGCCTATAGGCGGCATCTGTCTCGGGGAGCAGCACATACCCAGCGAAGCGGACTGCAAGCGACCGGGGTAGTGTAGCTCCCTCGGATAGATGGCGCCTTGGTGAGTCGTGGATTCCACTGCGACAATATGTTCTTCTGGTTAAGGATGCAGGAGATTCAGGTACATGAATTGCAAACGAATGCCATCGATCTGAGGAGGCCGCAGAATAACATCACAGGCAGGCGGAGGATCAGGTCTCCAGTCAGAACTGGATGCTGTGGCTGAATCGATACGATGGCACTATGCAGTGAGTCATGCGCTTGAAGAGCGATCCTGAATGGACTTCAACAATCATTCCAACATAAGGAAAAAGAAATAAAACAGAAAGGTTATATTAACATTTTAAAATGAAATAGGCTAAAATAGGCTTTAACGTCAACTTATGCATTTTTGGGCTCTATAAAATTAATACTATTACTTACTTACTGGCTTTTAAGGAACCCGGAGGTTCATTGCCGCCCTCACATAAGCCCGCCATTGGTCCCTATCCTGAGCAAGATTAATCCATTCTCTATCATCATATCCCACCTCCCTCAAATCCATTTTAATATTTTCTTCCCATCTACGTCTTGGCTTCCCTAAAGGTCTTTTTCCCTCCGGCTTCCCAACTAACACTCTATATGCATTTCTGGATTCGCCCATACGTGCTACATGCCCTGCCCATCTCAAACGTCTGGATTTAATGTTCCTAATTAGCCTATGTCAGGTGAAGAATACAATGCGTGCAGTTCTGTGTTTTTCTCCATTCTCCTGTAACTTCATCCCTCTTAGCCTCAAATATTTTCCTAAGCACCTTATTCTCAAACACACTTAACCATTAATTAATACTATTATTTAAAACAATCCATGAAATGTGTTCATACAGCTTAAAATGAGTCTATCTCTTCAGGAGCAAAATATATTTTTACCTAAAATCAATCTAGTTGTTATACTGTAAGTTAGCAGTGAATACACAATATACAGTACATGTGTCGTGGTTTTCTTCAGTGCTTCCTTCTGTTGCAGAGGCATGCTCCAGCCGGTCGACTCCGAAGCCACGACCGCCGTCCCCCACGGCGCGTCCCAACATCACATTCCACACGTACGCTTGTCCGCCGGCCTACGCCACCTGGTACTGCCTCAACGGGGCCACCTGCTTCACAGTCAAGATCGGGGAGTCCTTGCTCTACAACTGCGAGTGAGTAGAGTAGTCTTCTCTTCTTGGCCATTGCTGTAGTTTTTTGGAAGTTTCAAATGTCTGTCTATGACTCGGAACTACCTGCTGGTTCCATTTTGAAGAACATATCCTCCGCCAAATCTTCCACCTACGAAGACGCTCCAGAAACAACACAGTTTAAACTACATCAAAAACGAAGCCACTCTTCACACATCTAAACCACATAAACAGGAAATACATCCAATAAACCGCCTATACAGGGTGTTCTGAAAAAAGTTTCCAATATTTAGAGAGGACATAGTATGCATCAAGCAAGAAATAAATAAATATACATCTTGATTACACAACTTTTAACACTATATCACTTAGAAATATAATTTATGGTGATTAGTTTCACGTGTTAATGGTGAACAAAGTTTATAAATACCTAGCTGACAAGTTTCAGCTTAGTATTAGCCATCTTCAGAGCTAGTGAGGTCCTTGCGTCTTCCGTTTTCAAAGTGTGGTCGATACAGAAATACCCAACATGAAGTATGAGCTGCATCAAAAAAGGCGAGCGAAGTGTTGACATTCCCAAGAAACTAGTTCGATTAATTAAAACGTGTCTCGGTGAAACGTACAGCTGAGACCGTACAGTCCAGTTTCTGTCCGACACTTTTCCAATTCACTGCAGGCTAAAGCAAGGAGATGCACTATCACCTTTACTTCTTAACTTTGCTCTACAATATGTCATTAAGAAAGTCCAGGATAACATAAAGATTTTGGAATTGAACGGATTACATCAGCTGTTTGTTTATGCGGATCACGTGAATATGTTAGGAGAAAATTCACAAACTATTAGGGATAACATGGGAATTTTACTTGAAGCAAGTAAGGAGATAGGTTTGGAAGGAAACCCCGAAAAAAACAAATTATATGATTTCTCGTGACAGAACATAGTAGTCTAGGAAATGGAAATTTAACAATTGGAAGTTTATCCTTTGAAAAGGTGGAAACATTAAAATATCTTGGAAGAAAAGCAACAAATATAAATTACACTCGGGAGGAAATTATTATTCGATTATTATTCGGTTGAGAAGCTTTTGTCATCTTGTCAAAAAAGCTGAAAGTTTGAATTTATAATGTAGTTATATTATCGGTTGTTATGTATGGTTGTGAAACTTGGACTCTCACTTTGAGAGAGGAAAAGAGATTAAGATGTTTGAGAATAAGATGCTTAGGGAAATATTTGGAGCTAAGAGGGATGAAGTTACAGGAGAATGGAGAAAGTTACACAACACAGAACTGCACGCATTGTATTTTTCACCTAACATAATTAGGAACATTAAATTCTGACGTTTGAGATGGGCAGGGCATGTAGCACGTATGGGCGAATCCAGAAATACATATAGAGTGTTAGTTGGGAGACCGAAGGGAAAAGGACCTTTGGGTAGGCTGGGACGTATGTGGGAGAATATTAAAATGAATTTGAGGGAAGTGGGATATGATGGTAGGGACTGGATTAATGTTGCTCAGAATAGGGACCGATGGCGGGCTTATGTGAGGGCGGCAATGAACCTCCGGGTTCCTTAAAAGGCATTTGTAAGTAAGTGAGGTAATTTAAAGCGTTATAGGCTAAAATTCATTTAGGAATATAAGGTGCGAGAGACTAGTATTAATTTCTGTTAAAGGCTGAGTAAACTTCAGAGCCCGAGTAGTTGAGGATTAGCGCAATAGATCTTGAAAGGTCGCAGTGTTGGGTCGTACTATCCCCCTTCAGAAATTCAATTCAAAACTCCAGAGCCATCGTGCGGCCTGGAAGAATGGGATGAATACAGAATTTCCTTCTATTTGTGATACTGTTTCCTGTTCTTTCGTGTGTAGGTCGGATTCTAGAAAGTTCGCTACTTAACCTAGCATTAAGCTCTCCAATATTCTGTATTTCATTACACTGTTTTAATAACAAGCTTGACATTGATTTCGAATTAAACATTGCATACCTTCAAAGACTTTCTACAATATGAAATTATTCGACTTGCAGTAAAAAATGCAAATTCTTCTGAATCGTAATAATTGATACACTGCACATTTCATAATCATCATCACCAATGTTAAAAGATTGGATCATTTGGCCTGTGTTGGCAATTTTGAACCAACAGTAGACATTCACGGTATTCTAGGCAGATATTTAGGAGGAAAAACGTAATGCAAGGGATACATGCTGTACTTCTCAGTCCTTAGGACAGAAAGGTAAATATTTCGTACTGAGTCTCGAACCCAGATCCTGTGTATTTGTAGAGAAAAGCGCTACTATTTTAAAAATTGCGAATAACTAAAAATTCTGTATCACCATTATCATCCTTAAAAGATTGGACTCTTAACTCGTCTCGGACAGAACGGGTTTGTTTCGGACCGATCGATGTGACGGTGATTACATACATTGTTATGAGCAGGCTTCGAAACTTCGGACCCGATAGAGCAGTTCAGTGGGAAATCAGCATAACGGCGTACTGAGTATAGTGGTAAAGCGTACAGTGGGTGGGGGTGCTGACAAATACGCAAAGGAAAACGCTCTGGATTTGAAGATTCATACAAACCTATTTTCAAACTGTGTCTGAAACTATTAACGGTTAGAAAAAAATCAGAGCAAGAGATGCCGGAAGCCCTCAAATTAGTTGAGGAAATGACACAGAGAATTAATGAGACACCAAGTACACCGGTTACTGAACGTGTAAAACAGAAGTGGAAATCAATTTTATGTAAAAATAACGGATATGGAACATTGTGTAACATAAACAGCAAATTAGTGGACATAGAGTCACCCGAGAATGAAGGACTGTCTCTTAGAGACTGCAATGATGTTAGGCTTTTTCGTTTTGCTCCTATAAAGTCATGCGACGTAGAGCGCATGTTTTCACAGTACAAACTGTGTTTGGTAGACACCTGAAAAAGTTTTACGTTTGAGATACTGAAAATGTATCTTGTAGTACATTGCAATTCGGTACTGTAACTGCACTTCCTAAAGACGACCAATAGGATAAATGAAGAAATTAAAATTGCTACATGTTTATTTCCACCATTAACACTGTGTATAATTAAACACAAATGCTTATAAAAGACAGGAGAATAAATGCTTTTCACATTATTTTAACATTGTCACTGTGTAATGTATATTTACTTTCAGAATGTCCATATGTGTGTGTTTCCCCATACTACCGTACTCTGTTCTAAATAGCAACGTTGTTACCTCAACACATCTCTACCTTCCACTACCTGCAGCGAGTCAACAACCTATAGTACAAGCACAGTAAACTTATTGTATCGGGTCCCAAGTCTCGAAGCCTGGTTATGAGGCTGAAGCATCTGTATCGGACGAGTGAATGTCCAATGCAGTTTGCTGCAATCTCATAAGAAAACGTTTAATCATCGTCACATAGACAGAATGTCCTAGGTAGTATGTTGCAGGCCTAAGAATCAAATTCTTCCACAATTGCACTCGAACAGCAGTGGATCCTACAGATAGGTTCTCCTTTCATTGAGTTCTATGTTCATGGAGCCAGTGAGTTCGTGATTAGGGTTATCCTGCCTCTGTGACAGAGAGAAAAACTCTAAAAATCTTGCAGTACGCCCCCACAGTATTTTAAGTCGAGAAAATATCCGAAGCAGGGATTTAGGCCAAGGTTCTTAGTAGCTCCATTGAATATTAGAAGATGCGAGACAAATCGAGCATAGTGACGTTTGTGGGTGAAAGGCAGTGTTCCCCTGAATGATTATTCAGCACACCATGAAGGCGTGAAAATGACTAAGATATATCGCTCTTTATGCCCCTATCCTCGGCACTAAATATATTAAATCGTTCAGTCGACCTGGTTGGCGAGTTGGTATAGCGCTGGCCTTTTATGCCCAAGGTTGCGGGTTCGATCCCGGGCCAGGTCGATGGCATTTAAGTGTGCTTAAATGCGACAGGCTAATGTTAGTAGATTTACTGGCATGTAAAAGAACTCCTGCGGGACAAAATTCCGGCACACCGGCGACGCTGATATAACCTTTACAGTTGCGAGCGTCGTTAAATAAAACATAACATAACATTAAATCGTTCATATTCACGCATTGTACACTTCAAAATCATTGTTAGAGCGGGGATTTTGAGCAATTTGAAATTATAAATTTAGCATTTTGATTTTAAAATTCAGCATGTTGTAGCATTTATATATTCGTCAATTTTGAATGAAAATATGCTTAATATGGGAAGATAGGTCGTGTCTTTTGAAAACATATGTGTGGAATTAAAATCATACTTATATAGAGATAATTATTTATTGTTTTGTTCATGGATCATTGACGCCATTGACAAAAATCTTAAAGACGTCTGTACATTTGCATCAACATATTATTTAGTAGTTTTATAGTGTATATTTTCTGCTATATTCTTCTTGAAGAGCAAAATATAATAGAAGTAGTAAATTTAATGTTAAGCCGGAGTTAGGACTTAAAATATCTACAATTGAGAGAGACGTCCAAAACCGGCAGCTGCAAAGCAATATCAACAGACTAAGAGAGATAAGTCATGAAAATTAGTTTTGAGATAAATGGAAATTAAACTTCGGACCCTTATTGAAAATAATTTTCTACGCAAAATAAAACACACCAAATACTAGTATTATTTTTTTCCCTACAGTCGCTTGTAGAATTTGACTTGTGTATTCACATAGGAAACAAAACTCCATTTGCACCAAAAAAAAAAAAAAAAGACTTAATCTCCTTTACCTGAATATCATCGTACATTGCTATCCTTATTGTTAGCCTAAAAAAAAAGTTTTACTTTTCACAACAAAGACTTAATGTAACATAAAATAAGCTTGTACTGATGTACAGTAGTGGCAAACAAAACCGACCCCTGTAGCTGATTTCAGAGCCTTGTTCACTCCAGAGCACGATAGACTGATAACTAAGACTTTCGTGGTTCGAATCCTGCCTGGGAAGGAAACTTTTTTTTGTTCCTTATTCAGATTTATTCCCAATACTTTCCAATTGCTGATAAAATTCATGTTCTGGGAATAATAAGTTAATTAAGTAGTAAAATATCGCTGCAATCGAAAAGTATTGGGAATAAATTTGAATAAGGAACAAAAAAAAGTTTCCTTCCCAGGCAGGATTCGAACCACGAAAGTCTTAGTTACCAGTCTATCGTGCTCTGGA
The DNA here is from genome assembly GCF_040183065.1 of Periplaneta americana. NCBI lineage: Eukaryota > Metazoa > Arthropoda > Insecta > Blattodea > Blattidae > Periplaneta > Periplaneta americana. The sequence goes on from NC_091122.1 coordinate 177,038,878, forward strand.
GTGAACAAGGCTCTGAAATCAGCTACAAGGGTCGGTCCGGTTTTTTTTTGTCACTACTGCATTTTCAGACTATATTCAAAAACTAAAACCAAAGTTTAATATCGCTATCAATTTATTAAGGATGTTTAATTCACTGTATGACACAAATATTTAATGAGTGGAATGTATTTACCAGTCTAAATTATGCAAGATGTTTTACGGGATCCGCAAAAATAAAGTATTAGCTTTAAGGGGTCCATAACACTAGAAAGTTTGGGAACCTCTACTTTTTGTCAATTTACATGTATGGCATCAAAATTGTAAAGCACCTTATGTAAAACGGCGTATAATATTATATAAATATAAATGTAACTTTCTATTAGATAAATTTTATTTAAAAAAATTGTCAGTTTCGCATTTATATCGTATTTTATAACAAATTTCGCATTTTGAGTACATTGTGCGTTTTATCGCTTTTTCGAAAAATCATCACCCCTGATCATCGTATATGAGAAGAGGTGTAGAGTGGGCTTTATACCATCGCTGTTAATGAATAAGGAATTTAAAATGTTTCGAAGATTGGCTTCATTTTCGTCGTCTTCGGGTTAAAATGGTGTAATAAGGGCTATCTACTCGTTAGGAGTCTTTACAAACAGCCAAGTTTGCTTGATTGTCCCAATTTCTGTTTATATATTCTTTTTTAGTCATCTGTCCGAAGATAGGTTAGAACCTCATAACTGACATCAATAAGGCATCACTCATGAGGCAACTAAGCCAGGAGATAATGGGGTAGGGTGGCCAGTTCATTTTCCCCTCCATGTTACATGTTACACTTGTCAGACTTCAGATGCATAACCTACAAATAATAATCTGACACATATCGTCAAGTGAGCTGAACTCTCTGATAACAGATGTAGGTACGTATCAGCCAGAACCTCAAAATCATTCCGAAAGTAATTCCTCCGAGATCATACTCGAGAAAATTAGTAAACAGCTTCTGTGCACTCAGGGATATTGCAAGAAATTCTTTTTTACATTTCGTCTTTGTTCTTCTGGTAAGAAATGCTTCTGTTATTAAGGGCACAAGTGATTGTTGTTAGACAATGAACAAGGCGTTTTAGTGACCTTGGCCGTAGAGGTTGCAGATGTTGGATTTAAAGTACTGCAGGTAGCGTGCGTAAATACTGTTCTTCGCATAAAGCAACGACTGAATGACCTTGAGACATTTGGTATCCAAGGAAAATCGAAGTATTGAATAATTACTTTTAATTTGGAAATATTCATACAACTTCGATATACTTATAAATCACTTTAATGTTCGTGTTGATATGACGTGTTCCGTGTGAATGGTTTGTAGTCTGGAACTCAAAATTCTTATCTTAAGTTTCTTAACAGATATTTTGTGATGTGAGGTTAGTTTAAGGAAATTTTGCTTTTTTAAGACCCTAAATTACTTGAACCATAGATCAAAAGTCTTGTATATCACGCTACAAGGAATATCGGCGGGCGAAAGAGAGAAGCTGTTTTCTTTCAGAGGATATACCATAGGGAAATGGAAATAAGATTTTTAAATGTTTAGAAAAAAATTCAAAATATAAATGAACTACAAAAAAACGTAGGATACATATCATCGTCACATGCTCTACTAGATCATACTTCTTCCCATTAGGACGGTATTTTAAGATATTATTACTAATTCATTAATTTCAGCAAATTAATTAACTAGCTTATTTTTTATTTCTCTAGCGTTAATAGAAGTGAGATATATTTTTCTTTATTAGTATTACTTACTTATTAATTTCAGCAAATTCATTAACTAGCTTATTTTTTATTTCTGAAGCGTTAATAGAAGTGAGATATATTTTTCTTTATTAGTATTACTAACTTATTAATTTCAGCAAATTAATTAACTAGCTTATTTTTTATTTCTCAAGCGTTTATAGAAGAGAGAGAGATATTTTTCTTTATTAGTATTACTAACTTATTAATTTGAGCAAATTCATTAACTAGCTTATTTTTTATTTCTCAAGCGTTAATAGAAGTGAGATATATTTTTCTTTATTAGTATTACTTACTTATTAATTTCAGAAAATTCATTAACTAGCTTATTTTTTATTTTTCAAGCGTTAATAGAAGTGAGATATATTTTTCTTTATTAGTATTACTTACTTATTAATTTCAGAAAATTCATTAACTAGCTTAGTTTTTATTTCTCAAGCGTTTATAGAAGAGAGAGATATATTTTTCTTTATTAGTATCACTAACTTATTAATTTCAGCAAATTCATTAACTAGCTTATTTTTTATTTCTCTAGCGTTTATAGAAGTGAGATATATTTTTCTTTATTAGTATTACTTACTTATTAATTTCAGCAAATTAATTAACTAGCTTATTTTTTATTTCTCAAGCGTTAATAGAAGTGAGATATATTTTTCTTTATTAGTATTACTAACTTATTAATTTCAGCAAATTAATTAACTAGCTTATTTTTTATTTCTCAAGCGTTAATAGAAGTGAGATATATTTTTCTTTATTAGTATTACTAACTTATTAATTTCAGCAAATTAATTAACTAGCTTATTTTTTATTTCTCAAGCGTTAATAGAAGTGAGATATATTTTTCTTTATTAGTATTACTTACTTATTAATTTCAGCAAATTCATTAACTAGCTTATTTTTTATTTCTCAAGCGTTAATAGAAGTGAGATATATTTTTCTTTATTAGTATTACTTACTTATTAATTTCAGCAAATTCATTAACTAGCTTATTTTTTATTTCTCAAGCGTTAATAGAAGTGAGATATATTTTTCTTTATTAGTATTACTAACTTATTAATTTCAGCAAATTAATTAACTAGCTTACTTTTTATTTCTCAAGCGTTAATAGAAGTGAGATATATTTTTCTTTATTAGTATTACTTACTTATTAATTTCAGAAAATTCATTAACTAGCTTAGTTTTATTTCTCAAGCTTTTATAGAAGATATATATATATATATATATATATATATATATTTCTTTATTAGTATTACTTATTATTTTAAGCAAATTCATTAACTAGCTTATTTTTTATTTCTCAAGCGTTTATAGAAGTGATATATATTTTTTTTCTTTATTAGTATTACTAACTTATTAATTTCAGCAAAATCATTAACTGGCTTATTTTTTATTTCTTAAGAGTTTATAGGAGTGGATTATTATTATTATTATTATTATTATTATTATTATCTCTACTACGGTCGTGCCACACCTGTGGCTGCGAAACCAGGTGGCCCGGCTTCGAATCCCGGTCGGGGCAAGTTACCTGGTTGAGGTTTTTTCCGGGGTTTTCCCTCAACCCAATACGAGCAAATGCTGGGTAACTTTCGGTGCTGGACCCCGGACTCATTTCACCGGCATTATCACCTTCATATCATTCAGACGCTAAATAACGTAGATGTTGATACAGCGTCGTAAAATAACCCAATAAAATAAATAAAAAACTACGGTCGTGAAATTCAGACTGACAGACATTCTTAAATTATTTTGTGCATTATTTTTATGACAAAATGTTCATTAACATGCATCACACATCTATGCTTAGTCTACCGTCTGGTCGTCCGGTTCGTAAGAAGGAAAATAAGTAAACGGAATTGTAAGGTGAACAAACATTTCCTTGTTTGGCAAACAGGCTGTGGAAACATATTTGGGGAGAGAGCGGAACTGTATGACAATACAGCGGAATGCTACTTAGGCTGGTTAACTTAAAATCTCGACACGTAAAGATACTCGCCATCGGCCTACTGCCCCCCCCCCAAATATTTCACAAAATTCTGGCGACTACAAGAGGATTTTGACCAACAAAAAGATAGCCATTCCTCTTTGCCAAAGTTTTTTTCCCTTGCTTGCTACAAAACAACATGAAAGACTGCCGCGGCGGATTAGGCCGACTCCATTCTCCGACTCTTCTTTCCAGTACCAGAAAGAGTGCATACTTGAAAGGCATTCGGGCACTGCTAAGCTCCTACAGATGTCAGCTAGTCTTCACTAATTTGAAGAGAAAATATAACAGCAAAAAATTCTGTAATCCTATCAGGAATTGTGGCGGTCCTTTCAAAATAAATTTCAATCAAAATCAATTCGATTTTCTCGTACTATATGAGATCGCGTAAGAAATGTGCCAAATCGTCTTCACAGTAATCGATTTTCAGCCTAATGATTATTAATTTATTACTAATTTATTCGTTTGGTTGAGTTAAGGTCAAATGCATTACGACTCTGGTGGCCACTAGTCCCATACACTGGCCGAACATTTGTGAGAATATTTCTGTAGTGCTCGGGAAAAGTGGCACAAGTCAAAAATGTTAATTTTACAGGAGAAGGTTTAGGTCGATTTGGTTTTCTTCTGTATGAATTATTGTAATGGGAGAAATACTTATGTCCCTTTTCCCAAGCGAGCAGATGTTACGTAAGTTGTCAATAAATTAATAAAAGATGATTGTGAAAACTGACGTACGCCACTTTTCCCAAGCATTGCAGATTTCTTTACCCATGAGGACTCGACGCCACGGCGCGGGACGATAATAATAATAATAATAATAATAATAATAATAATAATAATAATAATAATAATAATAATAATATGCATATTTGTAAAACATTAGCAGCGTCTTTCTCCAATTGCCTCTATCTTCCCAGTTTAGTGCTTACTTTGATAGTTTTTCGTCTCCCACCCGTTTCACATATCTATACAACTGCAGTATTGTCTGAATAGTACATAATCAAAAATTTAATTTTCCATATTCATTTTTTTTCTCATAATATCATTTCTTATTATTTCTCGTCGAGAATGTCTGACTGAACATATGAGAAAGTCCATTTCCATCGATAATTTTGATCGCAAACTTTTATTCTTCTTCCAAGTTTCCGCTCCATACTACACCGTACTTCGAGCTATAGATTTGTGTATTTCAATTTTGATGTCTTTAAATAGATTTGTGTTGCATATTATTCCATTTAACATCGTTTATGCTGATCTTCCTTTATTTATTCTATATTTAATATCATCTTCTTGACTAGCAAGTGACAACCTTATTAATTTCGACACCTAAATATTCAAATAATAATGATACTAATAGTTATAGTAATAATTTACAAGTTAGAAATTACTTTTAGAGAACCCGGAGGTTTATTGCTGCCCTCACATAAGCCCGCCATCGGTTCCTATCCTGAGCAAGATTAATCCAGTCCCTACCATCATGTCCCACCTCTCTCATCCATTTTAATATCATTCTCCCATCTACTTCTCGGCTTACCCAAGGGTCGTTTTCCCTTGTGTCTTCGAACTAATGTTATATATGCATTTCTAGATTCACCCATACGTGCTACGTGCCACGTGCCCTACCCAACTCAAACGTCTGAGCAATAATACTTACTTACTTACCTACTGGCTTTTAAGGAACTCGGAGGTTCATTGCCGCCCTCACATAAGCCCGCCATTGGTCCCTATCCTGAGCAAGATTAATCCAGTCTCTACCGTCATATCCCACCTCCCTCAGATCCATTTTAATATTATCTTCCCACCTACGTCTCGGCCTCCCCAAAGGTCTTTTTCCCTCCGGCCTCCCAACTAACACTCTATATGCATTTCTGGATTCGCCCATACGTGCTACATGTCCTGCCCATCTCAAACGTCTGGATTTTATGTTCCTAATTATGTCAGGTGAAGAATACAATGCGTGCAGCTCTGCGTTGTGTAATTTTCTCCATTCTCCTGTGACTTCATCCCTCTTAGCCCCAAATATTTTCCTAAGAACCTTATTCTCAAACACCCTTAATCTCTGTTCCTCTCCCAAAGTGAGAGTCCAAGTTTCACAACCATACAGAATATAACTGTTTTATAAATTCTAACTTTCAGATTTTTTGACAGAAGACTAGATGACAAAAGCTTCTCAACCGAATAATAACACGCATTTCCCATATTTCTTCTGCGTTTAATTTCCTCCCGAGTGTCATTTATGTTTGTTACTGTTGCTCCAAGATATCTGAATTTTTCCACCTCTTCGAAAGATAAATCTCCAATTTTTATAGTTCCATTTCGTACAATATTCTGGTCACGAGACATAATCACATACTTAGTCTTTTCGGGATTTACTTCCAACCCTATCGCTTTAATTGCTTCAACTAGAATTTCCGCGTTTTCCCTAATCGTTTGTGGATTTTCTCCTAGCATATTTACGTCTGAGCAATAATACTAAATAATAATAATAATAATAATAATAATAATAATAATAATAGGGAATAAAAGATCCGTTGTCCCCACATTATTTTATACAAGACAGCTGTTTTTCTTGCATCGCATAGGCCACGGCATCAGAGCTGTGGGGAGCTACTTTTTGTGAACACTATATTTGTGTGAAACAACGCCGGGGCCTACACACCCTCTGCCTAGTTAAATACGCAAGTAATGTAGAAGCACGTTTCGGTTGGGTTATAAAGCTTCAGGTATGCGGAGAGATTACCTGAATTGTCGTGAGAACAGAGCTTTTACAAGCATTCTGCTCAAAATCATAGCCTCCCCTTAAGCCCATAAGTTTTTAAGTGAAATTCCATTATTGTATATTGGTGAATTGAGCGAGTATTTTTCAACGCACAATTGAGGTGTCTTCTTGTGTAGCTGAACGGTTTGTACCTCTCCCATCATTCCTGATTGTAGCTGGGTTTAGTGAAGTGTAGTGCACCAAGGGGGACATGATCGGGCAACTTTCCCGAGGATTAGCTAGCAACCTTAACAGTTCCAATTCCTTTCTTTAGACGGATCCATGGACTGCAAGTCCAAACCCAAAATTGACTCACAAGTCAATAATGAAGGGAACCATCAAGTGTTATTTACTGACGTAGAATTCAGCGTGCTAGCTGCAATGAAAGCTGTAGGTGTAAATATTGTCCGACAAGTTGCAATATACATGTCTGTCTTATTAGATGTGTAAGGTTTTTAAAATTGTTTATGATTCTGCACAATTTTGACCCACTTCTCTCTAAATTGGATACAGAAAAGTCGAAGTAAAATGGCCGGTTCGCGTTCAGGAAAGTCTGCTACTTCTGGTTGTGTAATATTCCATGTTCAGAGAGTTGCTCTTGTGAATGTCCAATATTACGAGTAGTTCATGAGGAGGTAGTTCTGCTACTTTTGAATGCCTAATATCGGTTCATGGCCAAATGGAAATGATCAGGACGAAATTCAAATACAAACTGCTGAGCCATTCATACCGGAACCCACACTTTCTGAAGTCGAAATTGCGATAGAAAATCTGAAAAAGTACAAGTCTCCAGGTATCGATCAAATTCCAGCAGAATTAATACAAGAGGGTGGAAGGGCATTATCTAGCGAAATTTATAAACTTGTACTTGCAGTTTGGGAAAAGGAAATTGTACCAGAACAATGGAAGGAGTCCATAATCGTACCTATTTTTAAGAAGGGGGGCAAGACTAACTGTAGTAACTTTCGAGGAATATCACTTTTGTTGACGTCGTACAAAATTTTGTCGAATATCCTTTTGAGAAGATTAATTCCATATGTAGATAAAATTATTGGGGATCATCAGTGTGGTTTTCGGCGTAATAGATCGACTATTGATCAGATTTTTTGTATTCGACAGATATTGGAGAAAAAATGGGAGTATAAGGGTATAATACATCAGTTATTCATAGATTTAAAAAAGGCGCATGACTCGGTTAAGAGAGAAGTTTTATATAATATTCTTATTGAATTTGGTATTCCCAAGAAACTAGTTCGATTAATTAAAATGTGTCTTAGTGAAAGTTACAGCAGAGTCCGTATAGGCCAGTTTCTATCTGATGCTTTTCCAATTCACTGCGGGCTAAAGCAGGGAGATGCATTATCACCGTTACTTTTTAACTTCGCTCTAGAATATGCCATTAGGAAAGTTCAGGATAATAGACAGGGTTTGGAGTTGAATTGCTTACATCAGCTTCTTGTCTATGCGGATGACGTGAATATCCTAGGAGAAAATCCACAAACGATTAGGGAAAACGCGGAAATTCTAGTTGAAGCAAGTAAAGCGATAGGGTTGGAAGTAAATCCCGAAAAGACTAAGTATATGATTATGTCTCGTGACCAGAATATTGTACGAAATGGAACTATAAAAATTGGAGTTTTATCTTTCGAAGAGGTGGACAAATTCAAATATCTTGGAGCAACAGTAACAAATATAAATGACACTCGGGAGGAAATTAAACGCAGAATAAATATGGGAAATGCGTGTTATTATTCGGTTGAGAAGCTTTTGTCATCTAGTCTTCTGTCAAAAAAATCTGAAAGTTAGAATTTATAAAACAGTTATATTACCGGTTGTTCTGTATGGTTGTGAAACTTGGACTCTCACTTTGAGAGAGGAACAGAGATTAAGGGTGTTTGAGAATAAGATTCTTAGGAAAATATTTGGGGCTAAAAGGGATGAAGTTACAGGAGAATGGAGAAAGTTACACAACGCAGAGCTGCACGCATTGTATTCTTCACCTGACATAATTAGGAACATTAAATCCAGACGTTTGAGATGGGCAGGACATGTAGCACGTATGGGCGAATCCAGAAATGCATATAGAGTGTTATTTGGGAGGCCGGAGGGAAAAAGACCTTTGGGGAGGCCGAGACGTAGGTGGGAAGATAATATTAAGGATTTGAGGGAGGTGGGATATGATGATAGAGACTGGATTAATCTTGCTCAGGATAGGGACCGATGGCGGGCTTATGTGAGGGCGGCAATGAACCTCCGGGTTCCTTAAAAGCCAGTAAGTAAGTAAGTAATATCGGTTCATGAGCAGATAGTTGCGCGACTCCTAAATGTATAATATTATACATTTGATTACACAACTTTTAATACTATATCACTTCGGAGAACGTATTATGTGTCTTTCGCGTATTAAATTTTGCATTACGTTCTAAGTTCTGAAGATGGCCGATATCAGGCCGAAACATGTTAAGGAGGTAATGTATAATTTAACACGTGAAAGACACATAATACGTTTTCCGAAGTATAGGGCCTAATATTAGTTCATGAGGAGGTAATCGTGCTTCTTCTGAATGTTTAAAATTATATCAGAAGAACAGTGTTTTACACAGTGGCGGTTCCTCGGTGGAGGGAAGGGAGGAACGCCCTCCTCACATTTTTCTTCTTTTGAAAGTAAATACCAAATGAAATATATGCCTTGAAATTCGAGGAAGATTCGATAATTTTTAAGTTCACAGCTATAAGAAAACCTCTGTTGAACGAGTTTTAAACGACGTGCAATCATGTGCTGCTAGAAAACTGTGAGAAGGATGCGAGATTGTTTGTGTGGAGGAAAGCCAATCCATTCCTCCTTTACTGCAGTTAACACACATAGACAACAGCGCACTAGCGGCTAGAGAAAGAAGCAGAGTTCTAAAGCAAGTAAATGAACGGAGAGGGAGGAGATCCTCCTCTGAATCAGCGCATGGGCGGGAAATAGAAACCGACTGGTCTTGCAGCAAGCTCGCTACCGCTGCCATCTAACGATGCTGCATTCAACCAGACTATAACACATCTAGGAGGAGACACAAAAAAAAAAAACAGTTTTAACGCAAAGCTATGAAAGACACCATATAAACTTTCTTAAAATTATAAATCCAAATATATTATTCATTGCACTTTATATAAGCTACTATTCATGGTTTGAAACTTTCGAGGATATCTGAAAGTTGAAGTTGGATTTATATAAAACAAAGAGGAAGTAGTTCTACGTTAGTATCGCAGATCTTTTTGGCCCCTGAAATTCTCTTCCGTTCATTGTCTACTAGATAGGACAACAGCCAAGTTGTCAGTTTTATACAAATATATTTGAAATTGAAAGTACTGCAAACTACATTATTTTAACATAAAAAATTAATTGGCCATCGGCAGCTTTGAACAATAATGGTAGTATGACTTTACAAGAACTGACATTCTTCAAAAGCATGTGATACTGAACTTATAAAATGTACATGTGGCAACACAGACCACGTGAGTGGGTGCAGTGTTCTCGTTTTCCTCAGATTATTTCTCATTCCTATTTCCGTAAAACGGTTCCGGTTACGTGTTAGTAGCTAGTCTCTTCCAACACGTGTGATGCTGTAGTGTGCGTGGAAAATGCTGCGCGGTTGTGAATTTCCTTGTAATTGTTAATTTGTGCAATTATTCAACAACGAATGTAAGTGAAAACATATTTTAGACAATTTAGGAAACTCAGTTTACAAAAACAGATTATTGCTATACAAAAGGGAAGGCCAACCCCAACACTACTTGGCCTTACATGTATGCATGTAGGCTAATTTGTAGCATGTTTCTCTCAAGAAGGTGTCATTTTGCGCTGTTAACTTCTTTCCTCCTCTTAAGAAATACGCAGGAGCCGCCACTGGTTTTACACCTACCAATTTTCATTATTGTAAAGATACAGTAATGTAGGAAAAAATATTGAATATTTCCAATATTTTACTGCTATAAGCTGTACCTAACCCCTTAAATTTACAAATAATGAATATGAATCATGGAACTCGTATTTTTCAATTTTCTGAATCACCAGTTTACTGACATGCTGAAATAATTTTTGTATCTCAGTCTTTAAGTTCAAACTGAAATAGTTAATTAATTTTCCTACCGACTCTCCTACATTATTAGAAATTACTGTACTCATTCTACGCTTCGTAAAATTATACGGAAATCTGTGGTCTCTGCCTATCCCTCTCCACCGCTGACTATGACTACTCACGTGTAAATAAACAGATCCGTATCTGTAGTAAAGGAACGGCAAACCTGTTTCATCGGGCAACAAGTTTCGCTCCCTGTTAATAACATTGTGCAAGAAGGGACAGAGAAATAAATTATCGGAGAACAAAACATCGTAAATATCTTGCAGAATCACATAATTGCTCCACAAGACATGCTGCCTATTTTAAAGTTGACCGTCCTAATATCGGCTGCTTGGCGACCGACTTTTGATTACCTATCGGAATTCATCCCGCGAGTATGACACTGACGGCTGTTTGTAGATTGGAGCGCTGGTGTATAATAAAATAAGAGAAGTTTGTAGGTCAGCGCGGTGAGTACATAAGAAGAAGTGAACTGTAAAGGCTGGTTCACAATAAACCGGGAACGGAAACGATAACGAGAACGAGAACGGAAATATTGTTAAAATGTATTTAAATATTATTTCCGTTCTCGTCATCGTTTCCGTTTCCGGTTTATTGTGAACGAGCCTTAACAGAGAGTTCATTCCTTCCGTTTGTAATGGTATCTGTACCAGCTCCCAAGATTTGTAGCATTCGTTTCCAAACATCCTGTATTTGGCGGAGGTAGGCCACCTACCTAACAGCAAGCGAAGTTCATCTCACTGGGCGACAATGGGACTCCACAGCCACCCACTCGCCGTTTGTTCTGACTGGCACAGAGAGCAGCAATGACCGCGGTGTTAGCCAAATTTCTCCGTGCTAGCAGAGGCGGCGCAATAAATATCCCTCAGGTAAACCCCACAGCTACTGCGTGTGAGGACCAGCTTTGCTTTATATCGAATACAAAGGAACTTATTAATGTGCGACCCGATCTATTGGGCAGTGACGTCAAGACAAGATTCGCTACTTTCATTTGGTACCTACTGTTTGTTGTTTGTGTGTTGAAAACAACACTTGCCAACCACGACAAAATAGTCTACATGGTCTGGATAACTTTTGTGTACAGATCAGGGCCGTCATTTCAGTTTTTGCTTAGGGTGGCGAGATTTTTAGGAACAGATCTTAGGGTATATCCCTAGTTTCTAAGTTAATTATTTTTCTTCCAATTCTGAAGTATAGGGCTGACATCACAGTTGTTTTTGTGACCGATACATTTCCAGTTTTCATCTGGTTTTAACTTCTTAACCTAGTTATATACTATACATACAGTATATACTTGGTTCGATCCCGAGTGGTGACGGGATTTTTCTCGTTGCCAAACTTCTAGAGCGGCCCCGAGGTTCACTCAGCCTCCTATAAAATGGAGTACCGGGTCTCTCCGGGGGGTAAAAGGCGATCAGAGCGTGGTGCCGACCACACCACCTCACCCTAGTGCCGAGGTCATGGAAAGCGTGGGGCTCTACCTCCATGCCCCCCAAGTGCCTTCATGGCATTTGACGGGGATACCTTTACATTTTTACCTTTACATATATACTTACGGCTTTCAGACAACCCGGAGGTTCATTGCCGCCCTCACATAAGACCGCCATTGGTCCCTATCCTGAGCAAGATTAAACCAGTCTCTACCATCATATCCCACCTCCCTCAAATCCATTTTATATTATCCTCCCATCTACGTCTCGACCTCTCCAAAGGTCTTTTTCCCTCCGGCCTCCCAACTAACACTCTATATGCATTTCTGGATTCGCCCATAAGTGCTACATGCCCTGCCCATCTCAAACGTCTGGATTTAATGTTCCTAATTATGTCATGTGAAGAATACAATGCGTGTAGTTCTGCGTTGTGTAACTTTCTCCATTCTTCTGTAACTTCATCCCTCATAGCCCCAAATATTTTCCTAAGCACCTTATTTATTCACTTATTTATTTATTTTAATTTTATTTATTTGTTTGTTTGTTTGTTTGTTTATGATATTCAAGATTGGAATGTCATTGGAATTATGTTTGGTGCGCGAGGAACAATTCCCAAATTTACATTGGAGATCCTCAGAAAATTAAAGGTTCCTGAAAAGACTCTTCAGACAATTGCATCAATCATTTTAAAATTTCCATTGAACATCATCAATCACCATTTCTATTCATCTTTATAATATTCAATGTGTATTATTTATTTTCAATACATTTTTATCGTTTTGATAGCTACCACATCTTGTCGCAGAATATTATTATTTTTTTTTTCATTTTATATTTTTTTAACATTAATTTACATTTTCTTTTTGTTCATTTGAATTGATTAGGACGCCGATATTTTAAATTCAAGATTTTGACGGCTATCATTTCGATATAGTACTTTATTTATTTATTTGTTTGTTTGTTTGTTTGTTTATTTATTTATTTATTTATTTATTTATTTACTTATTTACTTAATCTGACAGGATTAAGGTAGATATTGCTCTGAAACCAATTGGTATAAAAAGATAATGCTGAATAGTGAATACGATTGAGTATATTAATTGACATTGGAAGTTTACAGCATTTCGTCACTTTGTGTTTCAGGTGTGCAGAGGGGTATATCGGACAGAGATGCGAGTTCAAAGACCTGGACGGATCCTATTTGCGTAAGTACGATCTCTGAGAGAAGATTTTCTGCTGTTGATATTGCATGGCTATACCAAAATATGTAAGTCGATTATTTCTCTTTCTTTCTTAAATATTGTGGGACAGCCTATCTTTTACTTATCTTCTCTGTACCTAATTTCATTTTAAATTCATTTTATGTTCTTTGATTATGTACTATGGACTTTACATCACTAATAAAATGTTGTAAAGATATTCATTACGCAACGAGTTAGGTAATGATAGTGTTATTATCTAAATGGTTGCGTAATGCCAACCACAAAATGGAATTGATTTCATTTATTATAAACATTCATATCATTTATTATAACATTCGATGGTACCAAACATTCAATTACAGAACGTGTTTTTCTCTGCAGTTATTCAAAATCTTGCTGAACCTGTTGTTATATTATTGTCACAGGTTCCCTATGTATCTTCGCTTTTGGGTTTATGAATATATTTTCTATTGATCTTATTTTACTATCTCTTCTTTAATTTTGGATGCATATTTATAATTTTTTTTTTTGTAATTTAAGTATCTAAAGTTTATTACCCTTTACTGATACTACATTTAGCCAGTCTTTTCTGTCACTACATTTCAATAATAGAAATATTCTTTCAACACAAGTATTGCCTTGCATGAATTGGTATGTTTATTATACATCATGTTTAATAATGTTGGATTATTTGTGAAGTTTTACTTTCCGGGGGAACAAATTACACAGTTTGTTAAATGAGCCGTTCAGAGCAAAAGTGGCGTAAGTCAAAATTGGGTAATCAGGTTTAAAGTAAAAATTCTATCAAATATAGTGCAAAGTAGCAGTTAATATGTCCTTCGTGCTATCCATTGACTACTAATAGTTTAAATAAATTGAATATATTAATTGCTACTTTGCGCTGTATTTTACTGAATGTTTACTTTAATCCTCATTATCCATTTTTGACTTACGCCACTTCTGCTCTGAACGGCTGAAATAATGACATATGACTTTCCACTGAGTTATAATAAACTTCGTCCATTATGTTTCCACAATAGGGCGTAGGATGTTATGTTGTTTAAAAATATACAATACAAATTTTAAAAGTATTCTATTGCATTTATCATTATTACTTTTTTTATAAAATATTTTTTTAATGATATGCTTAAGATAAATTTTCACACTAACTATACTTTAATAGTTTAAATTACATGTCTAAAAACAAAATGTATAGACAAGGTCAGTTATATTGCAAAGAGATTGTACAATTAAAAAATTCGTCAAAATTATAAAACGGATTTAAAATTAACCAACTATAGGTGTAAAATTTGAGAGCAGCTCTGCTTAAATTAAAAATATGTGATGGAAATTTATTTGCAACCTTCAATGGCATTTAACAAAAGTTTTTTTTTGGAATTTAGCAAGTCTACATGTTATGATATTAAAATCATTTCCTTGTCTCGTGTCATAGGAATGAGTGCAGTGAATTGTCAAAATTCTTGTTGGATTGCGTACAGTGAATTCTCAAAATTCTTGTTGGATTGCGTACAGTGAATTCTCAAAATTCTGGTTGGATTGCTCTTGAAACACTTAAAATGAAGATGTGTCCTAGGGAAAGAGATTGTATGGTAATGTTATTTTAAATAGCAAACTAAGATATGTGTGAATGTTTTTCCAGCGTCAAGGCAGCGCGTGATGCTGGAAACAGCGAGCATAGCAGGTGGCGCCACTATAGCAGTGTTCCTGGTCGTCATCGTGTGTATAGCTGCGTACATTCACTTCCAGCGGAAACAGAAAGAGACACGAGCCAGGTAAAATCAACACGAGTTCCCAAACAGGGCATGAGAGTCACTGGTAAGGCTGGTTCAGAAAGATGCCAAACATTCTGACACCAAATTTGAAAAGTGCATCATTGTCCAAACGGCTGCCCATGTTGCACTCCAGATTCTGATAAATCCAGGTGGAGATAGAGGTTTTCTTGGAGTTCTCCTTTTTTTCTCCAAAAGTAGTATGACGTAGTAAAAGTGTAATAGTCACTAAAAGATGAAATATTAATTTCAAGTCTTCACTATTTCATATTTTCCTTACACTGGAGTAATGTTTGTCCTTATTTACAAAGAATCTGTTCATAAATAATGTTTTTCTACAAGGTTTTCCATGTGACTCATATTTGTTGTTGGCACTATATCGTCTAGCTTAATATGTTGTTGTTGTTGTTTTCTAATGCCAGGCGTTTGACAATAAAGTCATTTGATCTCTTGCACTCCAATATTTTTCAAAGATATTATTATGGCCAGCCACTGAAGCACAGATTTTGAGGTGTTCCGAATCCATTTCTTGGTTTGAGTTGCACAATGGGCAGTTAGGGGACTGATATATTACAATTTTGTGCAGGTGTTTGGCCAAACAATCATGGCCTGTTGCCAATCTAAATGCAGCTACAGACGATTTTCGTGGTAAATCGGGTATTAACTGTGGATTATGATGCTGAGATTTCCATTTTTTCCCTTGGGATTGTGTTATCAAATTTTGTTTGTTGAAGTTTAAGTATGTAGATTTAATAAATCTTTTCACAGAGTAATACGTAGATTTAGTAACAGGTCTGTAAGTAGCAGTGCTGCCCTTCTTTGCTAAAGCATCCGCATTCTCGTTTCCCAGGATTCCACAATGGGATGGTATCCATTGGAATACAATTCTTTTATTGAGTGTTATTAATTGAGAGAGCATTTTAGTTATTTCTGCTGTGTGAGATGAAGGTGTGTGTTTAGAGACTATTGATAGAATAGCTGCTTTGGAGTCTGACAATATAACTGCTTAATATTTGAGACATAAATTCTCATATCATCTTTCTGGTTTCAGTTGTGTGGACGGTAACAGTCAAGATCCCGAAAGAGAAAGACGACCATTCAGCCGTTCTCTGGCAATCCCTATGATTCATCAGACTCATACAACATGTGTAAGTATTTATTCATTCATAGTTTTCTGTCCAAGGGCAAGTCCTTCACTGCAAACCCAGCATTCTTCAATTTTCCACCTTCTTCTTATTCTCTGCATACGATCCATATATCTTAATGTTGTCTGTAATCTGATTTCTTTTTAACCAGTGACCCAGCCAATTATTTTTTCTTTTCCTGGTTAATTTCAGCATTAGTTTTTCTTTTACCCACTCTTTCTAGCACAGCTTCATTTTTTTGTTTTTCTACCACAGCTTCATTTCTTATGTTGTCTGCCCATTTCACACGCTCCATTCTGTTTCATATCCACACTTCATATCTCTTTATTTTGTCGTAATATCCATGTTCCTGCCCTACAGGGTGATTCACGAGGAAAGGTAAAACATTTGGGATGTGAATTCTGGAGTCATTCTGAATCAAAAAGTTCATATGAATATAGGTCTGTTTTCGAACGGTTACGGAGATATGGCTCTTTGATTTCACAAAAACTTCTGAGATTCCATTGTACTAATTCACATTTAGAGACAGATAACGGACAGTTTTAAAGTTTATATTCACGTATGCATACATACCTAATATTCTAGATGCCGGGGTCGATGTTTTAGCACATTTTGAAAGGTACCTCCTTCTGCTTCAGTGCACTGTTGCGCTCGGGCGTGAATCGCGCTCATCGCTCGGGAGACTTGCATGTTGTTCTTTATGCCGCATCCCAAATACGGTCGATTAGCGCCTCTCTTGTTTCCCCCTTCCTTTGCTATACCAAGTCTTTCACCCAACCCCATAGACAGTAAATACTCTTCGATATGGTACCCTTCTGTTCGGAAAGCGTCGTTCATATTCAGCGACGGCACGCACGGTACTTCCATCGCACAAACCATAAACAGACACAATATCGGCGTATTCTGCAGTCGAAAATTTATAAGGCATCTTGAAAAATACAACTTAACACTTAACTGTACCTGTATAACTACTGTACTGTAGGTAGCTGACTGGACTGCTGTGAACCGGTAAGTGATAGCGTATTTGTTGTGACATTTGTAATGCCCCACCACCCGGTTTTTTTCTCTTATCTACATCGCTCACAATGTAGATTCCAATGTTACGTCATTCATCGGTGACCTTGTCTCACGTCAGCAGCATATGGTAACGTCTGATTCACATTGGGGCGAGACGTTTTACCAAAAAAATGTATCTATACTAAAAGCCAGGTTTATGAACCGACTAAACCGGAAGCAACGTTCTGTTGCTCTCTTTCTGAGCTCTGTTGCCACATAGTGGCGCGAGATTCAAAGCGTGTTCGGCATTTGCCACCGATATGTTTAAAATAACTACTGTATATAGTTCTCGATAACACTATCAACAATATTAGTAATTAAAATTACTGTTTTAAGAAAGCACGAGCTAATGACGCTGGTACGAAATGCGACCCATAATGCACGTGGTACTGCAAATGAACTGGGAATTTTGGCTACACTGTCTCCGTGATTCCATTGCTAGATTTTCGTTAGCAGGCGACATTTTCACGTGAGGTCCAATGAAAAGCTCCGTTCTTCCTTTCCCCTCCAACCCCCCACACTCAACGTGTCATCGCTGCACAGGCTATCCCTCTAACCCGCACTTTCCTCTCGCCCTGCCAACTACTTCCTCTTTAGTCGGTTCATAACCTGGCTTTTAGTATAGCTCCGCCATCGTTCGAAAACGGACCTATGTTCATATGAACTTTTTCACTCAAAATGGCCTAAGATATCGTATCCTAAATTTTTTACCTTTCCTCGTGAATCACCCTGTATAATACCACACTCCACACAAAGCACTTCAACAGGCTCTTCCTTAGTTCTTTCTCCAGAGATCCGCAGAAGATGCTCGGTAGTTGCTATACTGCAGATGTCCTGTAATGTTATGATGTTGTGTGTGCAGGAGCCTTCAACGCCAACGGACCCTGGAGGCACATCATCGCTATATGTCCATCCAGCCACCAGAGTGGCAACACAGCATGGCAGCATTCAACGGCAGCCACCCCCATAGTGACAGCGCAAGAGAAGATGCTTCGTAGTGTTTGCGTGTCGCTAGTCCAGTGTCCCCTCTCCCTCGTTCACTCGCACGACAAGACAGACATTGTATTTATTGTGTATTATATTGTGGGTCTAGTTACTAGCAACAGAGAGGAAGAGTCTGATGATGTGTGTGGAGGCCAAAGAGTGTCGAATGCTTTTTTTACCAAGTTTCTGAAACTTTTTGCTCGTTGGAAACGGGATGGCATGGAACTGCCGTATGGGGGAACGGCACGACACCTACATCTTAATAATTTATTTACCCTCTCATGAAGACTGTACAGAACAGTTGCCTGCACTGTTGGCAAGTCGCAGAACGAGAAACAAGTGCTGGTGTTCGTGGTTGGTGACGGCAGATATGCCTTTTTATTTTTTGCCTCGCAGCAGAGAAAGTAAATAGCACTCACAAGATTCTGCAGCTCTGCGATTTGGAAGAAATTAGAAACAACCGAGAATACGCTTCAGGGTCTGTGAGGATCCATATATCGACTGATATGCTTACAAGATGAGGATGGAGAAGAATGTGTAAATTGTGTACTATTTTTTCTCTCTCTCTTTCTCTCTGGAGTCTACACAAAGTAAATACGGTGTTGTCAGTTTCTTTATCTGTTTCCATGGCCTCAATATTTCTGCCTATCGGGTGGGCCCGCGGGAATGTATATCATTGAATGTGATTCGTATGAGTGAGTGTGCAAGAGGTAGGATTTAACTATTAATAACACATTCCGGAAGACTATGGCGTTCACTTCTACACACCAAAAACCGATAACCACCAAACCAAATAATCTCAGGTTATATTTAGTTCCATTGAAATTTAAGAAACTGTAGATGAGTTGCTTTCTCCCCTCCACCTGTCGACGCAGTTTTTACTACTCAACTCGGTACACACGTAGGATGTCCTGACGCCGTGCAGAACCTTGCACAAGACGGAGGATGGGTGGGCTTGGACTCGAGTGCTCCGTTGCCTATCCGAAGAGTAGCTGAAGTCATTCCGTTGTATGCATGGCAGCTGAGGAAACATCCCATGGGAAGAGACATTGAGCCAAGATCCTTTTTATACATAATCGATATAATTTTTTCTAAATCACAGATATGTACATTTTGTAGATAATCGTAAATTATCATGTCTTTTTTGTTTATTTCTGCCTGTGTACAAATTTTGCCATAATCCTACAGAAAAGAAATCTTTCTAGTTTCTGAAATTCTTAATATGTTCCTAATTTATTGTAATTTTTAGAAGATAATATCTTTGCTAAATTTGGTTTAATTATTTTTTTTACCGATGTGCGTGGTGTACATAAATGTGGTGGCCTCTCTGGCAGCTATTTCCATCTGGTGGTGATTTGTGGAAGTTTCATTCCAGCTTTCTTTTTGCTTGTTTTTGCTTACGTCTCAGTTCTCGGCTGCAATTAAGTTTTACTACAAGTATTCCATTTCCCTCCCGACGAGGAACGTGCATTGTTTAAAGAAATACCAAAGATTCAGAATAGGAAATAAAGAGGTCACCTCCTTTTTATACATATATTATATATATTCATACCAAAGCATCAGTCAGATAATCTACTAGGAAATGCCTCCCACAAGTTTTCTGTTCTCCGTAGGAAAGCTTTGGCGAGGCACATTCTGTCATCTGTACTCGAATGGTAAAATGTTCTCCCAAGCCGATACGGGAAAATGGTACAAGGAACATCCACTACATAATGTAAGTTTAAAAATGTACTTGAAACGTGTTTATCAAACACTTTCAAGTTCTTCACCTGCCCTTGTTAGATTGTAGCCCAAAAAAAAAGTAAATAATGGGAAGAAAAAAAGCATTGTGAAAAAAAAGTAAGTAGACATAAACCAGAGTAAGTCTTCATTAATGTTCCTAGATTATCAAGAATACAGGTTGTTTTAAATATTTC
Organism: Periplaneta americana; assembly: GCF_040183065.1. Taxonomy (NCBI): domain Eukaryota; kingdom Metazoa; phylum Arthropoda; class Insecta; order Blattodea; family Blattidae; genus Periplaneta; species Periplaneta americana. Next base: position 177,059,025 of record NC_091122.1, read on the forward strand.
AACCATGGCTGCAAGGAATCTTCGCGACATGATGATCAGGCTTTGCTATAGGTTACAATGAAAGGTAACACAAATATTTTTGAAAAAACCAACACAGCGTTAAAAACCCCTCACATTATAACAATGAAATATGCAGTATTTTTGTAATTTTATATTTATATTATTTGAAGGCCTGCATCTTGTGTTGTGAGATGGTAACCAGATAGTGTTCTTGTTTCTGTAGAGTTATTTATTTAGCTGGGATCTTAGCGGTACTTTAACTCTGCAAATATGGAAATATGATTAATTTTTTATGCACGAGTATAATTTTCTCTGTTGGTTCTCTCGTATTTGTTTTTATGAAGATGTCCATTTAATAAGGTGCACAAGTATATGATTTTTCTTGCCACCGTTATCCGTCTAATATCATGGTTCACAAGCTAGTCAGTTGTGAGAGGGTGTTCCGTTCCGCAGCTACATTTGTATTACCTTAACTCTCGCAGCGATGGCTGCCCATCACTAACTCGTGATAATAATATTGTATCATATAATTATTATAATTATTGTAATTATTATTATTATTATTTTCTCATTATTTGTAAAATGCTTTAATATTTAATTTAAAATTTATTTAATATCTAATTACCATGAAGTAAAACCATTGTAACTGTTGTATATATGTTTTTTCCTATTGTTTTTTTTTTTCGGATGTAACATTTTTACAGAGATTCGTGTGTTCCTCTTGTTTAACGATGTTTAATGTCCATTTAAATTGATCCAGAATATATATATTATATATTTTTTTGGTATCATTATATTAATATCGATCTTGTTAATGGATTAGTATAAATTTCGATTTTACACACTTGTTTTTTAATAGCGGGGAATGTGTTTATAAAACGTACTGGGCCATTTCCAAAAAAAAATCATTTTCAAGTCTTTCAGAGTCCGAACTGTTTAACACTAGCATCGTATTAATTTCTTATATATATTTTTTTTGCATTCTATTGTGTATTTTTGGGGTACAAGAATGGGTGATAATGTATTAGAAAGAGATTGTAATATATTTTACCTTTAGTCACAAATACAGCGTTTAATTTGAATTGTCTGCAGATCAATTTCGGAAGTGGCGAGCGTATAACTTCCACTTTTGGCACAAATGATAACATGCCGTCTCGCAGGATTTCTGCAGCCATGGTGAGCGATCATTAAGTGTATTTAAGCAACATGTCACTTATACAATCATTCTCAATGTTGAATCTGTGGACGATTCAACATAGGAAACGTTTTTCAGTATTCATTTTGAACTTCCGCAGTTATGTATTTGCGGAAGCTTTAACCACAATAAAGTAGCAGTCAGGGTAAATAGATACAGTACTCATTCAGGCATTTACGTCACCAGATTGAAGAATCATCCACTAAGCCTTGGTGTTATTGTTTTCAAGTGGGTGCTGATGTATTCCTTTATATAATGCAGCTGTTAAGTTAATAAATATATTGATTGGAGTGCTGTGCCCTATGGAGTTGTAACATAAACATCGCACGTGTAAATGAAATGATGTTACATTCAGGAAATGGACATGATTCGGTCGTGGAGCTTGTTCCATGTGCATGAATTTTATGTTACAACTAATCGAGCACACGTACTGTAACACTGGTCTTTACTGTTTTTGAAATATGGCTTTAGAAACACATTTTTTTGTACTGACGAGAAATTTCATGTTATTAGTGTTGAGAGGTCGGGTGTATGATTGATTCTTCTTCCACCATTATTACTTGTTCCAGACCATCATAATGTATTCCTTCTTCGTCCCATCTCCAGGGTCTTAACGCAACCACCAGCACACAAAATAAAGTGACTAGGTCTGTCATTACAAAACCTTTCTAATACAAGTAAAAAACTAGATGAAGTTTAAAAAAATCTAATTTTGAATATGAGTAACTTAGAACGGCACACTTGTTACCCCTTTCCATTATTTTAATGGTGAGTTGATGTCTTAAGAATGAAATAAAAAGAAACTTTTTTGTTTAAAATAATAAAATAGAAACCACTTATATTTCGTTCATTTAATAACCATCACATGTGAAATCCCATTCCTTTCTTCCTATTGAAACCAGGATTTAACCCGTCATTTGTTTCTGTATGAGCATTTTGCTCACATTTGTAAAGTATTTGTATAAAACCGACAATATCTGTTGGTGCAGTTTTCCTGTTCATTCTTTCTGACTTCGAAATCTTCCTGAAACACATGTTCAATGATAATTTGTAATAGTCTTGTTTCAGTTTTGTCACAAATGTGAGCATTTTCCTCATTAAGCGACAAACTACTTTATTAAACTTCTGTGCACTGAGGTGTTTTTTTTTTCTCTCTGATATATAGAAGTTGACATATAGTAATAGTATAGAGTCTTCCAATAAGAGTATTACACTTTTAAAATGAAATAAACTGTACAAACAAAAGAGGTTTATTTGTTTAATTGCTAATATTTTGAAGCACACTTAATGCCATTACGTATGGAAGAGAACGTCAGTTAAATGGCTGCCACGGCTTCGTTGGGTAGTGCGTATATGGGTCTTCCAATTTTCAGTAACAGACGAACATAAATCAGGCTCAATTTCACGAATAACGCACTTGATATTGTTCCTTAGCCTTCTGGTTTGTTGGCATAAACCCGTTACTTAACATAACCCCATAAGAAGTAATCCAGCGGCATTAAATCACATGATCTCAGGTGCCAGTTAACATCACCATCACACGAAATGACGAAGTCTCTGAACTTCTCCCTCAGAAGGTCGACTGTTTCGTAAGCAGTATGATACGTGGCGACATCTTGCTGAAACTAGACGTTTCTGAGATCCTTACCGTCCAATTGAGGCCAAAAATAATCACTTATCATAATGCGGTATGTTACACACACTGTACACCTCGCGTAATGCAAGGAATACTTGGCGAACGGATGATTTTTTTTTATAATAAATTTTAATGATTTCTATGTTTTGGTGAATGGCTTAACGTTTCATGATTAATTGTTAACAATAACTGTAACCATGGGAAAAATATGACTGCTATAGCTTCATAAAAACTGCAGCTGTTATAATTATGTTAAAAGTAGAACATACTTATTGGAAGAGTCTATATTTTGTAATCTGCAAGGACTTCCCTTTATTTATAGTGTATTTTATTGATGTTAAGATAGTTCATAAAGTATGAGTTGTAAGAAAAATTGGTATTGTTAGCCTTACAATAGGCTGAAAAGGAATCCCAAGGTAGGTTTATTCTCATTCTTGCTTATATTTTTTATTCATTTAACTAAACGATAACAGCTCCCTGTATCAACAGGCTGCCACAAAGACAGAGCATATTGTGCAATAGGCAGTTGGAAGTATAAATAATATACATATGTTTAAGTTGAAGGGAGTCTTATAGCAACGACAAGAAATGACTGAATAAATAAGTAGCTACTAATTTTATTTGAAGATCACTGTTGACTGTAGAGATGGTTGCGGAGTATAAATATTGATCCTCTCAGAGCTGCAAGAACTATGTCATCAATTGCCTTCCTCTGTAGGCCGAAGCGTTGCCAGGTCTGGAATAGTTCCACGCGTTCCAACCATAAGGCCTATTACTTCAATTTGTTGTAGACCATATTTGTCCATGAAATATGGAACGGTACTTACATAGATGTCTTTTCCCCCCCCCCCCCCCTATTTACATTTTCAGGTATATAACTTATGGTTACCAGATTTTTTTCATAATTTCTGGAGACAGGTATTGTTTAAAAAAATATTTTATCATATCCATTAGTTTGTCTGCCATTCACTAAAAATTGTTTTTACACAATTTAAAGAATTAAAATATTGGTACTCAATCTATTTACAGACTACTCGTAAAACTACAGTCCCCCCCCCTCCTCCCAATAGAAGAGTGAGTTTTTTAAGCAAGTCTTCTCTAGATTCAAGTTTTTCAACAATTTCTAAACTTATTCTGGATTTTTTAGATGTCCGCGTCATGTTCATTGAAGATACTGTTCCCAATGAAGCATTACTCCCAGGACACTGAGATAGTTCAATCAAATCCTGAAGTTGTGTACAGGCAATCGTTTTCTCAAAAAAATAAAATAAAAATTCCACTCCATTTTGATCAATGAAAAGCATTTTCTTCTTTCCATTTTGCTATTTTCTCTGCAGTCACATATTTCTTCAAGCAAGAAATTTCATCAAATGATCTTCATCGAGGTCAAGTCCATCTACATTTCAAGAAAAATAATGGACTTTTCATAAAATTAATGAGAGACACTAAGGATTCTGTTGACACTTCTTCTAAAGATGCCCAAAAGTTGCTTAATTGATGGTGGAATAAATGTATCTTCTTTCCTGGAGTTTTCTTTTGTTAACATCGATAACAACGAAAGGACGTACCTCACCTTCAGTTTTGATTGTTGATCATGAAAAAGCAACAAAGTTGCACTAGGAAAATTTATCACAGCAATGTGCAAGGATCATTAAACCATATTAATAAACTGTGAAATTTAATAGCGTTTTCATTATCCTAGATTGGTAAATTATTTTACAGTACAAGATTCTTTTTGCAGGAATGGTTTGAAATTGGTTTCAAACCGATTCTTGCTAAGCATGAGGTTGGAACAGTTTTCAAAGAGTTGTCAAATCATCAGAAAATCGCTACATAAACAAACCTTGTAAGTTCTGAACATCATTGAGTGTATTTATATTTTAACAGAACTTATGGTAATTCTCCAGAAGAACTAAATCAAAGGAGGTACCATTTTTCTTTAAAAATTGCCTATTATGAATAGTATAGAGCAGTGGCATTCAGTACCTCCTAAATACATTTTTTTTTTACCTTCGTGCTCCCAAATTGCATTGCAATTATATAAGAAATAACAAAAGATTATGATTGATGTATGCAAAATCAATCAATTATTATTATTATACATAATATAGTTATAAGTGCAATAATAATATTAATGGGTTATGAAAAAAGGTTACTGAAGCAAAGAAAAACAAAGAGTTGACGTTGTAACAGAAAATATGTAAACCGCAGTAATTATCAACAACTATATTAAATACTAGCCGTACCCGTGCGCTCTGCTGCACCTGTTAGAAATAAATATAAAGTAATTACATAATTAAAATAGGACGTTTGATCCAGGGAACAACTTTTACAACAGCGCAAGATAATCTGCTTCGCTCATTACCCAATTTTTTTTGCATTGCACTTATTGCATATATATTTTATGTATTTTAACACGATTCAATTGAGCATAGTTAAAATTTGAATTATAAAATAATGGATTGCTAAGCTAACACACTATTACTGCATACTAAATCAATACACTCTCGTTGTTCGTTAATTCTCTGAAATTAAAATGAATGTGTAACTTACATAAACATTATTTTAAGAAATACAGAAAACGAATATACAGAATAGCCTATCAAATTTTCTGTGCATAAGAAGCTATTTTAATCTTACCTGTCCTCGATTTACTCAGACGTTGCTGTAATAACATTATAGCATTATGTCCATCTAGAGAAACTACACTTTCCAATGGTGAATTAATAATTAATTATACAAATCGGTTAATTTATCTTCTGATATTACTTCATGCAAACACAGAAACATTTTCTGTAGGCTATGTTTAATAGCTTTCGATTGTTGCTGTCCAAGGCCCCTTATAGACGAAGTCATTTGTTTTTTAATTCATAACACGGCCTTAGATGGCAGTTATTTTAATTTTAAAACTCATTTATCTCATTAAATATCAGTCCTATCAAAATTTTTCAAGGAATAAAACTTATCGCAAATTATTTTTAAAGAAACGTTTGTTATGTAACATTTTTCACAAAAATCAATAATAAGCGAGATATTTCGATTTATTTAATTCAGGCCCCCTTATAACCCCCCTTTTAAATAATGTATTTTGAATGCCATATAGCCTAAAATCTAAGTTACAACGAACTTAATTTATATTCCAATTTTCATCGAAATCCGTTCAGCCATTATGAAAAGGTAACAAACAGACAGACAGACAGACAAACAAAAATTTCAAAAAAGGGATTTTCGGTTTCAGGGTGGTTAATTATATATGTTAGGACCAATTATTTTTGGAAAATCGAAAATTACCAGAAAAATTTCGGCTACAGATTTATTATTAGTATAGATGTAAGTGTTTTTACATACATTATGAGACACGTATATCGTTGTTACAGTGGTACATGCTGATGAGACATGCAATTCAAATACTTAAGTTTGCTCGAGAGGTTCAGGTGAAAATTTTTGGACAGTGGGTGTTTAGGGACCTGGACTGCAACGGCAAGAAAGCAATTTTAGTGCTGGTGGAGGTACAAATTTCTGGACACTGTGTTTGGAGACTTGGACCACACCAGGCAAGAAAACATTTTTAGTGCCAGTGGAGACAGATTTTTTATCAAAGGAGGTCGTATTTTGATATTATATAAATGGTGATCTATTCGCTCATGACGTCTGATATGGACAATATTGCAGCGATACATCCATCCATTACTACATACAACAGGTGAATAGTTCTAAGTTATTCTGTGGAAAGTATTGGGAACTGGAAAGTAAAACCACGTGTATAGTACTTATACTATAAGTAGGACGTAAATTGTTGAAGAAAAACTAGTCCCTCTCTTGGTCTAGTTCTTCTGTAAAATTTATATATTTGTACGTATGGTACACTAGAGCGGAGCCATAATAATGGGTTTGTTTCTGCAGTGAGTTTGTGACGATTTGACAACTGTTCAACCTCAATCATTGTGCATGATAATGACGGTCAGTTTGAAATTAATTTTAAAATTTCAAACCATTCATGCACGAACACTCATGCACTGTAAAATAATTTACTAATCTCGTATATTGAAGATATAATTAAATTGCGCAGTATATTTTAATAACTCCAAACGGATATAGGAATGTGTGAAGCACAAAATTGAGATGAAACAATCAGTAAAACTAATAGGCCTACAATTTGAAGACTGCCAAAAGTGGCCCAATCCTTGAAGTTGATGATAATATTGATGTCTTTGATGATGACTTTAATAACCAAATATAGATAAGCATGGAAACATGAAATATTAATGTAAATAGCATGTATGTGTGTCAGTCCAGTGAATAAAAGTGAAGCATAGCTATTTAAATACGCACGCGTTAGTGTGATTTGAGATTGTTTTATACTTCATCCGCAAATTTTCTGATTGTCAGAAAATGTTTTTTTTTTTTTTGACGTATTGATGTGCTGCTAGAAAGCTTTACTTTAATCAACAAATAGAGTTTGAAGTTACCGCTGCACGAGCAGTAGAGTCAATGTGCGCATGTCCGCGCACATGATGGTAGGAAACTAGCACGGCCGACTTGATGCTCGCTTAAAAGAGAAGCGAAGAGCGAGCATTAAGTCGGCCGTGAAATGAAAAATTGCTGCAGAAACAAATAAAATTTCCTACACAACAAAACTTCTCTTGTATTGGTCGTCGTAGTGTACCTGTTTTGCACAGTGAAGATCAAGAACTGCAAAATCACTGAAAGAATATTGCCGTAATTAGAGATGAATCTGAAAACTGAAATTATGGATGCTAATACCCTTTAAGCACTTTCTCTTATTTAAAAATTGTTGGCAACACTGATTAGTAAGTAGATCCATCTCCATGTAAGTTTCAGGTAATTGTGTTTTGTTTTGATGTTTGTAAATGGCTGTGTTGTAAATAATTGTGAGTTATCGTCGAGTGTGAACTTTTATAAAATATTACTTAGTATTAAAACATAATTCACGGGAATATACTACAACATGATTATTGGGTTGACAGGAAATCTTCGTCCGTTCACCGGTTTTAGGTGTTTCAATGAAAGTGATTGGAAAAATCGCCACACATTATTTTGTAACTTGTAAATAATATCAATGAAATATTTAACATAATTGGGTGAGTTTTCAGAATACATATTAATGACTTGTGGGTGACTGACTTTTGTTTTGCTAACTGACTCTGATTATATGACATATCTTTAAGTTTGTGCATGTTTCTTATGCATGAAGGTTATGAATATCTGTAATTCTCCAGAACAACTACACTAAAGGAGGCACATCTCTCTTCCGCCTCTACTAATTGCCAACATAACATTAAAGAGAGGTCCAGGACCAATAAATATGGAAATAGTCCGTTGTCTTAGTATTTCACACTAAACTTCTCGCATTATTAATAATAAATGGAGACGGAATGTGTCTTGTTTGGTATAGTTCTTCTGGAGAATTATACTGAAACATTGGGAAAATCGCAAAGAACAGAAGCCAGAACATATTACACGATAACTAATAATACAATTCTAAGCAAGAATGACAACATGAATAGTCTATCAGACATATTCAAGTTAATGATGTAAGTTAGAGATGTTAAGACACATTATTGTGATAAGGGTCTATTAACATATGTGAAATTTTGTAGCCTCTAGACAGATAATTCAATTTCTTTGATGAAAATCCTTTCGCATACTCTCAATTCCATTTTTTTCATTGCGTTCAATCTATCACCAAGGTTCAAATTCAAGGTAGGTCTATTTGTGTGAACTGCAGACTATAAATGTTGATTCCCTTAAGCAAAGCTTAAAATTGTTTTCTTTGGCAAGTAGTACTGCATATATGTCTTCATTTTACGTTGGCTGGCTCTGTTAATTATGACATTGTTAATTATCTACATTTACGCTACCAAAACGAGGTAGGATATATTTACATACTTGGCTTCTAGCCAAGTCATACGTACTGTAAACAAAAAATAAATTTACGGGCAACACCAATTTAGCACCGAAATAAGGGTAGGGGTAGGAGAAGCGGACCCATATTTATATAACATATTTTCATCTACATGTGGGAAATATTTCCCTAAGCATACCTTTTTGTTACATCCTGTATCATTGAGTGTAGTGGTAGCACCATACAAGAATTGTGAGGGAAACCACTACTTGAAGCATTTGATGAAATAACTTAAATAAAAATAAAATTAATATACACAGATTTGAGATTATACACTCAAATTAAAATTTTATTGGTTTGTTAGTTGAGAAAATGTAATTCCATAAACATGATGTTTATTTTCTCAGGGTCTTGGAGCTACATGTTATAGTGGAGACAAAGCATGAGACAATCAAGTATATTGAATCAAAAGGTGAATAATTATGTGAACCTTAACTCGCAGTAAAGTTACACGAGGTTTCTGAAGGCACTCCTTAACAATGTGAATGTGAACTGCTTTGATTGTTGGTGATCGTAACCATTAGAAACTAATCATGGCTTTGATTTTTTTAATATTACTGGTGTGTGATTTTGTGGACGAGTAGCATACTCTCATTCATTTACTTTGTGGACCAGTAATATATCCGTAGCCAGCAACCATGTTGCCTAGTATGCCCTTAATATCTACTCCATGTAAAGAGCTTCATGTTCTGGCTGAAACTAACCTTGACGGTCATCCACAAGTGGATATGTCACCTGCATCAGGCTCTTTACTGCATCACCTTTCACCTTCACAAGATCAAAATATGCTCACTGGAATGGCTAACGAGAGTGAAGATCTGGATCATATCTCATCAAAAGCTTTGGATTTGAGTGCTCCAGCTAATATGTCTCCAAAGAAGTCCTCCCCATTAAAGCATGTTACACCTATCCTTAAGAAATACAACTGCCATCGCCAAGGGAAAGGAAGTAAAAAAGTTCCTCTAACTAACAAAGGAATTGTTGGTGATCAGGTAAGACATTGTAACTTTTTATAACCATAAACATTTGAAGTTTGTTCGTGTAAAATATCTTGATATTAATGTGTATCTATTCCATGTTTGTACATAAGAGTACCATACAGTGAAACCTCTCCTTACAGACACCCCCAAGATACGGACACTCCTCATATACGGACAGATTTTTATGTCCCAACTGAAATAATATAGAAATAATGATAAATTTAACTCTCGTTTACGGACATTCTCAGACACGGACACGGACAGCTGTTTCACAGTCCTAAAGCTTGCTTTACCTCCTAACTGCGGACAGAACTTGGTTTTCAAGACCTAATGTGTTGCAAAAGTGGAAAATTTAGTTTCTAGAACTGTACAGAAATTCCTTATCATGAGAGAAGACAATAAGGGTCTCGTAGGCTACCACTAGCCCCTTGTTAGCTAGAAGCAGATGGATAAACAAAGTCATAAAATGTAACCTGTCTGATGAGCCCAAGGTTTCCGCGATTGTGAAATTGTATTCGACACATGATAGGACTAGTAGGATTATTCTCTTCACTTCAATCAGTTGTTCTGTTTCCAGAGACATGGCACCTGAACATAAAGATTAAGTTGAAAACTGTAAATTACAGTGCTACATAACTGTAGACCTAGAATAAAGTTGCATGACACAGTACTGTATTTTCCTTTTTCGGTCTTATCTACTGTAGTTCAAAGTTGCAAAGAATTTATTGCAGTATACTGTATTTAGAATTAAACTACAGTAATACATTTCATTTAAAGAGTGAAGGGATACATAATGCATATTACAAATTTATTATTAGGTTGGGGAGCCTCCCTCCCAATAAAGGACACCTACCAGGACAGATTGTTACGGCCCTTCGATGTCCGTAACTGAGAGGTTTCACTGTATATACATACTCGTATAAAGGCCACCGGCGTGGTTCAGTTGGTTAAGACGCTTGCCTGCCTGTCTGAAGTTGCGCTCAGGTGCGGGTTCGATCCCCGCTTGGGCTGATTACCTGGTTGGTTTTTTTCCGAGGTTTTCCCTCAACCGTAAGGTGAATGCCAGGTAATCTATGGCGAATCCTCGGCCTCATCTCGCCAAATACCACCTCGCTATCACCAGTATCATCGACACAAAATAACTTAGGTGTTTATACAGCATCGTTAAATAACCAACTAAAAAAATGCTCGTATAAAAACGCATGACTAGCATCAGTTTCATTCTTCTTTGTATGTGCACACGGATATACAGGGTGAACCAAGTAATGTAATTAATTTCAGGGGCTTATTCTTTGAAATTTAAAACAAATTTTGGTCGTTTTTGCTTCCTTTGGAGATAAAAATTGTTTTATATAAAGCATTTCATAGCGTGTTTTGGGAAACCCATTGATTTAATTCCTAACATGCTGTATCAATTTAAGTATTATGATAATAAATGATTGAAGGAATTTTAGTTTTGTCCTTTAAATGTGCAGATATTCGATTCAAACAAATGTAACATTTTAAAATTCCTTTTGAGAACGAAAGGCTGCCGGGTAGCTCAGTTGGTAGAGCAGCTGGCTACGGACTGGAAGGTCCAGGATTCGATCTCAGGTGGTAACAGGATTTTTTCTCATTGCCAAACTTTCAGAACGGCCCCGAGGTTCACTTAGCCTCCTATAAAATTGAGTATCAGGTCTTTCCCTGGGGTAAAAGGCAGTTAGAGCGTGGTGCCGACCACACCACCTCATTCAAGTGCCGAGGTCAAGGAAAGCATGGGGCTCTACCTCCATGCCCCCAAGTGCCTTCATGGCATGTTACGGGATACCTTTTTTTTTTTTTTTTTGAGAACGAAAAGTTACATTTGTTCAGATCAAATTTCTGCATATTTAAAGGACAAAACTAAAATTGTTTCATTCATTTCTTATCATAATACACAGATTTCTTAATCTGAAAAAGATCCATCAATAACCAAGGTTGTGGGTTCAATCCGGGGCCAGGTCGATGGCATTTAAGTGTGCTTAAATGTGACAGGCTCATGTCAGTAGATGTACTGGCATGTAAAAGAACTCCTGCGGGACAAAATTCCAGCACATCCAGTGATGCTGATATAACCTCTGCAGTTGCGAGCATCGTTAAATAAAACATAACATTTTCCATCAATAACCTGAAAGTACTGCCATTTTGAAACTACAAGCCCAGGTTTAAAACTTTTTATGCTCGACCATGCCGAAATGTAGTAATTATACACCTGGTAGCAGTTCTTTAATGCATGTCTTTAAAGTACACCTATTCATTAAAGTTCAGGTTTTCGATTATTCTCGGATATCCAATCGAAAGACAATGAGGGAAACGTCACGGAGGTTGGAAATCCAATACTGTCGCAGAAGGTTATGTTCTGTTACTATAATACTTAACGTTAATTGTAAATAATATTCAAATAAATTCAATTTGTCATCTCGTTTTTCAATTCTAAATCAATTTCCAGGTAATATCAAAATTAGTTCATGTTATTCTGTAGATTGTAACAAGGTCAATGACATTATTGTTCCTGGGAAAAGATCAATACTTTCGCGTCTGCGCACATCTCACAATTTACGAACGATGCACAAGGTCGTATGACTCGCTTGCGCTTGTTTCATAAACAAACATATTCGCGTCTTAATTACTATCATTATAGGCTCGTTGCATAATGTACTATTACACCTCATATGCTTTATTAAACGTAAAATATTAAAAATATGCATTATGCATGAATTTATCCTTCAGAAGGTCAAAACATGCAAATATTCATGGAAAAGGTTATACTTATTTCGACTGACTATTTACAAAGCTTCACTAGTGCAGCAAGCTTGTACAGAAACATGCGTTTGCATGATGCTGAAGTTGGGTGAAACTGATATTAGAATGATAAGAAAGCTCTGAAATATATGAATAAATTACACAGTGAAAGCTGGTTGTATTTTATTTTTATTAGGTGCTGGTACTGGTATAAGAAAATAAGGTTTATTTTTCAGAGTGACTTTTGATTTAAATTGGAATGAGATACATTGATACCAAGAAAATTGTATACGTTAGTATTATTGAATATGATTTCTTTCACAGTCTCCATTGCACTCACCAGAAAAGCAGTGTCTTCGAGCAATTGCTCCTAAACCTGTTATGGTTGTATTTACACCTTCACAGCAGGAAGGCTGCCAGCAATCAGATACGTAAGTTAAATCTGAAATTTGTTACAGTAATTTAAAATTGAAGACTGTTTCTGCCAGTCAAAAAATATTATTGACTTAATATTTCGTTCTCCCTGCAAAATTTGTAGTGTCTTGTGGTGATGTAGCTGATAGTTTTAGCATAAACAGAATTACATGATCTGCAAATTATTCCGGCAATTATAATTGAACTAATTTTGTATGGAAAATTCCTATAGAAGTTGTATAAATTGTTATGCCTCATAAAATAAAATAAATTTATATCACTTTTAGGCCTTCGTACAGGATTAAATAATCTGCATTTTATATTCAATGACCAATCATCTTAATACATTAGGGAGACAGTGTATTTCTTTCATCTACCATCATATGGTAGTACCTGAATGACATGGTTACGTTTCTCTATGCAACATCACAGAAACGTAATCATGTCAATCAGGTACTATCATCGTGTGGTAGATGAAAGAAACTCACTGTCCGATATTACCCGATGTCCGATACTACCTGACTCTCCCCTAAAACTTCTTTGTAAATTTCTCACACATTTTTCACACTTGCACGTTTTTTTTTTCTGAAGTCCTTGCAAAATTCCTATAATTGACGATCCAACATGTTAAATGTGCTAAGTGCCAAAAACAACTTTCTGAGATATTGATGAAAAACACACTGCGAAATGCATGTTGAGATACTTATAACATAGTTTTTTGGCACAAAGAGTCACTTACAGTTGAGCTATGACAAAAACAATTTAGTTTCATCTTGTATTGATTGTTCCGATAAGCTGACTAATAAAATTCAATTAGACCGTCTCTGCTTATCTGTATTACAATTATAATTTATTGATGTCTTACATTAACGTTTTCTGTACCTCAGTGTACCATCTTCAGATGTATTTATGATACTAAATTTAAATTTAAACCTGGCTGATAGGTACATATGTTGTGGTCTTTGGATAGTGTGTGTATGTGAATATACATACTATACCCATACATGTTTACAGTGGTTACATGGACCATACAACACTTATATATTATCGATTGTTAAAACATTCACAGATCATCAACTGACATTAATAAACTTTATAGCTTACTTTAATAAAATCGAGACGTTTGAGATGGGCAGGGCATGTAGCACGTATGGGCGAATCCAGAAATGCATATAGAGTGTTAGTTGGGAGACCGGAGGGAAAAAGACCTTTAGGGAGGCCGAGACGTAGATGGGAGGATAATATTAAAATGGATTTGAGGGAGGTGGGGTATGATGATAGAGACTGGATTAATCTTGCACAGGATAGGGACCACTGGCGGGCTTATGTGAGGGCGGCAATGAACCTTCGGGTTCCTTAAAAGCCATTTGTAAGTAAGTAAGCTTACTTTAAATTGTTCGCAGAAAGCAAGGCTTAACTGGAGCCCGGGGAGTGATAAACAACAACCAAATGATATTGTAAGTTAAAACATAAGAAGTGATTTAGTCAACTCACGCACAAAACTTCCATCAAAGTGTACGTTACGAATATTCAAAATTTCAAGTGCTCCAATATTATGTGTGTTTATCATCGAACAAACAGTGTGAAGAATCTTCAAGATTTATTTATACTCAACGATACAGTGCAATTAATCCACATCAAATAGGCAACGACAGTTGCCCAACGAACAGTCATGATAAACATCCATAAAATTCACAGTGTTAAGTATTTAGATAACGTCATACATACTAGGTTCAAAAAGTTCCCGGAATTTGCTAGCATCATAGAAACAACGTACCTTAAACACTATTCTACAGCATTTCCTTCAAAATAGTTGCCTTCCGCAACAACACACTTTTGCCAACACGTGTAGAGTTCCTGGAAGCAGGCCTGGAAGCCATTTTGTGAAACCCATCTTAGTGCTCTCGTCGCGTTTGCGATAACCTCTTCAGCATTGAATCTCCGTCCTTTCAGATGACTTTTCAGACGGGGAAACAGAAAGTAATCAGGTGGTGAGAGATCAGGAGAGTATGGTGGGTGATCCAAAGCAGTTATGTTGTGCCTGGCAAGAAATTTTTTACAATAATTGCGCGATGAGCAGGTGCATTGTCATGCATAAGGAACCAGTTGTTTTCTACCCACTTTTCTGGACGTTTCCTTCTCACTGCGTCCCAGAGGCGACGGAGGGTTTCTACGTACAATTCTTTCGTTACAGTACGACCTTCTGGAATGAACTCATGGTGCATGAGACCCTGAGAGTCGAAGAAAACTTCCAACATAACTTTGCTTTAAGTGAGCTTAAATGCGACAGGCTCATGTTAGTAGATTTACTGGCATGAAAAAGAACTCCTGCGGGACAAAATTCCGGCACATCCGGCGATGCTGATATAACCTCTGCAGTTGCGAGCGTCGTTAAATAAAACATAACATTTAAAATAACTTTGCCTTTGGAAGTGTGCCTAGGAAATTTTTGCTTCCGAGGAGATGTTTTCGATTTCCACTCAGATGACTGTCGTTTAGGGACTGGGTCGTACAAGTAGCACCAGTTTCATTTTGTTTAAGAAATCACCATCTTCAGCCATACTGATCATGTCCCCAGCAAAACACAGAACTTGATGTTTGTACTTTGCTCTGTGGACATAATTACAAAATGCGACGAACAAACGAAACACTATGATAAACAATTGCCTACAACTCAAAACCAATAATTGCCATTATCAACAAACTTTAAGGAAATGACATCATGAATGTTACCAACAAAACAAATGTATAATATCCCTTGTTATATATTAATACGAAAAATGGTAGTAAAATTCCGGGAACTTTTTGAACCTAGTAGTAGAACAATGACCACAAGTTTGTTAATTGATCTTAATTGATTGTTTTAACAATCGATAATATATAAGTGTTTTATGGTCCATGTAACCACTGTAAACATGTATGGGTATAGTATGTATATTCACACACACACACTATCCAAGACCACAACATATGTACCTATCAGCCAGGTTTAAATTTAAATTTAGTATCATAAATACATCTGAAGATGGTACACTGAGGTACAGAAAACGTTAATGTAAGACATCAATAAATTATAATTGTAATACAGATAAGCAGAGATGGTCTAATTGAATTTTCATTACTTAAAGACAATTTAGTATGATAGTCTCATATGGATGTTCCTCCCTTAGATTGAATAAATTTTAAATTTGAAAAATCGGCACTTAGCACATTTGCAATGTTAGGTCTTCAATTTCCATGCTGATTTATTTTCGTTATACGTTTTTCGTTTATATGTTTTTTTTATATATGTTGTTGTTGTTTTCTAATGCCAGGCGTTTGACAGTAAAGTCATTTGACCTCTTGAACCCCAATATTTTTCAAAGATATTATCATGGTCAGCCACTGAAGCACAGATTTTGAGGTGTTCCGAATCCATTTCTTGGTTTGAGTTGCACAATGGGCAATTAGGGGACTGATATATTCCAATTCTATGCAGGTGTTTGGCCAAACAATCATGGCCTGTTGCCAATCTAAATGCAGCTACAGACGATTTTCGTGGTAAATCGGGAATTAACTGTGGATTATGATGCAGAGAGTTCCATTTTTTCCCTTGAGATTGTGTTATCAAATTTTGTTTGTTGAAGTCTAAGTATGTAGATTTAATAAATCTTTTCACAGAGTAATACGTAGATTTAATAATAAATGATTGAAAGAATTTTAGTTTTTTATATTTATACAATCGTATTTTAAATCCCAGGAGATACGAAATGTCATTTTTATAAATCAATTTTGCTCGAAATTAAGTTTGTCATGAAAATCTAAGATCGCAAAAATATAGTACATGTTCTTTGAAATTTGTGGAAATTCTAAGCTACCCATGCTTGCCTCTAACAGTCTTGTATCCTTTACTGTTACTGTTTTAGAAACAGTGAAATATTTTGTAATACACCACGAAGTAACTGAATAAGTTACGGAAGAGTTATTACAATTTGAAGGCATGATTTATTCCTAAGGAGAAAGCAATCCAAAATACGTACACTAGTCGCCTGGAATCTGAAAGCATAGCGGCTGTTAACTTCACCTGTAAAATAGAGAGTGCGCAAGTGCGAGCATATACTACCTGTACTGCTTCTACCCACCACGTGACGTCACTTATGCTTGCAGATCCCAGGCAGGAAGTGTAACTTTATTGTAAAATAATCACATGTTAATAAATGAAAATCAAACTGGAAGAAAAGGTAAGTCAATGTCGTAAAATTTTGTGGATTGGAGTTCCAAATGTAATATATCTGTCAGCTGTGGCTCTAAGGAGCTAAGATTTTCTACAAATAATCTTACATTCTTCAAGAATGTGTTATAAATTTGAGTACTGTATTACATATAGACACAAATATAACATTGTAAAATTCCTTTGAAGAGCAAAAAGTTACACTTGTTTGGATCAAATTTCTGAATATATTTAAAGAACAAAACTAAAATTTTTTCAATCATTTATTATCATAATACATTGCTGTCTTAAATTGACTGAGCATATTAGAAATTAAATCAATGGCTTTCCCAAAACACGCTATGAAATGTTTCATATAAAACAATTTTTATCTTGAAAAGAAAGTAACAAATTGTATTAAACAACCCCCTGAAATTAATGATATTACTTATGTTTTAGTCTTTATATTGGTGGCACATTATGGTGTACTTAATTTCTTTCCTTGAATGTTGTAGTTGTGAAAAATCTGTGGGGGATTCAATGGAAGTGAAGGAAGAAATGGCTGCAGTAAATGATAATGGTGATACCTCAGAAGCAAAGAAAGGTACTAATAGCACTGAAGTGGACAAGGTACCAGAAGAAAATGATGCTTCATCGGGAAAAAAGGTAAAATTGTTGTCAACTGTACTTATGAGATTACAAATTGCATTTTTCTGATATATTAAGGAACAAAATTTGATGTTGCATGTTACTACAAAGAATATAATATATGTGAAGAATTTAAATTAAATGCAGTAGGTATTTCCAGCCTTATACTGAGAGAAAGAAGGAAAATACAGTAAATATGTAAAGTTTTCTTTTTATCCACTCCATTGGTCAGGATTTAATATAGAGTAGGCACCGTTACACCTGTTTATTTTTTCTGCAAAATAATCTGTGTATGAAAAATATATCCATGATACTTGTATGACATCTGGTGGACGTATTTCCAAGTGTGATCCTGGTAGGAAACATCTATCGAACCTGAGGGAAACCATGACAGATGGAAATTCCTAGCTATTTTAAGAGTCACAAGATGGTGAGGCGAATATGAGAGTTTTCAGTGTGGAGGAGAGACTTGTGACTTTCATGTAAGTCATGGTAACTACATACTGGAAAAACCATGAGAAACATCATGCAGGATTTCAGGGTTGGCTTTGTAAGACATCACCAAGCAGAGATAACTTATTGAAGTGGGAGAGAAGTTTTCAGCATGAGTTGTGTTAAAGACGAGAAGTAAAGTTGGAAACTGGTGTTGCCGTCGCGGAGTCATTGGATGGATTGGTGATGAAATCGACAAGAAAATGTGCCACCAAGTTGCAAGATCAACAGTGCAGTTGAATGTTGAGCAGTGATGTAATTTAATTATTTATTTAGATTTTTTTCATTCTAATTATTCGTTAATTTGGTGAACCTTTTTTAGATTTTTTATTGTAAAATAAGTTATTCAATTGTATTTTGAAAAATATTCCTAATGTATCAAATGTGTATGTATGTATTTATTAACACTACAATTGGGTATACACCCTGTGGCAGTGATATATAATATACAATAATACCATTATAATTCTACAATAATTACAGCAATAAAAGAAAAATAAAAAAATAAAATAAAGTAAATCTAAATTTATTTCTAACTATAAATAAATAGATGCAATAAACCTAGGACTATAAATAAAAACTATTCTATAATAACGTCTACAATAAGCAAAAGTAAACCAAACTTATAAGTACTTCTATTTCACCCAACTATTACCAATTTAAGTAATTACATATCACCTTACTTAATTACAAATCAACTTAATTAATTACATATCAACTTAATTAATTACATATGAACTTAATTAATTACATGACACAACTTAGATAATTACACTGCACCTACAATTACATTTTCAGTCTAATCTTCTCAACCTTTTCTTAAATGCATTGATTTTGAGAGGACCACCCTGAAAGACTGCCGGAGGTAAGCTGTTCCAGTCTACTAATATGCCTTAAGTGTGTTTGTAATAGGCCTATAATGTCAATTAAATGTTCCAAAAATTAAATTTACTGATTACCAGAACTTCAGATACTGGCATATAAAATGTTGGCATTTTTTAAGTATAGAAGACAGACCAGCACTTTGTAGGTGAAATGTATCTTTATTAATCCATGAGCAAATAAACCAGAAACCTCAATTTTAACATTACTCCTTCCATCAATCTCCTGAAAAAAAAAAATCTTCGGAAATTCTAGAATATATATAGTATGCTGTCTTAAATATCTCTTGTAAGCCATATTATAACAACATCTCCCTGCTTGTATTGTAATAAAGTTACAATATTAAAAACTGTGTAATGTGTCATTTTTATCTTATTTATATTGTGACTTTTATTTCCACTCAACAATAGGATTTTATTCTTCCAACAATAATTCCTTTCTACAATTCGCCTTAAGCGCTCTCGTCAACAATTGGATTTTCACTCAACACAGTATTCGTTATAGCACTCCACCGACGACAATGACAATTTACTTGGACTAGTGCGAACAACAATGAACTGCTAATCTTAACTAATATTTACAAAGCACTATTTACAAATCAGAACTATCAGTTCTCAGTTCACAGTTCTTCTAGCTCAGTCACTCGAGTTCACAGTATCTCGAACCACAGACCTTCAGAGACAGTTCACTGTACTCGAACTCAGGTCCCTCCAACTGCGGTCCACTGCACTCGAACTCAGGCCTTCGGATGCTGGCACAGTTGCGGACGCACACTCAAGTCGAACTCCGGTACACAAGACTGGCTAGCTTGCTCTGTTCACTGGCTTACTCACTGAACTAATCATGAATGACACACACACTCCTTTGCGTCCGTAATTTATAACCGCAGCAACGTAACTGAGAGACTTCGAATTCGCGATTTTTCCACTTCAACGGGCTTCTGGAAGAGTCGGGAAGGTCCATTCCCCCTTCACTCCGTAAGCAGCTGGGCGCGCGATCTCCCTCGCCGCGTAGGCCCTTTCCCCTCTCTCCGCCGCGCTGTCCATCAGTGCTCCGTGAAGCCCGCGCGATCTGCTCTCTTGCGGGACGCTGGTCGTGAGTTCGAATCTCACGTCGCTGTCACAATATGTTTTACAGTGAAGAAATGATTTCAGCCATTAGTTAATAGAATGTAGTAGTAAGACAGTTAAAATGCACAATTATAAGAAAGAACAGTCATTAGTTTTATATGTCATTTCACTTCAAGCAGTTACATAGAAAACTATACAAAGTGAATTGTAACTAATGTCATTAATTTGAGATATTTCAAACAAAGTTGAATGCAGTTTTGCTCATTCTTGTTTCCTTTTCGAGATAAAAATTGTTTTATATGAAACATTTCAGAGCATGTTTTGAGGAAACTATTGATTTAATTCCCAATATGCTCAACCAGTTTAAGAAAGCAGTGTATTATGATAATAAATGATTGAAAGAATTGTAGTTTTGTCCTTTAAATATGCAGAAATTTGATCTCAACATATGTAACTTTTCGTTCCACAAAGCAATTTTAAAAAGTTACATTTGTTCAGATCGAATTTCTACACATTTAAAGGAGAAAACTAAAATTCTTTCAATCATTCATTATTATAATACACTGCTGTCTTAAATTGATTGAACATATAGGAAATTAAATCAATGGCTTTCCTAAAACTTGCTATGAAATATTTATGTAAAACAATTTTTATCTCGAAAAGGAAGCAAAAACGAGCAAAATTGTATTCAACTTTTTTATTTGAAGTATCTCAAAGAATCTGAAATTTGTGACATTACTTTTCAATAGATGTTTTTTTATGTGGTATTCAGTCATGAAGTGATACTTTTATTGGAACATATTAGGTATGTTGAATTTTGTTTCAGATTTTCCATTCCTATAAATACAGTACATCTCCAAAACAGCAGCATGAAGGCTGAAACTAACTTCCTTTATAGGTTACCAAGAGAACCCACTGTTGGAACTCTTACAACCTTCTATTCTTGAGGACCTGGATCAATTAATTGAAATAGCCATTTTTAGTGATCCTGATGAGCACATTTTCATCTTCATGTCTGATGACGAAGATGAATTGCAAATCTTTCTTCATAGCTGCTGATGAAGCTTGTACAGCAAATGGCCATGAAGAAAAACTTCTATTGTAAATTCAGGTTATGAAATTTCAAGTTTTTTCAGCCATATTCACAGCAGTGAATGTTTTCCCAAGGAAATAACTTTGAATTGCTAAACCATCTTATTTTCTTCATGTGCCATTTTGTCTATTTCTCCAGTCAAACTGTTGATCTCAATTTTCTGTGTTGTTTTATGTTATGAAATTGTTGTAGGATAATGAAGATGAGATTAAAGCACTTATGTTAGCAAGTACGACTATTCGCTCTTCAAAGAGTCGTGCTACCAACCCCATGAAAAAGAAAACAAAGCAAATGAGAGATATGCAGTCAACATTGGCTTTGTTGCAACCAGAAATACCAGAAGTGAGAGAAGAAAAGTCTTATGGTAATTTTAACATTCACTCATTCGTTCGGAAATTCTCTGATAGTGTTTTGTTACTTGGCATGAATATTATATTGCATCAGAAAGATAATGTGATAAAATTGCTGTCCTTAGCACACAATCATTTTTCATCTCCTAGATATGTGAATATGTTTAAATAATTTACAGCTGGTATAAAGCTGGGTACCTTGACAACAAACCTGATAAATTCGTCACTCTTGTAGAATTCTGTGAGAAACTTACTTTTCTGAAATGTTCATGGTGCAAAGTTCCACTCCGTTTTTAGCATTTTTATAACAATTTCCACTACTGTGATCAGTACAGCGAGTAATTTTAGGTATGCTTACATTTTTTTATAGAATATTTTATAGTCAATTTCATTAATATTATATTGTATGTTTGTATTTATTCACACTGCAAGTGGGTAAATATCAGGTGCAAATGGGTAAATACCTGATACAGTAGAACCTCGATTATCCGTCACCCTAATAACCGATTGTCGTATTATCCGATTTTTTTTTTCTGGCATTTTTTTTTTTTGCTGCAGAAAAAATATGAAGTACTGTACAATATGTTTCTAGGTAGTTTTCCGAAAGTACCTTCACCCTTACCAGTATATACGTACTTAGAAGCCACCGGCGTGGCTCAGTCAGTTAAGGCGCTTGCCTTCCTGTCTGAAGTTGCGTTCGGGCGCGGGTTCAATCCCCGCTTGGGCTGATTACCTGGTTGGGTTTTTTCCGAGGTTTTCCTCAACCGTAATGTGAATGCAAGGTGATCTATGGCGAATCCTCGGCCTCATCTCACCAAATATCATTTCGCTATCACCAATCTCGACGTTAAATAACTAGTAGTTGATACAGCGTCGTTAAATAACCAACTAAAATAAAATAAAACAACGTACTTAGAAATGCTTCGCTGTCGGCAACAGAAATAGTTACTTGTAAAATAGTCACTATCTGCTTTCATAGAAATTACCCCAAGAATTTTCACAAACCCGTGTACCATTCAGATCTTATCCTTATTATTTGAGTAGCCGTATGTATAATTTCTATGCAAAATGTCTTCCACAAGTGTCAAAAGAAAACGTATTGTGTTAATTATCGAAAAAATTACAAATATTTGAGTCCACACCTGTGGAGTAACGGTCAGCGTGTCTGGCCGCGAAACCAGGTGGCCCGGGTTCGAATCCCGGTCGGGGCAAGTTACCTAGTTGAGGTTTTTTCCGGGGTTTTCCCTCAACCCAATATGAGCAAATGCTGGGTAACTTTCGGTGCTGGACCCCGTACTCATTTCACCGGCATTATCACCTTCATATCATTCAGATGTTAAATAACCTGAGATGTTGATACAGGGTTGTAAAATAACCCAATAAAATAAAAATAAAAAACAAATATTTGAGAGGTTTGAGAAAGGAGAAACTGTGGTTAATGTTGGTTCAAAGTACGCGAGTACAACTGAAAGCGATTTAATAAAAAAAAAAAAAAAAGATAAGGTATACAAAGTATGTAAATCTCCAACATGGGACGTATACTATTCTTGTATTTCCACAGACAATCAACCAACCAACAACTCTTGGTTTTAAGAAGCCGTCGTTGACAACCGAACTTTTAGTGAACTCCTGATCTGCTACAAAACACGTTAAACACAAGACCATGAAATCACAAAATTGTAGGCAAAAGTATTATGCACTTAATTTATGAAAATCTTTTATGATATGGATTATTCATTTTTTTGGATTAACCGTTCAGTCCACCCCCTTCATTACGACGGATAATAGAGGTTCTACTGTATGTCATTTTCATAACTTATTATTTAAGAAGATTTTTACGTACGGTATGTAGCTAGACGAGATTTATTGCCTGATATGTCTAGCAAATAGCACTGTTTGCATTGGCTGTTTAGGCTTCGGATTGAAGAATTTGAAAAAAATCGTATTTTGAAAACTAGGCCCTTTCAGGATGTAAAGATTTATAGTGAGGTTTCTTATTTCAAATGAAACTTATGGGGGAAAAATCTTTTTTAAAATCCATTATCACTTGGTGAGCCTTTCTTGTAAGATAATTCTCATGAAGAAAGGATCTACGATTATTTGAAATCACACGACAACCAACCACTTAAAGTTCCCCACAACTATAGGGATTCATCTTTTTCGTTTATTGATACATTTTTATTTGCAAGATATCATTTTGTTCTTCTTTAATGATTAGCAATTTAAATTGTAAATGGGAAACTACTAAATTCTTGGGCGTTACATTTGATGATTGTTTGTCTTGGAGACCCCATTGCACAAGTTTAATTTCTAAACTCAATAGCATTTCTTATCAAATCAGAATTTTGAGGACGATAAGAAATCACGATGTATTAATGTCTTATTATTTCGCACACATCGAGTCAAGGCTTTCATATGGTATTTGTTCATGGGGATCTGGAACCATGCTGAATGATATATTTATTGCTCAAAAGCGTATTGTCATATGCATAGCGGGCGTTGACAGTAGGACCTCTTGTAGGGAACATTTTTTACAATATAATATTCTTACTGTTTATGGTTTATATATTTTTAATGTTTTACAACTAATTTATAAAAATCTGTCTGATTTTCACCAAAATTGTGACTTCCATATCTACGATACTCGTAACAAAATAGTTTAACTATTCCAGCACACCATCTTACTGTTCTCCAACCAGGAGATCAACCGTGAAAGGAATGTGCTTACTATTGCGACATATATTGGAGCGAAGTAGATAGATAATATTATCGTTATAACGTCTGTTTAAAAACCATGCGCTCTCTTGCATTTGTTATTTCCTGTATGGAGAGATTAAAAGCCAGGAGATTAACAGTGATCTAATTTTATAACTAGGGTAGTATAAACATGTGTGTATCAATGTTATTGTTCGTGCTGTGACAGCAAGCCAATAGAGATATGAGTACCCACGTGTGTGACCTTATGACATCAACATTCATTCACTGCATTACTCCCTTTCGTCTCATCCAGCAGAGACTTTCTCGTGGTTGGAGCACAGTACAAACACTAGTAGAACCTATATGGTCTTTGGTATCAAAATGTACAATAGTTTGTCTGATGACATCAAATATACAAAAAATTCTCTCAAATTTAGGAATTATATAAAAACGAAATTAATAAAATTGTGTCCCTACAATCTTGAGGATGCACGCATGGGCCGGCCTTCGAAATGAATAATGTTTTTTATATTTGACTTATTTTAAATTAAATTGTAATTGTATATGTTGTTGTTTTCTAATGCCAGACATTTGACAATAACGTCATTTGACCTCTTGCACTCCAGTATTTTTCAAAGATATTATCATGGCCAGCCACTGAAGCACAGATTTTGAGGTGTTCCGAATCATTTCTTGGTTTGAGTTGCACAATGGGCAGTTAGGGGACTGATATATTCCAATTCTATGCAGGTGTTTGGCCAAACAATCATGGCCTGTTGCCAATCTGAATGTAGCTACAGACGATTTTCGTGGTAAATCGGGAATTAACTGTGGATTTTGATGCAGAGAGTTCCATTTTTTCCCTTGAGATTGGTAATTGTATATATTTGACCATGTCTATGCATATATTATGCCTTCGACAATAAAGTTCTACCTATTTTTTAAATTTCAAGTGCTATTATATTGAAGTATTTTATTATAAGATATGTTATGATTTTAATTATGTGTATAGGTTTTGCACAAGCATACTTTCTGAAAGTGAAGGAGAGACTGGAAGGTACTGATGTTTATCATGAATTCTTACACACGATGAATGAATTTGGAACAAGCATTGTTGATGTGTGTGACTTGTATAGAAAGCTGACAGCTGTACTGAATCAACATCCTGATCTCTCTGAGGAGTTCCTAGCTTTCTTACTGCCAGAGCAAGCTATGAAGTGTGGAAAACTAATGGAATACCTCATAATCACTAAAATGAAAGATTTCTTCCGGAAATTGGAGGTACGTAATATTTTCTTCCTTTCACACTTTGAATTAAAATATATCGATATTTATAGATTCTTATTAGTACTATGTTTGATTCTTTGCAGATTTTCTTTGCGAAGCAGCCGCAACAAATGCGTAAATTCTATGCCAATCTCTCTGCCCTGAGCAGTCAACCTAATGTGTCAGTTACAGATATACGAACAGCTCTTTTACCTTTACTGAAGGGTAACTCTTTCTTAGTAGATAACTTTTTGGAACTCTTGCCACAGGACAGGCCACCAGAGAGGTAAGTGTTGGTACATTTTAATCTTGTGAAAAAGTTATGATTTTGAAAATTTGGCGAAATTATCAGTTCCTGGGACAATTAAATTAATGGAAACTCGTGCTATGAAAATGAGAGCATTTACTATCGAAATATGAGATCCGTATTATTCAATTATACAACATTTATTAAGCTTGTCTGTTAAAATACCATTAGAAATATGATGGATTTAATAGTTTTTTATTAAATTTAATCAGTGTGATTGTATTACAAGAGAATACTCTTTAAAGTTGTAATCTAAAAAAGATGTTTTTTTGTGAAGAGATTTCATTTTGAGAACTAGTTTTATAAGCTTAAATGTTTCAATTAATGTAATTCCAGTAACTGTGGTAGTTTTGTGGAACAAATTAATAAAAATGGTAATCGAGATCCATTGAAAAACTTTTTCTTTTTATTTGAAAATGTTCTGAAATGTCAGATTTGAAACAGGCTAGAGGTTCTAAATAGAATACCATTAATACAAGAAGTTAATTAACAATTTATATTTTGTATTCCATTACATATCTGGGACTGTTCATTCACTTCCTTACCTTACACAAATTTTAACTGTGCTGTAGATGTCTTGAGAACTTCTGCAACAAAACTAGGATAGGGGAAACCCAGGCAAAGCGGATAAGCTAAGAATTAACAATGCCACAGGCTATAGTTTGGTGCTCCCGAAATAAAAACTTCATGACTTTGGTTGTTTTATTTTATTTTAGTAGGTTATTTTACGACACTTTATCAACAGCTTAGGTTATTTAGTGTCTGAATGAGATGACGATGATAATGCCGGTGAGATGAGTCCGGGGTCCAACACCGAAAGTTACCCAGCATTTGCTCATATTGAGTTGAGGGGAAACCCCGGAAAAAACCTCAACCAGGTAACTTGCCCCGACTGGGAATCGAACCTGGGCCACCTGGTTTCGCGGCCAGACTTGTTAACCATTACTCCACAGGTGTGGACACTTTGGTTGTGACACATGTTGCCCACATATCTACAAAACAGCAATTCGTTTCTCGTACCTACGGACAGTGATATGATTTGAGAAATAAAATATAGTTAATTAGTTAAAATATAGTTAAACAAAGCATGCAATTAACCCGGGCAAAGTGAATATTCCTATAACATTTTCACCTTTTTAATTTCTATTCACTAATAATAAAATTAAATCAACACATAAACACGATGTTCATGAGTCATATGAGATGATAAGAAATGTTATTACAGCCCTTTACAGCACGTTAGATTAGTACAAAATACAAATTTGAACAAGTCGACGTTTCACTGGCACTGAAGACTTGGATTTCTTCTGCTTCTCCTCCTGCCCATAAGTTACTTCCCTTTCAACGTTTTTAATCAGTATAGATGTAAGAGCTTCAGATCGCTGATCGTTTAACTCGTATCTTTCGAGCATCCACTTCTGGCACTGGTCTAAATCAAAAGAACTGACGTGGATTCTCTTGCTGACGATGTTGAGGGTTTTGGTGTAACTGGAACTGAAAATTTGAGTGTAATTAAAATATTGAATATTTCGTCAATCTCTGAAGATGCCGACATCACAGATGTGGTTGATTCTGAGTAAGCATTAACTGTTTTTTCAGCCGCTGAAGAAGCTGGCACCACAGAATTTGTTAAATCTGAGCCAGCTGTCGTTTCGCTGATTTCTGTCTCAAGTGGGCGATCTGTAAGTTCATCTGGAGCAAAATCTTCATCAACAAACACGTTATTGTTGTATGGCCAGATAGCAGAACCACTGATTGGAAGATTTTATTTCTTCAAGTGCTTTCTTCATGGCTTCTTCAGACCATTTGGCTTGTTCCGTCTTCCTCTTGAAAAATTAAACCATCTGAAAACATTACGACCTTTTTAAGTAAAAATTAAGATCAGTGTTGCTGATTTATAATTTAATTACTTACTTACTTACTGGCTTTTAAGGAACCCGGAGGTTCATTGCCGCCCTCACATAAGCCCACCATTGGTCCCTATCCTGAGCAGAATTAATCCATTCTCTATCATCATATCCCACCTCCCTCAAATCCATTTTAATATTATCTTCCCATCTACGTCTCGGTCTCCCTAAAGGTTTTTTTCCCTCCGGCCTCCCAACTAACACTCTATATGCATTTCTGGATTTGCCCATACGTCCTACATGCCCTGCCCATCTCAAACGTCTGCATTTAATGTTCCTAATTATGTCAGGTGAAGAATGCAATGCGTGCAGTTCTGTGTTGTGTAACTTTCTCCCTTCTCCTGTAACTTCATCCCTCTTAGCCCCAAATATTTTCCTAAGAACCTTATTCTCAAACACCCTTAATCTCTGTTCCTCTCTCAAAGTGAGAGTCCAAGTTTCACAACCGGTAATATAACTGTTTTATAAATTCTAACTTTCAGATTTTTCGACAGAAGACTGGATGATAAAAGTTTCTCAACCGAATAATAACACACATTTCCCATATTTATTCTGTGTTTAATTTCCTCCCGAATATCATTTATATTTGTTACTGTTGCTCCAAGATATTTGAACCTCTCTACCTCTTCAAAAGATAAATTTCCAATTTTTATATTTCCATTTCGTACAATATTCTCGTCACGAGATATAATCATATACTTTGTCTTTTGGGGATTTACTTCCAAACCTATCTCTTTACTTTATAATTTAATTAGTGTGACTTAATGCCTCCACTATGTAAAATGATCTAACATGCTTTATTACAATAGACAAATACATACAAAAATGCAGCTGATGCTTATATAGTCAAATAAGGGTGGTAGGGCAAAGCGGATAAGTTATCCACTTTGCCCTATTCACTTTGTCCACAGACGCCACTTTGCTTTTCATTTAAGGTTATACAACATAAACATCAAAAACTTCTTCATAAGTACTGCATTTTAGAACTAATTGTATCGCCTATATATTACTATCACATAACAAATAGTTTCTACATTACTGTATGTTGAACATATGTTTCTCTTACCTTTAAATATTTTAAGAAAACAGTCAATTTCCTTCAGACACACGCTGACTTCTTCTTTTACTAGCTAGAATGACGACAAGTCAGTTCCAGCAGCAAAATCTGGTAGGGATTCTTCCCCAACATAGCAGAAAGCGCTACCTGTTGGCGTTTCTATGAAATAGGCATTATTCTCTTTGCCCGGGTCTCCCCTACAATTTATTTTTTTTTTAATTTGAGCACAGTCCTATAGAGGAAAATGGAAATTTTGCCGAATTGACTTACTACCACTGGCCCTGCCTTGTGGTTGTGTTTGGCAGGGATAGACTGCTTCATTTGTAAGCCCATCATAATCCATTACAGATCAGTGTTGCATTATGTTTGTACACTTTGTCACTGAAACTGGATTTGTGTAAACTCATTATTAGCCGTTAACACTTGTTGAAAAATTAGACTGTATGTAATAATTGAGCACTTCGATTTAGTTTGATGACGGAATTTGAAGAAATGGATTTTGGAGATGTGGATAATAAAAACCTAGGAGAGAAAGAGCTGTATGAGACATTGGTTGTGCCAGATCAGGAAGATGCGTATGGTGGTGATCGTTGTGCCTGCACCTGTCATGATTCCCGTGATGACAAATTTCGCGACCGCTCATCACACTGCTTATCATGTGGCACAAGGGTAAGTTGAATACAGCACATTGTGTCTATACCATCAAGGAGCAAACAGTCTCTAATGGTTTAAGTATTATTTCTACACATTTCCCTTCAGTGCTGATTATGAGATAAAAGAGTGACTCTTGTGATGTCAGGAACAGAGAGACCAAAAGCCATTTTATACATATACATATACAGGGTGTCTCAAAAGTAGACCAACATATTAATTGTGATAGTAGCCACAGAGTAAAGGAATATGCCAGTGAAAACCCCCACAGTCATTTTTAAAATATTTTTTCAAGTTACCATTACTATGAATTTGTTAAAGCCCACTCCAAATAATAACCGTTAGACAATCAAATAAAGGAGAGGTTATGTGTTACTTGTAGCAAAAACATTCCCAATGTTTTGTTTCTTTTTGCTCAAATGGTTTTCAATTTTTTAATAGGTAAATTTATGTAACTCAATCTCAGAGTGATTAGGCAGTGTATGGAGAGCTCTTCTTGGATTCCGTCACAGTTTAGTATATACAGTTGCGAAGCTCAATACTTACTAAATATGCAAACATAGACAGTTGAAATATGCATCCATAGATAGTTGCTAGCCACCAGGATCGCTACTATCGCCTCATCACAGACTCTTTCCCTAGCAGACGATAAAATGTATTGTACTTTTGATATCGTGTTCTTTTGAAAAATTAACACCTTCCTTCCACTATTGAAATACGAAATACATAAGGTTTATATTTTCATAAAGTACATATTTTATTTTATAAACTCACCTTCCTGGATCTTTCGGAAGAAGGATAACTCTAACCTGTTTTTCTTAGAATTTATAGTGCTACAAACGTCTCCTTGTCCCATATTATTATTCAGATTCTTGTGTTTTAGCCATTTACAGTTATTACAACCGATAACGAACATTTCACAGTTTACACAAATTTTCACAACAATGCGAAATACGGCACAGTCAATGCCTTTTCGATCTAGACCACCGTAATATAATATGTTCGGGTTTTCTCTTTCAGTGTATGGAGCTCAGTGAATTATTATATTATAACTTTATTGAGTATCATAGCTAAGTTTTATTTAGTGTAATGTGTCCATAAGGATATAGAAATAGTACATTATGCAACGAGCCTATAATGAAGGTAATTAAGAAGTGAGTATGGATATTTATGAAACGAGCGCAAGCGAGTTTCATAATTTTCATACGAACTTCTTAATTACCATTATAGGCGAGTTTCATATGACTTTTTATGCTCGACCATATTTCTAACTTGATATTATTAATTTTTTAGCAATGTCCCGTTTGTTGTGAGATGTGGCAGACGCGATAGTATTGATTTTTTCCGAGGAACAGATGTCCACATTGACCTTGCTAGGCCATAAGAACGTACAGAGATAACATTGAAATTAAATTAGACATTGAAAAACGAGATGACAAATTGAATTTATTTGAATATTATTTACAATTAACGCTAATTGGATTTCCAGCCTCCGTGACTTTTCGCTAATTCTCTTTCGATTGCATATCCGAGAATAATCAATACTTGCGGTTTTATAACGGTAGAAAGCTGACCTGTCATTGGCTGAACAGTTGTAACCTGAGTCGTCATTGGCTGAAAGACCTGACCTTTAATGAGTAGGTGTACTTTAATGACATGCATTAAAGGTCTGCTACCAGGTGTATAATTACTACATTTCGGCATGGTCGAGCATAAACATAAATAAAAAACATAAAAGAAATATTAAAGACTG
This sequence comes from Periplaneta americana, assembly GCF_040183065.1. Lineage (NCBI taxonomy): Eukaryota > Metazoa > Arthropoda > Insecta > Blattodea > Blattidae > Periplaneta > Periplaneta americana. The sequence goes on from NC_091122.1 coordinate 177,090,298, forward strand.
AATTATTCATCAAGAATTACCCCCTTTACTTCTTGTTGCATAATAGCCTATGTTGCAGAAATAATTACAAAACTGTGTTATTTTAATGTGAAGAGAATTTTACATGTTAACATAATCTTTCGCATCAACATTTTAAGTTTAGAATGGAAGCTATTTTGAGGTTTAATAAAAAAGAATTTATATTGTGATTTAATATAGCACATCTACCTTCCTTAATAAAGACAGAAAATTTATCATACCACTCCTATGATGTTTGTGTATGTACGATTGTTACTTCGTCTCTTAGGTAGTAGATAAATACAATAATTCAATACTCAATTGTAGTATTAAAATACAGACAAATTGAATGTGCTGAGTATCATACATGACATTATGCTTAATTATAATGTATAATTGCGAATTTAGGAATGTAAGATATAGTAAACATAACCTATAATATTTCCATATGAATGGCAGGGCATTGGAGACCACTAAAATTAGACAGAAAGGGGCAACTAGTACAGTAAACATAACCTATAATTTCAACATATCTAAATATCTGTGCGGTGCAACTGAAAATTATTGAAGCGTGCATAAATGAATGTACAAGAATTTCGCAATATTTAATCGAAATAAAGGCAGGTATTACACATACGAACAACGTAATTTTCACACCAAAAATAATATTTCATCTTAACTCGCAAGTGATTTATGTCTGAAGTGTCTCATAATCATTGTTTTAAATTTTATTACTGCAATTACACTACATTTTAGAGAAATATATGTTGCTCTTTATGCATTCCAACTAATTTATATGGTTGAAACGCCGCCCTTCGTGATCGGGTTAAGCGAGTCACATGGTCTGCCTTACGGCCTGTATTAGATCACGATGGCAGTGACACAGTCTATTGTTCCTAGTACTCACAGTGCTCCAAGCGGCTAGCAACTATCGCGAGAAATGCAAAAAATCATCCCAAGCTTCGCAACTGTATATACTAAACTGTGATTCCATGGAAAGTTAATTGAACAGTTCGATGCCAGGTGGTAAACAGATGTCTGATGTACACCAACCATGTTTATTGGATACCTCAAGAACTATTTCAGTTAGAAGATTGAAATCTTTTGCTATTGTGTTCTTTTCAATTAAAGAACATTCCAGAAGATTTTGTCGATTTATTTCTTGAGACATTCATTCATAGTTCTCTGCCCAAGAGCAGATCTTTCACTGCAAACCCAGCATTCTCCAATCTTCCCTATTTTCTGCCTGCCTCTAAGTCTCTGCTTATGATTCATATGTCTTAATGTTGTCTATCATCTGATATCTTCATCTGCCCTGAACTTTTCTCCCATTCACTATTCCTTCCAATGCATCCTTCAGTAGGCAGTGTCTTAGCCAGTGACGTAGCCAATTTCTTTTTTTTCTTCATGATCAAGTTTCAGCATTATTCTTTCTTCACCCACTCTTTCTAGGAAACCTTCATTTCTCATTCTATCTGTCCATTTCACATGCTCCATTCTTCTTCATGTGAAGAATTCGCAACTTTACCTTCTTTACTTTTCTTCCTATGACCATGATCTTCGTCTTTTTTACATTTATCTTCATCCCATACTGCTCAATCAATCAATCAATCAATCAATCAATCAATCAAACTCCTGTATCTCCTCATGAGGAGCATAGGGCATTCACAAAGTGCCTCCATCGGACCCCATTGGTAGCCAACTTCTTCACTTCGCTCCATGTTTTCCCCTCCCTAGCAATTTCCTCCAGAACTGTTCTCTTCCATGTATTTTTTGGCCTTCCTCTTGTTCTACTACCCTGGGGGTTCCAATCCAATTCCACTTTCGTCTTTTGATTTATATTGTGATTTCTTTCTGATTTGTTATCTTCCATAGTTCTGAGTTTGTGATTATATCTGGCCATCTAATTTTTCAAATTCTTCATAAACATCTATTAACAAATGTTTGCAGTTTATTTTGTATAATTTTACTTGTTTTCCATGTCTCACAGCCATATAATAAGACTGATTTCACATTACTGTTAAAGATTGTAATTTTTGTAGATCTAGATATAATATAAGATTTCCATATTGGCTACAACTGGACAAATGCACTATTTGCATTTTTTATTCGGTTCTTTACATCCTCAAAGGCTCCACCATCCTTGTCAGTTATACTACCCAAATATTTAAATTCTTGAACAGTATCAATTTATTATTATTTATTATAACTTTACCTGTCTTTTTACCCCATACTGCTCACAGCTGTCATTTAGCTTCCGTAGCATATCCCATAGTATCATCTCCTCTTCTGCTAACAACATCATATCATCAGCAAATCTTATGCATTTTATTCTTCTTCCTCCTACTGTCACCTCTCCCATGTTCTGAAAATAGTTCTTCACTAAATACTCCAAGTAGATGTTGAACAGGGTAGGTAATAAAGGGCATCCTTGTCATACTCCTCTTCCTATTTCACTTCCTTCTGGCATTTCTTCTCTTATTGTAACTTTGAATTGTTTCATGTAAAGATTACTGAATAGCCTCCTCTTTCCAAGCACACCTTGGAAAATTTGTCTTGTGTTAATTTTCATTTCTTAGCTCTTAATTTCAAGTTCTTTTTTGTACTATAGCCACTGTTCCTGTGGTAGAATTCAAACCTTGTGTTTAGTTTTTAGCGTTAAAGGATGGAAAGATGTAAATTGTTTATTCTTTTGAATGGATTTTTGATTATCATTGTGTCGTTTTAAATTGTCTGAAATTATACATTGATTCCTTTCTCTTATGGTAAGACTGCTGACTTTAATTTCATTATTGTATGGTTATCCGACTACTTTTTAAAAATCAAGTGTGTACCTACCGTTACTATTATGTATGTAAAATAATTCTTTAATAATTACAATAGGGAAATTGTAAGCAGAGTATTGTATCCATGTTTTTTTTTTTAATCTTGCTGTACAGGGTGAGCAGGTGCTGAAAAGCCTTTGGAGGAGAAAAGGGTAAAAAAGGAAATACTTTACTGGGAAAGGAGGGCATTGGGGAATCCATCATGTCTTCATGTAATGACACTACAGTAAAACCCCGATAAGATGCTGTTCAAGGGATCGCGTGTAAACTGCGTATTAACCGGGACCACGTATTAAGCAGGTATACTAATTTTGACTTATGTACAGTATCTATTAGCATTTTTCTTTATTGAAATACATGATTCATGAAAGGTAATATAGTATTACTCCATTATGTAATTACTGTATTGTATGTCAAAGACATTTACAATACTGTATGTATGGGGTATTCCATATGAAATCGATCAGTAAAAAACCTCGCATTTTTTATACTCTAATTTTTTCCCTATTTATACAAGGTGCTGAGGAGAGTGCATTTTCAAAAATATACTATCGAAAGTCAAACGGTTTTCGTATTGTTGAGCGACAAATTTAGCGTATTTTATAAAAACAAGCCTCTTTCAGCGCTCAGAACTCTGGAACCATTTACTGCAGAACATTGAACGGGAGTTTATTTTGAAGCTGACATTTGGTAGGTTATGATAAGAAGTAATCCTTATTTTTATTGTACACAGAGAGACAGATAATCTGATTTTACTTACTTTTAGGCTTTTTGCTCATTTTTAAAAATGTAAAAAAAATTGAGAAAAAAACCTTGCATTATTAAGAGGGATTCGGCATTGTTTGCTTAGTGGTATGGCAATAAGTTTCGAGGGTATTAAATAGATTATTTTCACATGCCTGGACTTGAACAGCGCAGTACCGCACGCACTGGCCGAGAGCTGAAGATAAGCGAGCGTTGGGCGTCATTTTACTCCTGTGTTTATGAAAACTTGTGATAAAGCTAGCCCAGCTATGCGCTACTAGACGAAACATTACGTGTTTGTCTCCTGGCCTTGCTTGTCTCGGCTAGCTCCAGTCTCACAGTCAGCTGGTTAGTTAACATGCGTACTATTTATTTTCTTTATTTGATATTTTCAATACTTCCTTATCAACATACCATCAGAAAAAAATATGTGTTTATTTGTACTTTCAATGCGGAATCTAACTATATATTTTTAAAATATTTTTTCCTAGCCAAAGGCGTCTTAATGAGGAAAAATCTAAATTTGTCCATTTCCATAAAAAGTAAGAAAATCTGTGTATATGTCAATATAAACTTTAATTTCTCAGCATCAAAATAAACCATGATTTTGATCATTGGGTGAAAGGGTTTTGGAGCCACAACAGTTTAAAGTTGCTAATTTTATGAAAATACGATAAATTTAAATATTTTTAATTTAAACACTATGAAGTTCTGATGCCTCAAACTTTGCACAAAGCATTGTATCACAGTTCTCTACGTACAAAAATAGTTTCATTGTATTTAGAAATTGTAAGGTCAATTTTCTCTATATTTCGGTTGATTTGAGATGGAATAGCTCGTATGTACTGTACTTAATTCTTTCGAAAAGAGTAATTTATAGTTGATTGCCGTGTGCGTGTTATCCGAATGTTTACCTCACTTCACTCTCCTGCACTTACACCCTCCCGACATCGCAGCTGCAGTGATTGAGTCGCGATTTTTTATTATCGTCCTTAATGTCGATAATGGGATTCCTAATGAATCAGACAGTTGTTTCTGATAAAGAGTACTGTTTTCATCTTACTTTAGTTAGATTTCCAATTTTTCAGACACAGAAAGGGCTTTTCATTTAACACTCATTGTAATCACACTCACAGACACTTCAATACACTAAGGACAACAAACTGACCAGCAAAAATTTGCAGAATTTTATTACGGCCTACTGGGGATCGTTGTTTGAGAGAGAGGGTTAGCAAGAGGGTGAGGTATTGTAACTGTATGTAGGCTTTAAGCGCAGGTAAAGAGTCGAGTAAGAGAGTGTAACAAGAGGGTGGGGTATACTAAGGTATGAAGTATGAAGGTTTAAATGCGCAGGTAAAGGGTCGAATACCAGTCTTTTCCTGGTTAATGGCACCAGTAAGTTTAATGGCCAAAATGTTTCATTGCTGTTACAGTACATTGCTGAAAATTACATAAAAAATATTCCACAAAAATAGCGTATTATGCGGGATTTGATGGCAACAAACAGGGTGTTTTATAAAGGCGTTAAATATAAAATGTGCAGGGACCGGACAAAAAGCGTATTACACGGGATAGCGTAATAAGTGGGCGTGTCTTATCGAGGTTTTACTGTATTTTGAACATTCAAATGTTGCATAGGATATATTTCGTTTTTATGATGTTGATTTGACAATATTATCTCAATTCTCAATGCGAAAATAGAATAATCGTAATAAAAAACATCGAACGTTATTTATTTAATAGATATATTTCTACTGACAGAGTTAAGGCCATAAAGCCTTCTCTTCCACTCAACCAGTATAAAAACAATAGCAAATATATAACAATATAAAAATGACAGAACTATAGGAACAATGTTAGTTATTTTGACAAATATTTTATCCATGACCATAACGAAAAACATGCCTTTACTAAATACTTTTGCGTTTGTAAAGTAGGATTTTATTCAACATTACTTTATTTCACTAGTGAGATAAAGACTTTACCTCAGAGTTTGAACTTTATCTCACAGTTCATTAGTATTTTCCTAGTACTCGGGTACACACGTATACTTTTCCATTCAACTATTACTCAAGAAGTTAATATATTAGTTACTAGATGTCACTACCTCTACTTCTTTATTACCATCTCTTAAATATACATACACTCAACCTCCTCCTCTTTTCTGAATCTACTACGTCGTAATTTGTGCATTGCATCCATATCTAATATGTATTTTTTTTAAATTCTGTAATAATTTACCTTTTGGGATGTGTGGAGACTTGAACCTGCGAAGTTGGGTTTATAGGATTTTAAAACAACACGCGTTAGTCAACTGAGCTAAACAGACATGATGATAAATTACGTTTTAATATTCCTCTTAAGTTTACAGAAGTAAAATGTGAAATTATTTTAATCACATTAATCCCATGAATGCTTCTAAATAATCCCTGAAACTTCAAAAAGACGAAAATACACGTTTAAAATGAAAAATATATGTATTAAAATTATATAATTAATTATAATTTGTAATTTATCCAACGCCTTGGATACCATTCTTCACTAATCATGACCTCGTACATCATGACCTACCTAGTACACGTATCGATTCTAAAATCCATGTCATGATATGTGATTACATGAGGACTTATTTTCAACATGTTTTCTTTTATAAAACAGAATTTTTCGTTATGGTCATGGATAAAATTACGTATGGTACTTGTGAGCGTGATCTTTATTGCGCTCGTGTAATTTAAGCTCTCGGCTGACGCCTCGTGCTTAAATCTTTCCACTCGTGCGATAAAGATGCACTTACCTCACAAGTACCATAAATAACTATTAATGCATAGGAGTCATTCCTCAGTAACTCACGTTTTACATCAGTGACATTTATAAACTTATTAGATATACTAAAACAAAACAAAGACAGTTTTTTTTTTCTTATTTATTGCATGTAAAAACATTCTTCATGACAGTAACCAGTAATCAGGAATATAATTAATTATTTGTGATAAAAAAAAAAGGTAAAGGTATCCCCGTAACATGCCATGAAGGCACTTGGGGGCATGGAGGTAGAGCCCCATGCTTTCCATGACCTCGGCACTAGACTGAGGTGGTGTGGTCGGCACCACGCTCTGACCGCCTTTTACCCCCGGGAAAGACCCGGTACTCAATTTTATAGGAGGCTGAGTGAACCTCGGGGCCGTTCTGAAAGTTTGGCAACGAGAAAAAATCCTGTCACCACCTGGGATCGAACCCCGGACCTTTCAGTCCGTAGCCAGCTGCTCTACCAATTATTGGCAAAATAGTTGTGACTCACAGGACAAGGTCGAAAGAAGAGGACATATCCTCCAAAGGCCTAAAGCCTGCTCGCCCTGGATATACATAGAAATATATTCATTACTGTTAGTATATTTTTTATTTTGCAGTTTATACATGGAAAAGTATTTATGCAGACAGGGAAAGTTCTGCGACCCGCAAAGGTTGTGTTTGATACTGAGAATAGTGACGACAGTATCAATAGATTGACAGCCAAAAATCATTCCAAAGGACGAAATAGAAGGAGAGGCGCTAATCACGTGAATGCTGCTTGTAGGAAAAGCAGATCACCAGCAAAACACACTAACAGTACGACAAATGAAAACAGTGGTGATAATGCATCAAAATCATCACCACCTAAACATGCTCGTACAACCAAAACAAAATCTCCTGCAGCTAATAAAAACCGTGTAAAGACCAATTCTTCAAAGTCTGCAAGTGCTAAAACTTTGACGTATGAACCTAAAGAAGCTACAAGTCATAAAAGTGCTGCGAAAGGACAAAAACTATCAAGTTCTGCTCGTCCTAGTAGACTTTCGTGTAAGAAGCAAGTGGCTCCGCCATCACAACCTGCGGTATCATCATGTAATATCTCAAATACCCTCAGTAGTAGCACCTCGCTTTGTATTACAGTGCCTAAGGTTACACACAAGAACAGTAATACCCTTCAGTCTCCCATAATTACAGATAGACCACTCGTAGGAACTGTGTATTCCTCTTCCACCACTGGTACGCTTACAGATTCTTCTCTAACTGGTAGCTTGCATAGTCCAAAGAATGTAATATTGACCATCCCTACCGTTAATATAGATAAGAGCAGTGCAATCTCTCCAGTAACAGCTACTTCTGGTAGTAAGGAAGACATACCCCCTACTTTAGTGCATGACGAAAGTGCGATCTTACCTCCGGACATTGCAGCTATGGACACCACTATCAAAGACTTCAGCACACTTTCACATGTTTTGCAGACCGATTCTATCCACAGAAAAAATGACTCTGAAAGTTCATGTCACACGTTGGGTAAAGTAGTAGAAACTGCAGTTTCAACAGTTGCAATTAATACTACAAGTCAAGCTGTGAGTAGTAAACAAGAACCTGTAACTTCGATGGAAACATATACAGAAACATTAAAAGTTTCAGACACTGCAGGAGAAACACTGGGCAACGATAATGAAGACCCTGCAGTGAATGATAATGATTCTTTAGTTTCGGTAGGAGTTGAGGATAATCACTCAGATCATTTAGATAACGTACAAGAACCTCCAGTTCCAATGGAAGAAGATGCAGTTGATGTTTATGATACAACCTCTCGCGAACCTGGTTTAATTTCCACAGAAGTAATGGATCTCGTTTCAGATACAAAAGTTGCTACCTGTGATTCAACAACAAACGATGTGGTTATGTCTGAAAATGAAGACCAGGTATCAGGTTCGGAGAGTGATAATGCTTCTTTAGATGTAGGTCAGGAAAGTATTGGATTATGTTTACAGCCTTCAAACCAGACATCCCAGGAAGAGAAATGCGATAGTGATGCCACTTCTGGCTCTTGGACCAGGGAAGAAGACAAGATCATACTCCAAATGTTTCAGTTAGACTGTGGCGTGGAGCAGACATTCATCAGGATTGGCGAACAGCTCCCTAGCCGTACTTTGGAAGAGGTTTGTACTATTTCCTTTTTGAAACTATCACAGATTAAAATATACTCGTTTCTAAATATATTTAAAGAGGTAGTATAGTTGCATTTGTTACTTGTAGAATTCCAATCTTCTTTTAACATATTATTAGTAAGGACTGTATTTTTGGTGAAATGAAATGGATGATTTTAGGTGTTTAAACCTGCCACTATTTCGGTGGATATTTCGTAAAATAAGATGTTAATTAAATGTATTACGTTATGTTTAATATAAAACTTTTTATTACTGTTTTTGTTTACACATATTTTTTATTTTATTTATTTATTTAACCTTGTAGAGATAAGGCCATCAGGCCTTCTCTTTCCCTCTACCAGGGGATTACAACTACAATATTAAGAATGCAATTACAATTATAATTACAATTAATATTAAATTTACAAATACTATAAAAATCAAAGTACTAAAAGATTAACTGACTAATAAAAGCTAGAAAGATTATTGTAAAAGTTAAGAAGAAAGACATTTTTTTATTACTTACTTACTTACTGGCTTTTAAGGAACCCGGAGGTTCATTGCCATCCTCACATAAGCCTGCCATTGGTCCCTATCCTGATCAAGATTAATCCATTCTCTATCATCATATCCCACCTCCCTCAAATCCATTTTAATATTATCTTCCCATCTACAGCTCGGCCTCCCTAAAGGTCTTTTTCCCCTCTGGCCTCCCAACTAACACTCTATATGCATTTCTGGATTCTCCCATACATGCTACATGCCCTGCCCATCTCAAACGTCTGGATTTAATGTTCCTAATTATGTCAGGTGAAGAATACAATGCGTGCAGTTCTGTGTTGTGTAACTTTCTCCATTCTCCTGTAACTTCATCCCTCTTAGCCCCAAATATTTTCCTAAGAACCTTATTCTCAAACACCCTTAATCTCTGTTCCTCTCTCAAAGTGAGAGTCCAAGTTTCACAACCATACAGAACAACCTGTAATATAACTGTTTTATAAATTCTAACTTTCAGATTTTTCGACAGCAGATGATAAAAGTTTCTCAACTGAATAATAACAGGCATTTCCCATATTTATTCTGTGTTTAATTTCCTCCCGGGTATCATTTATGTTTGTTACTGTTGCTCCCAGTTTATTAATTAAGTAAAAATTAAGCCTACTCTACGCAATAAGAAAATGCTTAATAAGTTTGCTTCTGAACGCTACGCATCACCAAAATATAAACCCAAGTATGGTTTCTGCCTCTGGTTGTTGTGCTAGCTTTTGAGCCCTTCCTCCATATAAAGAAAAATAAAGTATGGTTTTTACATTGTCCACACAAACTTTTATGCCACATACTAAGTATTTTCGTATATGCAGAAAAGCCCCTTTTACTGTCCACATTAAACTGATTGGAGCCACACTTCCTGCAAACAATTTACACCAAATTCATGATGGTCCTCTACTAATAATCCCAAAACCTTTTCACATCAAAATATACCCTTCAGTGCCTAACATACTGACATACAAAATTCTTTTATCTTTTCTGCAATCAACTACATAAATCTGTGTTACAACATTCTTCCATTTTTGCTGCAGTTGACTACAGAAATAGATTTTTTCGATATCCATGCAGGCTAAAGCAAGGAGATGCACTTACTTTTAACTTTGCTCTAGAGTATGCCATTAGGAAAGTCCAAGATAACAGAGAGGGTTTGGAATTGAATGGGTTATATCGACTGCTTGTCTATGCGGATTGCGTGAATATGTTAGGAGAAAATCCACTGACTATTAGGGAAAACACGGGAATTTTACTTGAAGCAAGTGAAGAGATAGGTTTGGAAGTAAATCCCGAAAAGACAAACTATATGATTATGTCTCGTGACCAGAATATTGTACGAAATGGAAATATAAAAATTGGAAATTTATCCTTTAAAAATTTAAATATCTTGGAGCAACAGTAACATATATAAAGGACATTCGAGAGGAAATTAAATGCAGAATAAATATGGGAAATGCCTGCTATTATTCGGTTGAAAAGCTTTTGTCATCCAGTCTGCTCTCAGAAAAGCTGAAAGGATTTATAAAACAGTTATATTACCGGTTGTTCTGTATGGTTGTGAAACTTGGACTCTCGCTTTGAGAGAGGAACATAGGTTAAGGATGTTTGAGAATAAGGTACGTAGGAAAATATTTTAGGCGAAAAGGGATGAAGTTACAGGAGAATGGAGAAAGTTACACAACGTAGAACTGCACGCATTGTATTCTTCACCTGACATAATTAGGAACATTAAATCCAGACGTTTGAGATGGGTAGGGCATGTAGCACGTATTATTATTATTATTATTATTATTATTATTATTATTATTATTATTATTATTATTATTATTAAGAGATATTTTAACCAATGAAAAGGTAATTGTTGTTATCACTTTGTACTAGAAATATATGAAATGCAATGGTAGGCTTACCTAGAAAAAAAAAATAAAAAATTTTGGTTCATTTACATGCCTTTTAGGTTCCATAATTCAAAGAAGAGGTAACTTTATTGTTTAAATTTTTATATTAATGCTCAAGTTTCTGTGCATTATATTAAAAAAATGAAGGCTATTTATGTCTGGTAGACAGGATGCTGAAAAATAGAAGATTGTAAAATTAAATCTGCACTTTGCTAGGATGTAACCTTATATGGTTAAAAAACTTAGAAAACTGAAAATTGGTGAAAAGTGATGTAAGTATGGTATAATGTAATTTATTTTCTGATTTGTCTGTATATCCTTACATTGGTTTTTTTTTACAGATCCAAACCAGATTTCAAATACTCATGAATTTGCTGCAGCAGATGACTGGTGCAAAAATAGAAGAAGAAACAACCAGTTCCGGCCAGTAAACACATTGGCGGACTCTAAAATGTACTTACGTGTAAAATATATTATTTGTAAGAAACTTAATGTCATAATTGTGTGAAATAAATATGATTAAAAATTATTCACCATTCGATGTTGTGAGATATTTATTTTACCTCAGACTCCTGATGATTTAGTGAATAAAATTCACTTACTATAAACTGCTGTAGCTTACTTTTGTAATTTAATCGAATGTGAACATTTATGTAAAATACTGCTAGTAGCTATAGTGATCTAAGTGTTGAACTTTCACACAAACGTCAACATGTGCGTAATGTCTGCATGCACATTATTTTCAATATCTGCCGACATGATCATATATCGGAATATTTTCTACGACTCTCCTGGCTCCACTTGTAAGATAGGCTTTTAGTACATTCTCTTTGCCTGCTATATCGATTTATACATGATTCCACACCCAACTACCTTGCCTCTCGGTTTACTCTCCTAGCTTCACATCATAATCGTAATACACGTTCACAGCACAATCTGTTGCTATCAATACCACGTCATCAGACATATCTGTATTCAAGTTCTTTCTCAATAGCCATGGCCTGCTCCTAGATTTCGCTGCTGCTGGACATCGGGGCGTCTTAGTCCTCGTACCTTTAAATCTAGGTTATTTAGAAATATTTTTAATACACAGAATTAGTTTTTTGCACCCAAAATGTTTAATGTGTAGTTTCAACTCTGTTTCCATTAACACTGATTTCTAATACATAAATGTCATCTTTTCAATATAATCAATATTGATTATACAAATTGTACTTTTTTTTGTGATAGCATTCATGTGTACTCTATCTTCTTTCATAAGTTAATATTTCTATATGTTGTTTAATCAACTGTTCGAAGAGAGGTCTGAACCTCACAAGTGATACCAACAAGGCACCACTTATGAGACAACAGGCCAGGAAATAATGGGGTAGGACGGCCAGTTCCTTCCCCCCCCCTCCATTGCATACATCGCCAACTATATACATATTACACTAATCGGACTTCAAATGCGTACAAACAATCGTTCTTCCTCTGACACATATCGTCAAGTGAGATGTACTACCTGATAATAGGTGTATATAGGGTGTTTCGGAGGTGGTGCTACATACTTTCAGGGATGATGGTGAAGGGCCCATGTATCAATTTGAGATAAGGAACCATGGTCTGGAAATGACCGAGTCGAAAGTTACAAGCAAAAATAGTTGTGTGGAAATGTAATAATTTTATTCCTCTGTACACCTTATTTACGTGTATTTATCTGTACATCTTACACATACTGTATTCATCTGACGTTTACGTTGTCTACTTACAGTATTCCATTCAGTGCGCTGTCTGAGGGATGGGGACAGGAAACTACACTAAAACAATGCAGATAGCGTAATGTGTAACGGACATGGTCGGTCCTGATATGCACGTCTGTAGACAGCAGTGTATGTGTACAAGTTGCAGTGTCCAGTCGATCAGTCCTAGTGAAATGGAGGAGTACACGAGAGCGGAATAAGCAGACCTGATTTTCGAATACGGATGAGTCAATGGGAACAGTAGACAAGCTCACAGATTGTATCGGGGCAAGTACCCACGTAGGAGACATCTGGCCCATACCATCTTTCCACGACTGTTCCAAAGGTTAAAGGAAGGAGGGCATTTGGTATCAAATTAAAATTCCATTTCCACACAACTATTTTTGCTTATAACTTTCGACTCAGTCATTTCCGGGCCATGGTTCCTTATCTCAAATTGATACATGTGCCCTTCGCCATCATCCCTGAAAGTTTGTAACACCACCTCGGAAACACCCTGTATATATGTCAGAACCTCAATCAGAGGATATACTTCTGTATATATTTTCCTTATCTGCCTTCAACCTGATTGAGTGGAAGAGAAGGTCTGATAGCCTTAACTCTGCCAGGAAAAATAAAACATTATTATTATCATCCGCAATGTAAATAAGGATATTATGCCAGAACTCCAATTACAACCAGTCTCACAGTTTTTAAACAAGTACCAGCTGCAGTGGAAAAACTATGTCCAAAGAATAAATTGTAATAGACTTCCAAAAGTCATACTTCTATACTGCCTCCAGGGCAAGAGATCTTTGGGCCGCCCAAAAAAAAGGTGGACTGAGAATGACTGAGACCGTAACAGGTCTTAGGCCTACGTGTTTGGATGATGGTTGTTGTTATTATTATTATTATTATTATTATTATTATTATTATTATTTAGTTACATGCTTCAAGAGGTTACTCTTGTACGTGTATGCATTCGCGTTTTCCTCAGATGTATCTGTTTGAGCTTTCCTTCACGTTCCTAAAATTTTGTTATAGGGGCAAGTTGTTTCTTTGTTTCTGGAAATCTCTTCTGGCTCACAGAAGCAGTCGCTTTCCGAGAATAGTTCGAATTTTCGGCACTTTAGCTGTTTTGTGTCATATTGCTCTACTTTGAACTAATTTTATTATGCATTTGTAGGAGATTTGCCATTATGTGCCTACTGACACTATAAGCATTTTAATTGCCTTCTTGTAATAGTTTTCTTAAGTCCTGCATTGTTGAACATTATATTTTCTTCTCAGGAAGTTAAAAATAAATGAAATAATATTAAATCTAGAGTTAGTTATATGATGGATATTTTCATTTTTCCGAATACTTTGTGTAGATTAAACAAGCAGACTATTGTAAATATGAAATAATGAAAGGAAAAATTTAATCACTGATTAACGTTATTGAACAAATGATAACTGCTTTATTGTGTTAATATTATGGTAAATTATCTGGCTGACTAGTTTCGTTGTGGTTTGCATCATTCTCTGAATATGTTTGGTGTATCTTATAAATAGAGCTCGGAATTTTAGGTGCTAAAAGTTAAGAATGACACTGAGTGTAGTTGAATAGATGTTGTGTCATGAAGAGGGTTTCAAGTGTAGTTCACAGAAGTTCGATATGTAATAAATTAATAATAGACAACAGAGTCACAAGGACTGGGTAATGAATCTTGTAAACTGTGTGCTAATTTGTAAGTGGTAGTTAAGAGGATTAGAGACCTTTAACAGTACCGGTACCGAAAGGAAAATAATGAATGACAAGAATGACGTGTCTATTTTATAAACTATACAGAGGAACAATATTAACTTAGCACCTAAAATTCCGGGCTCTACTTATAAATCAATGTGAATGGATAAATGAAAAAAAAAAAAATCTTATTAACATTTAAAGTGACCACGTTATGGACATAATCAAGCTTGGTTACCATTAATTTGACATTGAAATTAAAGAAGACTGGAACAATTTTATACTGTAACCAAAGACATTGTACAATTATTTGACAATATATAGAGCGAACAGAAATACAAATGCATTTTGTAGTAATAGTTCAGATGAAAGGAAAATTATTAGTGCTAACTATTATTCACAAAACACTGCCTGCTATGTAAGGCAGTACATTAGGCTTATGTTGTAAACATATGTTTGCTTTGATGTGGACGAGAAACTAACAACTACAGAGCTATTCATAAGTCCGTGAAACATTTTAAAGTTTAATAATGAATAAAGTACGCAGCAGATCATGGTAATTGATATGCCAATAAAGAGAGAAACTCCCAAAGTTTTTTTTAAATATGAAAAGCCCGCGCTTAGTTGCAATGATTTATCGCTAGGTGGCAGTAGTTATCAATAGTGGCAAAATGGCGTTTACTAAATGTAAGCAATCGGTTTGTTTTGTGTGTTGGAATGTGCAAGGACTTCGTCAAAGATTTGAAGTAGACGGTTTTGCTGACTTGCTCATCTTTAGTGACGAAGCAACTTTTCATCAAAAAGTTAATCGGCACAATGTGCGCATAGGAGAAACTGAAAATCCCCGCGTAGTTCTAGAGCATGTGCGAACCTAACCTTAGGTGGATGTCTTCTGTTTGATTTCGAAAGAGAAGGTGTATGGACCATTTTACTGGGATGATTTACTTGGACATGTTACAAATTGTCACTATCACAGCAACGTGCGTGAGTATTTCAATCAAAATTTTCAACAGAGACGGATCGGACGCACAGGACGAGATGACGCGTTAATGAAGTGGCCATTCAGATTTAACTCCGTGTGATTTTTTCTTGTGGGGATATGTGAAGGATATTGCCTATGTGCCTCCGCTGATCTTCAGGGACTTCGTCACCGGATTACAGCTGCCGTGGTTCTGGTCAACCGTGACATTCTGGAGCGTGTATGGGACGGGATGGATTACCACATGGATGTATGTCGTAAAGGTGGACACATTGAGCATCTGTGAGGTATGTAAAAAAACTTGGAGAGTTTCTCTTTATTTTAGTGTACGGTAAAATAATTTGTTATTCATTGTATAGTTTAGTAGTTATGATTTTTGAAAATGTTTTACGGACTTACGAATAACCCTGTATTAATCTGCTTCCATATCGCATAATATACACCTGTAAAATAAAAACATGTACACGATGTTTTAGTTTGAACTGTAACTAGGCTTACAATGATTAGCTCATCATCACAGCAGTAGTATGGAATTAACGTCACATGCATGAATTACTTACACAGGGTGTTTCCGAGCTGGTGTTACAAACTTTCAGGGATGATGGGGAAGGGCACATGTATCAATTTGAGATAAGGAACCATGGTTCGGAAATGACTGAGTCGAAAGTTACAAGGACAAATATTTGTTTGTAAATTGAATAATTTCATTCCTCTGTACACCTTATTTATGTGTATTTATCTGTACATCTTACACATACTGTATTCATCTGACGTTTACGTTGTCTACCTACAGTGTTCCATTCAGTGCGCTGTCTGAGGGGTGGGGACAGGAAACTACACTCAGTCGCGGAAATTTCCCGACACACATGCACAATGCGTTCTTTGAGATGACGAACGTCCTGAATTTTGACTTTGTATACCTTGGCTTTGATATTGCCCCAGAGATAAAAATCAATCGGCGTAAGATCTGGGCTCCTTGGAGGCCATTCCACAGCTCCTCGACGTCCAATCCAATGTTCGGGAAACTGTTAATGAAGGTACCGTTGTATTGTTCATGTGTAATGCGGAGGTGTACCATTCTGCTGAAACCATTCCAGGAAGTCTTCTTCTGGGTTCAGTAGGCTTGGAATTTTTTTTTTTTTTTTGCAACGTCCTCAGATGCGTTTTATCGGTTACCGTCTCGTCAAAAAAGAAGGGACAAACGATTCTGTCTTTCCATATCCTGCACTACACCATTATTCTGTTACTTCCATAATCGTTTGAAGGCAATGAACCAACTAGGATTTTATGGTGACCAGTATCGGGTGTTCTGACGGTTGACTTCCCCAGAAACATAAAAGTTTAGCTTCATCAGAGAACAGAATGTGTGATGGAAACATCTGATTATTTTCTTACTGTTCTTCTGCCCATTCACAGAACTCCATTCGTCTATCAGGATAATATTCACTTAAATGGGTTCCCACCAACAAAAATAACTTGTATTCCCTCCTCCTTACTCAGTGGCATCATTCACTTATAACGGCAGGAAATGCAATATAACTTCTATGGGTTTAGTCTTTTGGGACACCTGTATAACTCATTAAAATGTTAAAGATTTTAATGGGTCGCCCTGTAGTTGAAGATCTCCAAATTCTATTTAGCTGCCCTCACCGGCATAATTATAGTGTCGTGTTGAAAAAGCCTATGTTTCTTGTAGGATCGTGCTCTCAAGTGCTGTCGGAAAAATTCACCATTAAAATGGGACACACTGACGGACAGGAGAACGCGAATTCGATTATGCGCACTTTTCAAAACATACAGAGGTGAGCCTGCCTGGAGAGAAATAAAAAAATAGGTTGCAGCCGCCAAATTACTCTTCAAGGAACGACCACTCTTATAAATTGAGGGAAAGAAGACAGAGGACGGACACTGGAAAGTTTTCTTTTCTCAATCGTACTATCAGGGACTGGAATGCTTTACCTGCAGACTTACTAAAGGCTTTGAGCGTATTCCGAATCTCACCGGTGAGCAATCCGATGGCATCACGGTGTTCCGAATTCCACCGATGACGTCATTGATGCTCCACCGGTGTCGCACCGGTGTCATCAACTTGCAGAGGTGGTGGCAGTCTCCATCAGCCGCCATTAGTGAATCTGATTGGTTCTCGTATAGGGCGGGAAATACCAGACGAATGACATCGTGCACTGTTGTGTCATGGCGGTGTGTTCTGCTGTATTGTTTGTAATGAGCACAACGTAAAAACAATATGTTAATGGCTTATGAGCGAACATGTCAACGGACCAGTTATTACTACCGGTTCAAGAAATAAATTGTTTATGCTATCTTTTCTTTGAACGAGATGGGAGTACGAAAATTTCGCAAAATTTTGCTAGCGTAGCACAGACAACAACTTGTACAGTCGCCATGACAGCCATCGATCCTTCCAGCAGTTTTGTTCCTTATTTCGCTGCAACGTGACGTCTTTGATGCCACCGGACCGGTGAGATTCGGAATACGCTGTTTACCAACAACCAAAAATGTATTTAAAAATAGGCTTAAGGACTTTACTAATAGACGGTAATTATACACAGTATTTAAAGGGTGTAAATGATATTTTGTTATTGAAGTGTTGTGTCAGTGAAGTGTGCTGTGTAAGTGAAACGTGTTCCTGTCAGTGAAGCTTTATAGTTTATAGTGGCAGTGCAAAGTGTTTGGACAGTGAAATGTTTTTGAAGTGTTAGTGAAATCAGGATAGAATCAGTGAAATGTGTCGTAGTTCCAGTGCAGTGAGTGAGTTGACAGCGAAATGAGTGTAATGTTGAAAGGTACTTGTGCAGATATGAACATATCATACTCGTGGGTTTTAGTTCGAACTTAGGTTTAAGATACAAATTAGATTTATTTTAAATGTTATTTTAAGTGATCGTGTTTCATTTAATTTAGGATGTTCTCTGTTATTATTATTATTATTATTATTATTATTATTATTATTATTATTATTATTATTATTAATTATTAGTATTATTATTAATTGTATTTTTAATTAATAAGTTTATTATTGTCATTATTGAGTGTAATTAGTTACCACTGCCACCGGGTATATACCCATTGCAGTGTGAATAAATACATATATACATTTCTGGTTCCTGCCTGTATGGATCGGAGATTCAAGTTTGACTTTTAGCCGGATTTGGACTATCAGAAATGTGAAAATAATGCTGAGTAATGGTGGCTTTGCGCAAGCGTTAAATTGTATATTTTATCGTGTGGTTTCCCCGAGATGGATAAAGTATGGCGACATGGTACAGATACCTATATTTTCCTAAATTGCTTTTGGTAGATAAATGACGGAATTCCTTGTTATTGGTGGCTCTTTCAAGGTCGGACGCAAACGGAGAAAGTCATTATTCCCAACGGGATGTTTTGCAACCCCTCTATTAAGTTTCTGTTGATATAAAACGAGAGATGCGGTAAAGTCAAGATCAGTACCTGCTTGTTGCGAACGTCAAGATGAAGATCTTCTTTGCACTCATCACCACGTGCGCCGTGTTCGCGCTTTTGCGTGCGCAGGCTCCTGGTTTCGGCAGTGGGGACATCTCGAGTGTTGTGGGCAATAGGAACTATATCGAAAGACAGATTGATTGTGTCCTAAGTCGAAGCCCTTGCGACGACGTAGGAAGAAATTTGATAAGTAAGTTCTGCAGTTGCTTTCAATCTTCAACTGTCTCGGAGATAGAATGCAGATGAATCAGTCATCAGTAAAGACAGAATTTCCATGCAAATGCATGTTTTTATCCACGACATCATTTTGAGAGAGAGAGAGAGAGGGAGGGAGGGAGAGAGAGAGATAGAGAGAGAGATATCTGGCCTTAATTAAGGATGACCACGAGGATCCGGAAATGAATAGCAAACAAATACAATTAATTAAATATGAATAGTGTTATAAAAATAAAATGTAATAATTAAGCACCATTGATTATCAATTCTAAAATAAAATCTTAGAAGATGACTAAATTATACTGATAAAAAAAGATTTTATTTAAAATTAGCATATCCTTAATTAAGGCCTTCTGAGTGGTATAAATGAAATTGTATAATCTGCAGGGAATCTTTGAGAATTTGCGAGATGATTTTTTTGAATTTCAGAAGATGATACTGATAATTGTTTTAAAAAATGATATGTAAATTTTGGTAAAGAACTCCGAGCACCAAAAATAAACCTGTCACTGACCAATTGAAGAGAGGGATGTTATACTTGGCACTAAGGTAGGGAATTCAAGGTTCATAAATGACCCTCTTTTCCTGATCAACCTGATGAGCTTGGTTTAGATCTCTAATAACATACTAACATTTCTAATATTAATCTTGCTATACCTTTGGATTAACGTTGAGAACCGGAAACACCGTTTGCTACCACCTTCCACGACTGGAGTTCGATGATACTAGAATAAGATACAAACAAATCACTTTACTAGATATAGGAGGAAAAAAAAATAGTTCATCAATTTACGTAAACTAGAAAATATCGTGATTTTGAGTTTGATAATTTTTATTAGGTTTTTGTTTAATCAAAATACAGTACTGTATTAACAATGAGTGTTTTTATTCACGAACTGAGCTGTCCATTCGGGCGTATTCATTATGCAGTGCATATTATACTCTTCACAGCACATTAGCATATAATATAGAGAATGAAGTTAAATTGAAAAATATACATAATATGGATATTTAAACACATTTTTAAAAATGGTAGCCGTTCATTTCGATACAGGCTTCAGTTCTTTTGTGCATATTATCGCACTATAGACTATTGCACCTAATTCCAATTACCAGTTTCGTCCTTCGTACTAGTAACTCATGTTGAAATATTTCTGTCCCTACTCTATAAAAGAGTACCTTACATACTGTAAATTCAATCTTCACTTCTGCCCGATCCGAAAAGATAAAATTACTCAGACATGCTATCTACTGTCCGTCCAAGTGGTTTTGGCGTAGGAGGGAAGTCACGTGACAGCTGATTACTTAACGAGGCCCTTTTATTTAAGTTATTTTAAACAGTTGTATAATATTACGTAGAAGTCAAATTCCTAACAGAGATTAATGTTTTCAGAAAAGAGCTAAGACAGCCCAGCTACTAGCCTTTACAGAGGAGCGTGCAGAAGCAGGTGGGGGAAAACGGGATGCGACGTAGGCAAACGGACGACAGTACCTGTGCGAAAATATGATTCAATATTGAAAGCTCTTTCGTCACTGGAAAACGCGAACATATTTCTGCAACGTACTATACTCACTAACTCAGTACTGTTCAGCCATCTTTGACTGGTTCTGTGTTGTGGACGGTTGTAAGTTTGCTAGTAGAGGGGGTGGGAGTGAAGTACATTAAAAAACTCAGGTACAATAAAAATTGAAGTAAAAATAAAATGATGTCCCTGTATAAGCTTGGTACACTTCTTAAAACTCTGTAAATATCAATTTCGAGACATAGTGAGTCGAAATCAACCTACAAAATGAACCTAAGTAATGTTATTTAATTTGAGAGGGTTGTTCTTTGAGATATTTCAAACAAAACAATTTAATACAATGAACACCGATTTCTTAAAATTGTAATGTCTCCCCCTCCTGGAAAAAAAAAAAAAAAAAACATTCAATTCGCACCTAATGAGAACTAGCATAACTAATTCCAAGTTTGTTCATTTGTATAATAACCTTTGGTTTTGGCATCCCGTGATAAGAAAGTTCGCTTACAGGATCAGAGATTTCTATGTCAGGTATCTTTGAACGTCATTGTATCTGTGACAATGATGGTAAATTGTAAAGAAATCATGAATTAATGACAACTTAAAAAAAGAGCAACTAGAATAAATCACAGTCTAGTATATACAGTCGCGAAGCTCAATACGTAGTAAATATGCAAAAATTAGGTAGTTGCTCACCACTAGGATCGCTAATATCGCCTCATTACAGGCAATGCAAAATAGTACCGTCACAGTCTATTGTTTCTAGCACTCTCAAAACTCAAGCTTCGTGACTGTATATAGTAGACTGTGAATAAATCTTGCCCATCACCATCTTTGCTCATTGCTCATTCCAATTTTACTCGCTGCATCTCGAACTCGACCCGGAAGGCCAGCGGTTCATATCCTACTAGATGTATGAAGTTAGAAGGCCATTCAACCCTGTCATATTCTCTGTGCGACCCCATGCCATGGTGCATAGGAAAGGAAGGAAATTCGATTGCGTTGTTTTATTGCCACAGCAGTCATGTTGTCCGCCCACTTCAGGATGTACGATTTAGCGTGAAAGTCTATAGAAACCTATTCTGTAGATTCGATCCACGCCGTTAAATAGCTTTTGGGTACTTTCTATTGCACTTGCAGGGTTGGAGGTTATGACGAGGCGGTACTGTCACTGCGGAGCTGGGTTTTCCTGCACTCTCTCCTCTATTAACAGAAGGTTGCCTCGTAATGGAGGCAGAAAGCGAGTTGACGTTAAATGCTATCAGAAATTCCCGATCTGGCCATTAGGTAAAACATTCAGTGAATGACAAATCTGTAGCTCGGGTCTCTTCAGGAGTGATAAAGCTTCTTTGGTGCCACATCCAGCCTTCTAATACGGACAGATTGAAGTCTATAAATAGTTTTAATTATTCAGAAGAAAGCTTCACATTGAAACTGCTACAACTACTAAAAAGTAATGACGAGAAGATGGGCCATACTTTTAACGTGGGTCTTCGGTATGTTCGAGGTTCAAATGAGAAAAACTGTAACGTTTCGAAATGAGATATTTACTCTGACGTCATTCATGGTACGCCGGCGTTCAAAGATATCTGACCTACGATTTTATGATCGTGTAAGCGAATTTTCTAACCACGGGATAAGTAAGAACCAAATATATAACAAATCGACAAAGTTTCAAGTAGTTTCGCTAGTTCTCAATAGGTGGCACCATTATTGAGGCGGTTGCAGGGCTCTGAGTTCTGCATTCACGACTGGCCTACGTCTGTGTTCATTACACAACGGAGTGGACCACGAAAAATATAGCTCTCCTTGGCAACGGTTTGTTGCTAATTGATTTGTATCTTTCATACTAGAAATAAAACTGTTTCTGAATTTGATTTACTTATTATATTGTACTCTCACTACACGGTTAAAAAGTTGGAGAAATGTACATCCAAGCATATATTCTCTTAAGGGGAGAGGATGGTATTTTTTCCTATTTGGTGTAAAATATTAATTTTTTGTACGTAGAGAGCTCATAGCTGTAGCAACTCAACCAAAAATAAATATTTTGAAAAAAAAATATTTGGGGGCCCAGATTTGAAAAAAAAATATACCCAATGCTGTATTTTACTAAAACCGATAGATCTAAACCATTTTTAAAAGTAGATTCATCCAGTTTTTTGCAATGTACTTGCAAAAGCATGCTCTACAAACTGTCTGTAACAAAATTTTGATATTAGTCTCTACGTTTGTAAAATAAACAATTAAAATTTAATAACACTTTTCTTAATTCCTTTCTTGCAAACAAACGGACGTAGTTTAAAAATGAAATCGATTAACAAAATTCTGTTACACAGAAAAGTTTCCTAATAGTCTAAAAAATGTATGTTCTAAATTTCATGCATGTATCTTTAATAGATCAGAAATTATATCCATTTTTGTCTGGCAATGTAGCAAAAAAATGAAGTTCACATAAACCGATAAAAGGGGGCAAGAGATTTAAAAATCCATAGTGCAGGAAGTTTAAAAATGGCGTCTCAACATCCGATAAGGGCACAAATACCCACGAAATGTTACGCAATGCATTCCACACATATCAAAGAGTATTTTAAAGATTTTTTAAAAATTCAATTTACCGGAAACAACAATAAAATGGGTCGAGTGATTTAAAAATCCATAACGCAGGAAGTTTAACAATGGCGTCTCAACATCTGATAAGGGCACAAATACCTACAAAATATTATGCTATTCATTCCACACATCACAGAGTAATTTAAAGATTTTTTTTTTTAATTTACTCATTTTTCACCAAAAAATACCATCCTCTCCCCTTAACTGATAATATCAGCAATTTCCAGGTAATCCAGTGTTGTTTTATAATCAGCTGAGGGGGACGAAATATTGAATTCTAAAATGCGGGTTATGAACGATTGACAACTTCTTTGCCATCTATTCGTAGAAGTAATAACTAAAGAAGCCACATTTACACCAACAAATCTCGGTCACTATCGATTGTTAGGGATCAGGTGTCTTTGAACGCCAGTGTACCATAGAAACAAGAGGAAGCAGTCGCTGTAAAAATGGCAAATAGATGGAAATCATGCTTTAAAATAAACAGGTTTGAAATTTTCTTTATATTTCAGGGGGTTAATTTGTTTCTTTACAACTATAATTCTCACATTCTGGATTACTTCTAAGCTTCGTCATTGCATTTAGTTTCTGGATTTTATATAAGCCTACACTTATTTTAATAGAACAGAGTTTTAAACAAGTATGTTATATGCCCCTTTCCGCCAAAATGCCACCGAAATGAATTAAAGCTCCAGCAAAAACAAAAATATTTCAGGTACCGTAATATACGTAATTATTGAATTTTGAAACGAATATCAATTTTAGAAATATTTACGGTTACAATATAAAGTTAGTATTATTGTTTAGTCAACTGTCCGAAGACAGATCTGAACCTCATAAGTGACACCATAAGGCATCACTCATGAGGCAACTAAGCCAGGAGATAATGGGTTTGAGAAGCTCTTGTCATCTAGTCTGCTGTCAAAAAATCTGAAAGTCAGAATTTATAAAACAGTTATATTACCGGTTGTTCTGTATGGCTGTGAAACTTGGAGTCTCACTTTGAGAGAGGAACAGAGATTAAGGGTGTTTGAGAATAAGGTTCTTAGGAAAATATTTTGGGCTAAGGGGGATGAAGTTACAGGAGAATGGAGAAAGTTACACAACACAGAACTGCACGCATTGTATTCTTCACCTGACATAATTAGGAACATTAAATCTAGAGTTTGAGATGGGCAGGGCATGTAGCACGTATGGGCGAATCCAGAAATGCATATAGAGTGTTAGTTGGGAGACCGGAGGGAAAAAGACCTTTGGGGAGGCCGAGACGTAGATGGGAGGGTAATATTAAAATGGATTTGAGGGAGGTGGGATATGGTGGTAGAGACTGGATTAATCTTGCTCAGGATAGGGACCGATGGCGGGCTTATGTGAGGGCGGCAATGAACCTCCTGATTCCTTAAAAGCCAGTAAATAATCTTTGCATTATTTCATTTAAACTGCTGCCGATACCTCTAAAGTTGCTAGATTGAAACAGAAATTGCAGAGATTATAGAGAAAAGTATGGCGGATAATTTAAACCAGCGATGTCATCCCTTGCGCTCTACATTTAACATCACCAGCAACGCTGGAACTTGACAATACCTGGAGATGCTGAAGACCGACAGTAAAGCTGACATTGGTATTCAAAATGTTTACCATCCCTGACAGTTACAGCATCTGTGGACTTCCTTATATGTGCCGGAATGTTATACTTAAGTGAAACAGAACATTTATAGATCTGAATAGGTGAGAGTTTTCAGTCAAAAGAGATCAATGACAGCTACTTCAAGAGGGGCAATCCCACCAATTTCTGAGGATACGTGCTTGAAATGCTAATAAGACATACTAACCATTGTAAAAACATGCTTACACGGATAGGTTATCCAGTATTGTGCAATCGTTAGTAATGTACGTACTTCATAATTATAAATAAATATATCAAATTTAATTTCACTATTTCATTTGTAACTATTTGTTTGGATTTAAATTTCGAAGTAAATGACTAACATTTTTAATCATCATCACAACCATCATCTTCATTGTCGTCATCATCATCATCATCATACTCATCAAGGGAGACCGATTATCTCTGCTTATACAGGGTGAGTGATAAGTATGTTTGGAAAACGAGTGAACGTCCTCCTGGATCAAAAATAAAAACAATTCCTTATATGAAAATAGGACGGAAAATGCTTATTTATTGGAGAAATGGTCATACTTTGTGTTCCTTCTTTTTTTTGTTGTATCACAAATACATGTTTGAAACTTGTCATTTAACTTTTACGTTTGAGTTCGCTCAAACACCTTGTCATCACGGATCAATTGGCATGCATTTTCAACACGTTGCAATAGCTCCTCTGCATCATTCACTGGTGTCGCATATACGACAGCCTTCAAGTGACCCAAAAGGTAAAAATCGAATGGGGTGAGGTCGGGTGATCCAATCAAAACAAAAACAATGTACTACCGTCTTGTTGTTAACAAACACTGGTACAAAATCAAAATAAAAACAACACAGTCTCATTTCCGGTTAGAAATGTATTGAAAAATAGACACTGGACCACCGCGTCCAATCAAAACAAAAACTGTGTACCACTGTCTTGTCATTGCGTTGTTTGTAAACAAACACTGGTACAAAATCAAAATAAAAACAACACAGTCTCATTTCCGGTTAGAAATATATTGAAAAATAGCTCAACAATTTCTGTTTCTGTTCCAATAAATACTTCTATGAAATTGTGTTTTCTTCCTGTAAACGGCCCTAGGGACACTTACTATCTGGACGGCCCTCGTAATTGCTCTCGAGTGGCCAAAATTTGTATGAGCGCTTGTTTTGACAATATTAACATGATGGAAGAAAAAAAATAACTTTTTTATCTGCCCGCATCTGCTTGTAAGCCACCTTTAACTGTGAACTTCGTCTATTTTACTTTCACGCTTACGAAATAGAAAATCTGCTTAACGTCTTTAATCTTCTGTAAAAGTAATGAGAGAGAAAGGATTTCTACCCTAACTGCTGAACTAAATTGTATTTATCAGTTATGAACTTATGAGCAATAGAAAGTTGTGTGTTAACATCATAGTATATGAATAGATGAATCAGTCGCAAATTATAAAACTTTCACTCGCGATAGCTTGAACCTATTTAGTGACAATGACATTGTTGTAAGATTTGCTTCGTTTTATTTTCATAAAACAGACATTACGTGGCATATTCAAGAAGATGCAGGCAAAAGAACTCTAGAACATCCATAACCTTAGTTCACAAGTAGGTACATTTCTGATTCATAATTTATAATTTTACACAATTTAAATTTGCAATTTAAATTTGTAACTTCAAAACTACGTTATTAAAAGACAACTTGTAACAGAAGCTAGTAAGAAGGTAAGAAAACAATTATCAATATCATTTTTTGAAATTCAAAAAATCATCTCGCAAATTCTTAAAGATTTCCTGCAGATTATACAGTTTCATTTATACCACTCAGAAGACCTTAATTAAGGATATGCTAATTTTAATTAAAATCTTTTATTTATAAGTATAATTTTATAGTCATCTTCTAAGATTTTATTTTATAATTGATAATCATGGTGCTTAATTATTACATTTTATTTTTATAACAATATTCATATTTAATTGATTATATTTATTTGCTATTAATTCCCGGATCCTCGTGGTGATCCTTAATTAAGGCCGGACGAGTTATTTCTCTCTCTCTCTCTCTCTCTCTCTCTCTCTCTATATATATATATATATATATATATATATATATATATATATATATATATATATATAGGCCTATATATATATATATATATAATGTTGCAGATGGTGATGATGATGTTTTCAGACCGTATTGTCCGAAAGAAATGTATAAAAAACAGGATGTACAGAGACACAAGACCACCTCTGTGGTGTAGAGGTCAGCATGCTGGTCTCTTACGCAGAGGGCCCGGGTTCGATTCCCGGTCGGGTTGAGTTTCCTGGTTAAGGTTTTTCAGGGTTTTTCTCAACCGTAAGGAAAATGCCAGGAAATTCGGGCCACAACATCCCTGAAAATCACCGGCTTCATTCATCACTAAAATAATATTCATAGCAAATCAGTGATGCATCTACAGACGCCATCTAGTTCACAACAATAGAACCAGTCTCAACAATAGTACACAGGCCTTCGGATTTCACCCAAAAGATTAAAGGCCCATTCACAATGAAAATTAAACATAACCGTAACATAAACACAGAAGTTTGCGCCCAGGCTACCAAATGGGATCATTCACAGTGATTCACATAAGCATTGACATAAACATTACCGTAAGACGTTAACATGAAAGTTTGCAAACTCCAAACTTTCATGGTTATGCTTACGTGATTTGCAAACAGAACACAATCGTGGAGCGCTGAAGTATACGACAGAATATGAGGAAATGGCGTCGTTGTTATGTTTCCATGGTTACCAAGTATGTTTGCTGTTATGTTTATGTTCCCATCGTGAATGATGGTATGACTTCTTGATTTTACCCCAACGTTTATATTCTTAAGTTAACGCTTACGTTATGTTTAATTTTCATTGTGAATGAGCATTAACTCGCGATATGACCAGAAATGTTAAAGCGAGTATAAAAAAAAACACAAATGTCTGGTAGGGCTGTCATACGTCCCAGAAAGTCGTTATTATCCAACTTACATGGTTTTAGAAATTTTACTGTCCAAAATGAGAGGGAAAATCATATAAATTCGTTTTTTTTTTAAAGAAAATTACTGGAAGTAAACTTTGATAAGTGAAATAGACTTTATTTTTCTTCGCAAAATAATCAATATGTGCGTATTGCGATGTTTTTTTTTTTCTGTGTTCTCGTATCATATTGATGTTAAAGTAGATTAGCTATCCATTTCATTACTATTGCAGTAATGTGAAATATATTGCATCATATTTTGAATTTTGTAATTGTATTTTAAAGTCCCTCGCCGTGGCGTCGTGGTCTAAGGCATACTGCCTAGGACTCGCGTTACGGAATGCGCGCTGGTTCGAATCCTCATGGGGGAGGAAATTTTCTCATGAAATTTCGGCCAGTGTATGGGACCGGTGCCCATCCAGCATCGTGATGCACTTGGGGAGCTACGATAGGTAGCGAAATCCGGTTGCGAATGCCAGCTATAACGGCTGGGGGGATCATCGTGCTAACCACACGATACCTCCATTCTGGTTGGATGATCGTCCACCTTTGCTTCGGCATGTGGGCGTGAGGCCAGCAACCGGCTGGTCGGTCTAGGCCCTTGACGGGCTGTAGCGCCACGGATTATTATTATAATTGTATTTTAAAACACGAAATTATAATCAGTTCTATTAGGAAATTAAAATATGAATAGCTTAAAATGTGTTACGTACGTATAAATCTTGATTCTACCATCTATATATATATAATTTGAACTGGTAACGGAAATTACAGGAAAACGGCTGGACGGATTTTAATAAACGACCCCTCATTTTGAAGCTTGGAATCCAAAGTTTTTCGGAAAAATAGTAGTTTTTAGTGAAATGTCAATTTTTAAACATAATTTTCCTATTTTCCAAAATCCATCTGTCGTCAGTTTTGAGAACTAGCTAATAGCATTCACGGCCGACTTAATATTCCCTTCGCTTTTTTGTAAAGGAGAAGCGAAGCGAGCATCAAGTCGGCCGTGTTGCATTTCAGAATAAAACAAAACACATACTACAGTAAACAATATTACACGAAGGCCATGATCTGCAAGAATGCTGACATATTTAGAGCTCAAATTAAATTGGTTATTAAAAACTTAACTCACTAAAAATAATTTATAGGTTAGATTCTGTGGTGTGTAATTTTTTGGGTACAGCTGTGTATTGGATATTAAAAACTACAAAACTTGAGGTGGTTTGATGACATTATTACCATTAGAAATGAAATATTATTGTAGTTTATGCCATGATGTGACTATTTTTCATTAATTATACATATTAATGCTATATTGATGATATGAAAGTGAAACGTTTTGGGGTTATGAAAGTAGATGTAGAGAATAACTTAAATTAGATTTTGATTTCTATATTTTATTGAGTGGCGGCTATATAGTATATATAGTATATGTTACTGAAAGCTATAAAACTTACATAAGATAATAATATTATTAAAAATGAAATATTTTTATAGTTATTAATCAAGTAGGGTTGGGTCTTTTTCATATATTTAATGGCGGTGTGGTGTAGATATTTATATGCGTGGTTCTCTTCAGTATTGGCTCGAGAGAGAGTATCTTTCATTGTTATGGAAGCAAATAACTTTCCGAATGTCTGATATTCTTCATTGAAAATAAATCTGAAAAATGTTTATTTGAACGTCTAATGAACTTAGTTTGCAGCATTTGCTGCACAAGCCACTAGTATTATACAAAATGTTCTACTGATGTTTGTATTCAGATATCCAGTTTAAAAGTTGTGAAATACAAGAAACGCAAATAAATTTTTATTCTCTTTCTCGTGTATTCCCTTCTTCATGTATAATATAATGTACTCATGTTTACAAGTCAGTCTATTTAGAATTTGTCCCGGTTTGGGATTAAATAATATAAGAAAACCGTAGTTCTATAATGAAATTATAGAGTTCAAGTTACTGTTGGATTTGTTTGTGAGTCTTGCTGTAGAGTAGGATTTTCGATTACGGTGCAGGATCTATTAACCGGCATAAATTAACCGAAAGTAGCTAAGCGATTGAAAATAATATCCGAATAATCTGAAACTTTATTTAAAGCCAGTTCTCGGAATGGATTGTCATGTATATTTAGTTACAAAAAAGAATACAATAAGTTTGTTATTCAAACACTAATGCTATTTCTATGGAAACTATACAGTATATATATTTTTGGTCTTTGTTTATCTGCAAAGCTCAGTGTCTATGTAAACGGAGTTCGACAAACACTAAAAGATGTTAAACAGAAATTTAGCCTAAAACACATAAAGTGTGTTGCAACAGTTGAACAAATACTGTAACGTACCTTTTAGTCGGTGATATCGTGGGTTCATATCCGTTGCACAATTGAATCGTTTCTTATTGCAGATACCCCACGAGCCACATTTTTTTTTCTCATATTCAGTTTTTCATATGGTTGTAATATTCATACATAGGCCTTTGATGTGCAGAAATTCCACATGTTCAGAACTCTGTTTATATTTCACAGCCACAATAAGTTACATGAATTGCAGAAAATTGCAGGAACACAACAAAACCAAGACACGTGAAATTTTTAGAAAGTAAAAAAAAAATATATATTTCGCTTTTCTTTTTTTTTTTTTTTTAACAGGTTTAAAGGAATTTTGAAGAATAAATTTGCTATTTACGTAATTTTGCATTTAAGTAACAATTTACTTACGTAGCTTTCGAATCATAAATGCTCAATACTAAACACTAGACCACGTATGGGCATAACAGAGGGGAGGTAAATGTGATCCAATCACCCATTCCACAATATTTCGGACGTATTTACATCATATCGTCGTTTCTATAATAATTCCTATGTGCAAAATATAAAATTTTTCAGTAGGAAGAAAAAACACATTTATTCATCCTATAGCAGCCGTACATAGGAGACTGAATTCTTACATTTTCGAAACAAAGAAATATAATATTACATATAGGAGATTTTATTATTTGCTGTATCAGTATTTAAGTTATTTAATAGAGCAAAAATCTGAAAATAGATAAATATGTCACATAGGAGTTATCGCAGGAACAATGACGATTTGAATTTGGCTTCTCTTCCGTTTAGGGATGTACAAAACTAATGCGGCATGCCAACACATTAAACATTTTAAATCAAGTAAAGTCTATACTAATAATAAAACTGTAGCCTAAATTTTTCTGGTAATTTTCGCTTTTACAGTAATAATTCGTTTAAACATATGTAATGAGCTCTCCTGAGACCAAAAATAGCATTTTTTAAAATATTTGTTTGTATGTTGTCTGTCTATCTGTATGTGTATGTTACCTTTTCACGTGATACTGGCTGAACTGATTTCTATGAAAATCGGTATATAAATTACGTTGGATCCCACTTAAAATTAGCTTTCAAAATACTTTCTTTATGAGGGGGTTATAAGGGGGCCTGAAGTCAATAAATAAATCGAAATATCTCGCTTATTAGTGTTTTTTTTATAAAAAAAATGTTACATAACAAAAATTGTTTCGTAAAATATTTCCGACAAGTTTTATTCTATGCCAGATTTTGAGAGGACAGATATTTAACGAGATATATGAGTTTTAAAATAACTATGCGTTTTATATCAGTGCCGTCTCAATCAGACTAGCTCAATGAAGTGAAAACAAATGACTCTGCGTTTATTTTAGGCGGCCTTGCACAACAAACGTAATAGGTTCGATTAACACTGTTGTTATATGGATATCATTGTAATCTATATGCATATAAATGTTTATCAATATTAATATGTAAAGAGATAGTGTGTTTGTATGTAGTAATGTCAGAAAATACTTAACCGATTGGGATAATTTTTTCACCATTGAAAAGTGTAGCTCCTCTTACTTACTGGCTTTTAAGGAACCCGGAGGTTCATTGCCGCACTCACATAAGCCCGCCATTAATCCAGTCTCTATAATTATATCCCACCTCCCTCAAATCCATTTTAATATTATCTTCCCAAAGGTCTTTTTCCCTCCGGCTTCCCAACTAACACTCTATATGCATTTCTGGATTCGCCCATACGTGCTACATGTCCTGTCCATCTCAAACTTCTGGATTTAATGTTCCTAATTATGTCAGGTGAATAATAAAATGCGTGCATTTCTATGGTGTGTAACTTTCTCCATTCTCCTGGAACTTCATCCCTCTTAGCCCCAAATATTTTCCTAAGCACCTTATTCTCAAACACCCTTAACCTATGTTCCTCTCTCAAAGTGAGAGTCCAAGTTTCACAGAGTGTAGCTCCTCTAGATGGTATTGACTTCAGGCCCCCTTACAACCCCCGATTTAAAGAAAGTATTATGAATGCCATATAGCCTAAATTTTAAGTGGGATCCAACGTAATTTATGTACAGATTTTCACAGAAATCGGTTCGACCAGTATCACGTGAAAAGGTAATACAGGCAGACATAAAAACAGAAATTTCAAAAATGCTATTTTTCGTCTCATGAAAGCTAATTAGGCGCTATATGTTTATACGTATTTATTATTGCAAAAGAGAAAATTACCAGATAAAGTTATGTTACAATTTTATTATTAATATAGGCTAGATTTTACTTGATTTGAAATGTTTCATGTATTGGCATGTCACATTAGTTTTGTACATCCCTAAGTGAAAGAGAAGCCACGTTCATATGATGCAAACACGTCCGAAATATTATGGAAGGGGCGACTGGATCATATTTGCTTCCTCTCCGTTATGCCCATGCCTGGTATAGTGTTTAGTACTGAGTCTTTATGACTTGAAAGCTACGTAAGTAAATTGTTACATAAATTAATATTAAGGACGAACAGTTAGTGATGCATGCTGGACTTTGTTGTTGACAGCGGCCCTTCCGGAGGTCATTGGGAGGAACTGCAGGTCCTGCTCCCCTCAGCAAGCAGCCAACGCTCGCGTCTTGCTCAGGCTCGTCCGTACGAACTATCCGCAAGACTACAATTCCATCGTCGCTCGCTATGGATGATCTCTTTTTGTTATGTATATCAATGAAGTTGTAACTCAAACTTTGTTACAGAATAAACTATGTGCTAGTTGTAAATGTTCCTTTTCAGGAAAGAAAATCATTACCAGACAGTGGATGCGGGATGACTTAAGGAAAAGTGAGGTTGTTTCGTATCAGAGTATATGGCACGTGCCGCGCCGTCCGTCTTTTGTGTACCTGGCGAGTACAGCAGCGTACATAACGAAGGTACCCCGGTCCGTTCATAGTAATATTGCAACGCAATGTGTGCAATTGTGTTATCCTGCTCAAGTATTTAGTACGATATTCAATGATAAACCATACATGTTGGGCCAATTATACAGTGTTCATAGATTTGATAAGAAACGTAAAAAATTATATATTACAGTTATATGAACATTGATAAATATAATATAATTATTAAAAAATGTAGTAAAAGTCAGACATGTTTCGGAGATGGTTCTCCATCCTCAGTGACTTTGGCTTAAAGCTTTAAGCCAAGCAACAGTTATATGAACATTGATAAATATAATATAATTATTAAAAAATTTAGTAACTTAAAAGTCAGACATGTTTCGGAGATGGTTCTCCATCCTCAGTGACTTTGGCTTAAAGCTTTAAGCCAAGCAACATTTATATGAACATTGATAAATATAATATAATTATTAAAAAATTTAGTAAAAGTCAGACATGTTTCGGAGATGGTTCTCCATCCTCAGTGACTTTGGCTTAAAGCTTTAAGCCAAGCAACATTTATATGAACATTGATAAATATAATATAATTATTAAAAAATTTAGTAAAAGTCAGACATGTTTCGGAGATGGTTCTCCATCCTCAGTGACTTTGGCTTAAAGCTTTAAGCCAAGCAACAGTTATATGAACATTGATAAATATAATATAATTATTAAAAAATTTAGTAAAAGTCAGACATGTTTCGGAGATGGTTCTCCATCCTCAGTGACTTTGGCTTAAAGCTTTAAGCCAAGCAACAGTTATATGAACATTGATAAATATAATATAATTATTAAAAAATTTAGTAAAAGTCAGACATGTTTCGGAGATGGTTCTCCATCCTCAGTGACTTTGGCTTAAAGCTTTAAGCCAAGCAACAGTTATATGAACATTGATAAATATAATATAATTATTAAAAAATTTAGTAAAAGTCAGACATGTTTCGGAGATGGTTCTCCATCCTCAGTGACTTTGGCTTAAAGCTTTAAGCCAAGCAACAGTTATATGAACATTGATAAATATAATATAATTATTAAAAAATTTAGTAAAAGTCAGACATGTTTCGGAGATGGTTCTCTATCCTCAGTGACTTTGGCTTAAAGCTTTAAGAACGCGGATCGATCATCTAAACCAGCCGTCGTGGTAAAGTCACTGAGGATGGAGAAGCATCTCCGGAACATGTCTGACTTTTACTAATTTTTTAATAATTATATTATATTTATTAGTGTTCATATAACTGTAATATATAATTTTTTACGTTTCTTATGTAGTACGAGTTGAATAGTGAAGTGCTGATCCATTCATAATGTCGAAGGCAAAACGTTAAATTCGCTTAGAGATACGAAATGCAATTAAGAAGTATGAGAGTGACATTTTATGTATTAACGAAGACAATATCGTGCGTAATGTATGTAAAATTGAAATAAAAACCAGAACAACTCAGGCTATAGAGAAACATTGCAACAGTACATCGCACAGGAAATGCGTTGAAATGAAATCTGAGGAACCATCATCATCATGAATAATTTCAAGGGAAAAATTGTCCGGCCCCGGAACAATTTTTCCCTTGAAATTATTCAACCTGCTTACCTGAAAGACTAGATTTGCATATATATACGTCACTGTGTACGTTAACAGGAAAACCACAATTCCAAGTCCGAGATTGTGTGCACTCGATGTGGGTTTCTGGCGTTTCGTCAGCCCACGCGAATTGTGTGGATATAAAGGGAAGAGTTGAGACGGTGTCGGGTGGAGTTCCCGGTTAGCTCAGTTGGGAAGAGAGCTGGTACGTTCTACCAGAGGTCCCGGGATCGATACCCGGCCCCGGAACAATTTTTCCCTTGAAATTATTCAACCTGCTTTACAGGGAGCCTTACCTGAAAGACTAGATTATCATCGTCATCATCATCATCATCATCATCATCATCATTTAGTTGTGCGGGTCTAAACGACACGTGCAACATGATGCTCAGTACAAATATTCCTCTAAAGAAATTGAGTGATCCCCATTTTAGAGTTTTTCTTCAGAAATTCTCTCGATACAAAAACAGTTTAAGCGATAGGCGAGGACGATTCAGCTTCGACAACTTACGAGAATATATCGTCGTTTACTGCAACGCTGGTAATTGCATCAATGATGACGAGGACTGAACCTTGCAAGATATGTACTACAGTACGTTATTTTTCTTTTCCTTCTGGCTGTACGGAGATACAGTAGCATGTAACGTCGTCTGTTTACGTTTAAAACCTGTTCAGCCAATGGTCTGAATGAAAAAAATGTAACATATAGTAAATGTGCGCCTACATTCAACGATAAGTCATCCCGTATCCACCGTCTAATCATTACAAACCTCAGCCAGTAAACATGATTTTCTAGATAAATTTGAAACTAGTTACTTAAAAATAATACGAAGTCATCTCATTCTGTTACGTGCTGTACTTCAATTTCGTTCATAGCACTCAATCTTACCTCCCATGTCAACCCTTTCCTTGCCTGCAGTCTTGTGCCAGACGTGATAGAGAAGTACTCTAGCGTTCAAAGATATCTGAGCTACAATTTTATGATCGTGTATGACTATGAGATAAGTCAGAACCAAAGATAAAACAAAGTGAAAAACTATGAAATATTTCCACTGCTTCTCAATAGGTGACACTTTTATTGAGACAGATAAAAATGTGTTGGGAAATGATGATGTAGATTGAGTAGTATAAATTATTCTCATATTTTATTGACATGCACGATGGGGCATAGTTCCATTTTATACACATCGTACTACAATATTTCTATCTTAAATATTTAGCGTCCGATGGATTGGTCGAGAAGGTCCCGACAGTCTGACGTTAGTTCTTTGGATTTTTGTCTATGGGGGCTCATGATGTGTGCCACATCCAATGACAACAAACAAACATTTCAGTAGCGTGTGTACAATGTATATCAGGAAATCTAAAAACATCCAGGTTTGTTCGCTAGAGTACCGGCGTAGAGCGTAGAGCTGAAGGATGTTTGACAATACCTGGTAATTCATTCATTCATTCATTCATTCATTTTATTCCATGGATCTTACATGAGCAATGAAGCTTTAAGATGTGAAACAAGTCAAAATTTTACAATATTACAATTACAGTTTTTACAAATTTTTACAGTTTTACAATTTAGTAAGTTTCTACAATATTTACAATTTTGTGCAATTTTTTACAATATTTTGGCGAGATGTAGTGAGATGAGGTGAGGTCCGAGGATTCGCCGAATGCCTATTATTATTCCGTTGAGAAGTTTTTATCATCCAGTCTGCTGTCAAAAAATCTGAAAGTTAGAATTTATAAAACGGTTATATTACCGGTTGTTCTTTATGGGTGTTAAACTTGGACTCTCACTTTGAGAGAGGAACATAGGTTAAAGATGTTTGAGAATAAGGTGCTTAGGAAAATATTTGGGGCTAAGAGGGATGAAGTTACAGGAGAACGGAGAAAGTTACACAACACAGAACTGCACGCATTGTATTCTTCACCTGACATAATTAGGAACATTAAATCCAGACGTTTGAGATGGGCAGGGCATGTAGCACGTATGGGCGAATCCAGAAATGCATATAGAGTGTTAGTTGGGAGGCCGGAGGGAAGAAGACCTTTAGGGAGGCCGAGACGTAGATGGGAAGATAATATTAAAATGGATTTAAGGGAAGTGGGATATGATGATAGAGAATGGATTAATCTTGCTCAGGATAGGGACCGATGGCGGGCGTAGGTGAGGGCGGCAATGAACTTCCGGGTTCCTTAAACACCAGTAAGTAAGTAAGTAGTGAGATGAGGTGAGGTCCGAGGATTCGCCAAAAGATTACCCGGCATTTGCCTTTTGGTTGGGGAAAACCTCGGAAAACCCAACCAGGTAATCAAATCAAAGGGGTTGATGCCGAGGACTCGCCATAGACCATCTGGCTTCAGTCCCACATAGAGCAGCGGTCATCAGCACAGAGCACACTGGGGCTAGCGTCTCTTATCCGCGGAGAACACACTGCACTATGGTGCATTCTTAGCTGCTAGCGGATATGCTCTCTATCTCTTCCTGCTGCACGACGGGGCACACGGGACGGCTCCGCTCGCACTCGCTGAAATAGGTAATATTTCAGCGAGTGCTGACGACCACGGACAAAGAGCACCTGCTACAGTGACTACTGAAGGAACAGATGAGAATAATAGCCTCAATATAACATATCCCATATTTAAATGTGTATTTGTTAGGGGATAGACGTTCATGTGAACTTGTTTTCATTTCTGACCAATACCATCTGATGTGCAATCATGTCATGCTTTTATTTAAACACCCTGTATAGTGTCGATATAATTGGTGATAGATGGTATTTATAAAATAAATTAATGTTTTAACTTTGTCGGTAGATAAGAAACCGTGATATCTAATTAAACTCGGCAAAAGGAAAATTTTCTGAAATGGAAAACTTTCTTCTATATTTTTTTCGGAAAATTTACCGCCTGACCAAATTGTTACTTTCTTCGGTCTCTGGGTTATAGCCTCAAGAACTGCACATGCATTAGTATTCGTAATGTCTTTGTTTCTAATGCCACACTCCACACAAAGCACTAACCCTCCAAGTAGATGTTGAACAGTGTAGGTGTTAAAGGACATTCTTCAGCCTTAAGTTGTTAATATTGACACTTTATTTTAAAATTATTTTCATGTTTAAATGGGAAAAATTGAGTTTTATATCAACTGTTTTCACTTGTGAGATGATATATAAGGTAGACAGAATTAAAAAACAAGTCTGTTCGTACCTCGATCCTTGTGATTGAGGGGTTTATCCAGCCCAGCAGTCCTTGAAAGGTGGCAACTCTATTCTTCCTCCTCGTGTTTTGTTTGCACGTCTGATTTTGCTATCGTTCATCAGGTCGACTTCCCTTTCTTTTTTCTTGGGGCTATTGTTTCGTAACTCGTAACGGAATTCTTAAGAAATTCTTTCTCTTCCCCTGTTGAAAACAGCATGTAATCTATTCCAACATTTTCTTTTAACTCTCAGCTTCTACTTTTGTTCACATCCAGTGTTGCCAATTCAACTGTGTTCAAGAATTGCAACCCATGGACCGTGAAAAACGCGTGTGGTATTGTTTATGGTTTCAAGATTTTCTTACGTAGAATCCTGGGATTTTGGACCTGATTTGGTTTACCCATGAAGCATAGTTTCATCTATGCAAATACTCAAAACACGCGTATATGGGCATAACGAAATCGTAATGCACTGCATATACTACAGTCTTTGTATCCTTAGAAAATCGGATTATAGTGTAGAGTGTCTCGTAGACGAATTATAGATCCATTTTATTTTTTAAGAAACTGTTACCACAGAAGTCTGTCTGGAAGTATTCTATGATTCTGTCAGTCAGTTAATAGACGATGAACTGAGGGATATTTCCAAGAAGACGGTGCAACATCTCATACTTCAAATGACAGCATGAGAGAAATAAAAAAAAAAATGGAGACAGAATTATCTAAAAAAAATGGCCACCAAGATCTCCCAATTTGACTTCTTTGGGGTGAATTCAAGGGGAAAGCGTACAGAAATAAACCTCGTACAATCGAAGCCCTGAAAGAGGCTATACGTAAAGAGACTTCAGCCATTATTGATTCCATTTTAAGAAAAATATGTCAGAAATTGGAGGGACCTGTAGAACCATGCATAGATGTAGAAGGGAAATATTTTCAGCACTGGCTGTAAATAGATCCTGTTTTACATTGTTGAAGATATGCGTATGTAAATTTTCTAGAGAAACTTCAAGTGACTTACAAATTTAGAAATAAAAATTCGGGGTCTCTAGCGAGAGAATCATGAACCTAGGCTGTGCGCTTTAGCCCTAGAGTATTACTGTAGCGTTAATTATTCTAAAATAATGTCACTACTATTATTCGGCCCCCTGTATGGTCTAAGGCGTTACCGGTATGCCTCGGACTAGTGTTACGGAATGAAGAAATCTCTTCATGAAAGTGTACGAAACCGGTGCCAACCCAGCATCGTGAAGAATTTGGGGAACGAGTGTGAGTAGCGGAATCCAGTCTCCATTGCAAGGACGGTTTTAAATGTTTCCCTTCCTATTTCATTCATTCATTCATTCATTCATTCATTCATTCATTTGTTCGTTCCTTCTTTTCTTCGTTCATTTGTTAATTAATTAATTAATTCATTCGTTCCTTCGTTCATTAATTCATGCGTTCTCCCGTTCCTTCGTTCATTAATTCATTCGATCGTTCGTCCCTTCTTTCATTCGTTCATTCATTCATTCGTTTTTTCCTCCGTTCCTTCATTCGTTCGTCCGTCCCTTTCGTTCGTTCCTCCCTTCCTTCATTCGTTCATTCCTTCTTTCGTTCGTTCCTTCGTTCATTAATTCATTCGTTCGTTCGTCCCTTCTTTCGTTCGTTCATTCATTCATTCGTTTTTTCCTCCGTTCCTTCATTCGTTCGTCCGTCCCTTTCGTTCGTTCCTCCCTTCCTTCATTCGTTCATTCCTTCTTTCGTTCGTTCCTTCGTTCATTAATTCATTCGTTCGTTCGTCCCTTCTTTCGTTCGTTCATTCATTCATTCGTTTTTTCCTCCGTTCCTTCATTCGTTCGTCCGTCCCTTTCGTTCGTTCCTCCCTTCCTTCATTCGTTCATTCCTTCTTTCGTTCGTTCATTCGTTCATTAATTCATTCGTTCGTTCGTCCCTTCTTTCGTTCGTTCATTCATTCATTCGTTTTTTCCTCCGTTCCTTCATTCGTTCGTCCGTCCCTTTCGTTCGTTCCTCCCTTCCTTCATTCGTTCATTCCTTCTTTCGTTCGTTCCTTCGTTCATTAATTCATTCGTTCGTTCGTCCCTTCTTTCGTTCGTTCATTCATTCATTCGTTTTTTCCTCCGTTCCTTCATTCGTTCGTCCGTCCCTTTCGTTCGTTCCTCCCTTCCTTCATTCGTTCATTCCTTCTTTCGTTCGTTCATTCGTTCATTAATTCATTCGTTCGTTCGTCCCTTCTTTCGTTCGTTCATTCATTCATTCGTTTTTTCCTCCGTTCCTTCATTCGTTCGTCCGTCCCTTTCGTTCGTTCCTCCCTTCCTTCATTCGTTCATTCCTTCTTTCGTTCGTTCATTCGTTCATTCATTCGTTCCTTCGGTCATTTGTTCCTGTGTTCGTTCATTCCTTCATTTCTTAGTTCATTTGTTAATTAACTCATTCGTTCGTTCCTTCGTTCTTTCATTCATTAATTTGTTCGTTCCTTCATTCGTTCGTTCACTCATTCGTTTCTTCGTTCGTTCATTAGTTCCTTCGAGCATTTATTCCTGTGTTCGTTCGTTTCTTCCTTCGTTTCTTAGTTAATTTGTTAATTAATTCATTCATTCGATTGTTCGTTTCTTCGTTCCTTCGTTCCTTCATTCATTTGTTCGTTCCTTCATTCGTTCGTTCATTCATTCGTTTCTTCGTTCGTTCATTCGTTCCTTCGTTTCTTCGTTCATTTATTCATTCGTTCCTTCCTTCGTTCACTTATTCATTCGTTCGTTTCTTCCTTCCTTTGTTCATCCATCCATCCATCCATCCATCCATCCATCCATCCTAAAATCTGAGTCTTGGCTTTTTTTATGACGTCTTCAGTGCACTGGAGCGTTCACTCCATTGTCGCTCGCACACTGCAAGGGCTCGGTAGACAGATAGAGTTTATCAGCCCCTTTAAAATCACGTGTCTGAAATTAGGAGTGTAATTTTAAATTCACAAATTGAAGTTAGTGGGTGTGAAGGGTTGGAGCAGAAACTTCAGCCAACATTGGTTTTCAACTTCTCTTTCGAAAACTAAATCGACGTGTTTTTTCTCAAAAATAGTGTCCCCTGTACGTCCAAAATTATTCAAGGTATGAAGTTTTGAAATGAACACACTGTACATATGATCTCCGGTCCGAAAAGCCGCCTGTATTATTTCGTATGCAAGCCATTACTACTTCCTTGGGGTTGTATGGGTGGATCTTCTTGTAAAAGCACTTCGGTTTGCACCTCTCTGATTAGTGGAAGTCTCCAGAAGATCTGCTCTGGTCCTCGCATCCCGTAACTTTCTCGTGGAGGTGGGGGACAGGGCAGGTATATAGGAGGCGTTGTCCGCGCGCCGTCACATACTTCGCCATGTCGCCGAGGTGGTTCCTGCTGCTAGGCTTGCTCGCCGTGGTTGCCGCCGGGGATAAGCCCAAGGGGTACACCAGCAAGTACGACAACGTGGACGTCGACAGCATCCTGAGCAACAACCGCATCCTCACCAACTACATCAAGTGCATGCTGGACGAGGGGCCCTGCACGCCAGACGGCAGGGAGCTCAAGAGTAAGTCGTCATCATCATCATTATCATCATCATTGCCAGGTTTTTTTGGTGAAACAATTTTGAAAAAATTTTAGTGGAAAATAAATAAAATATAATTTCCTACTTATTATAAAAAAATATGACAGTAATTTCATGGTTATGTTTTTGATCATGTAATGTCATACATATCATGTATTGTGGGTCTCTATCACCACGGCATGGCGCGTCCTCAGGTTGCGGATCGAGGAGACGACCTCCAGATATGGGGGGTAGCTAGAATATATTGAATAAGCAGTCGCGGACAGCCGATAGGGGGTGGTCCTCCAGCTTGGGGGTTGGGCGGAGAGGAGATCCAGTTTGCCTTAAAAAAACTGAAAGTTAGAATTTATAAAACTGTTATTTTACTTGAAGCAAGTAAAGAAAAAGGTTTGGAAGTAAATCCCGAAAAGACAAAGTATATGATTATGTCTCGTGACGAGAATATTGTACGAAATGGAAATATAAAAATTGGAAATTTATCCTTTGAAGAGGTGGAAAAATTCAAATACCTGGGAGCAACAGTAACAAATATAAATGGCATTCGGGAGGAAATTAAACACAGAATAAATATGGGCAATGGCTGTTATTATTCGGTTGAGAAGCTTTTGTCATCCAGTCTGTTATCAAAAAATCTGAAAGTTAGAATTTATGAAACTGTTATTTTACCAGTTGTTCTGTATGGTTGTGAAACTTGGACTCTCACTTTGAGAGAGGAACAGAGTTTGAGGATTTTTGAGAATAAGGTTCTTAGGAAAATATTTGGAGCTAAAGGGGATGAAATTACAAGAGAATGGAGAAAGTTACACAACGCAGAACTGCACACATTGTATTCTTCACCTGACATAATTAGGAACATTATATCCAGACGTTTGAGATGGGCAGGGCATGTAGCACGTATGGGTGAACCCAGAAATGCGTATAGATTGTTAGTTGGAAGACCTTAGAGGGAAAAGACCTTTGGGGAGGCCGAAACGTAGATGGGAGGATATTATTAAAATGGATTTTAGGGAAGTGGGATATGATGATAGAGACTGGATTAATCTTGCTCAGGATAGGGACCGATGGCGGGCTTATGTGAGGGCGGCAATGAACCTCCGGGTTCTCTAAAAGCCATTTGTAAGTAATGTCATACATTCATACACAATCTTAATTAGCAATGATCTTATATAGTGTGTGAATATATATATATATATATATATATATATATATATATATATATATGGGAAATGCCTGCTATTATTCGGTTGAGAAGCTTTTGTCATCTAGTCTGCTGTCAAAAAATCTGAAAGTTAGAATTTATAAAACAGTTATATTACCGGTTGTTCTTTATGGTTGTGGAACTTGGACTCTCACTTTGAGACAGGAACAAAGATTAAGGGTGTTTGAGAATAAGGTTCTTAGTAAAATATTTGAGGCTAAGAGGGATTAAGCTACAGGAGAATGGAGAAAGTTACACAACACAGAGCTGCACGCATTGTATTCTTCACCTGACATAATTAGGAACATTAAATCCAGACGCTTGAGATGGGCAGGGCATGTAGCACGTATGGGCGAATCCAGAAATGCATATAGAGTGTTAGTTGGGAGACAGGAGGCGGAGACGTAGATGGGAGGATAATATTAAAATGTATTTGAGGAAGGTGGGATATGATGATAGAGACTGGATTAATCTTGCTCAGGATAGGGACCGATGGCGGGCTTTTGTGAGGACGGCAATGAACCTGCGGGTTCCTTAAAAGCCATTTGTAAGTAAGTAAGTAAGTAAGTAAGTAGGCTTATTTGTTTTTTGGAAAGGAATTACATGAACTGTCTATAAATAAATGAAGAAACAAAATCAAACTCTGTTCGCTTCGAACATCGTCAGAGACGTAGATATTATTAGCAGCTGTATTGTGTGATGCATACCAAGTGCTTCCACACAGACTTTCATGCTGTGCTGTACGTGTACAGACGAATACTTGCTCTGTGTCTGCAATCAGCTTGTGTAATCGACATATAGCCGCCACGCCTGAGCTGCGGATGGGAGGGGACATTCAGTGGCGGACCGCAAGAAATCATTGACAACGAGATTTCGTTTCTAATCAAGAGAGCTCGTGTTCGAATTCTAATTGAATATTTGACGCTCACTTTACTCTCTCATTATACGAAAAATCTATACTAATAATAAATCTGTAGCCGAAATTTTTCTGGTAATTTTCGATTTTCCAAAAATAATTGGTCCTAACATATATAATTAACCACCCTGAAACCGAAAATCGTTTTTTTTTTTTTTAATTTTTGTTTGTATGTCTGTCTGTATGTTTGTTACCTTTTCACGCGATAATGGCTGAACGGATTTCGATGAAATTTGGAATATAAATTAAGTTCGTTGTAACTTAGATTTTAGGCTATATGGCATTCAAAATACATTATTTAAAAGGGGGTTATAAGGGGGCCTGAATTAAATAAATCGAAATATCTCCCTTATTATTAATTATCATGAAAAATATTACATAACAAAAGTTTCTTTAAAAATAATTTGCGATAAGTTTTATTCCTTGAAAAATTTTGATAGGACTGATATTTAATGAGATAAATGAGTTTTAAAATTAAAATAACTGCCATCTAATGCCGTGTAATGAATTAAAAAACAAATGACTTCGTCTATAAGGGGCCTTAGACAGCAACAATCGAAAGCTCTGAAAGATAACCTACAGAGAATGTTTCTGTGTTTGTATGAAGTAATATCGAAAGCTAAATTAACCGATTTGTATAATTAATTTTTATTTCACCATTGGAAAGTGTAGTTTCTCTAGATGGACATAATGCTATAATGTTATTACAGTAACTTCTGATATAATATAATATAATATATAATATAATATAATATAATATAATATAGTATAATATAGTATAATATAATGTAATTTAAGTTATTTGAAGGGTTCAGAACCATAGTGGGCCAAGCGCCATTTACTGAATACGTAGAAAACAAGGGTTAAAATTAAGTTATTACCATAATTCAATGGAACCATATAGCAAGTAATATAAAATTTACACA
Organism: Periplaneta americana; assembly: GCF_040183065.1. Lineage (NCBI taxonomy): Eukaryota > Metazoa > Arthropoda > Insecta > Blattodea > Blattidae > Periplaneta > Periplaneta americana. Next base: position 177,134,784 of record NC_091122.1, read on the forward strand.
TTAAAACTAAATGATATGTCAATCTTCATTAAACTATAGTTGCATGTAATAACAAATAAGAAACATGTTAAAGTTATTGTCATTGCACCAAATGAGTGTCTCTGGACCAAAATGATCGCAATTTAATTATTTAAATACAATTTCAATTAAGTAACATATTAAACGATTTATCCTTCTATCAAACACGAATGTTCCCTGGATCAAACGTCCTATTTTAATTATGTAATTACTTTATATTTATTTCTAACGGGTGCAGCGGAGCGCACGGGTACGGCTAGTAATAAAATATGTTATAAAACACTCGATATTCTGAGAGGTAGCAGTATTAGTCAAAACAAGGAAAGTTTCATAAACATGGGTCCTAAAAGTGTTATCTTTCTAGACATGATCAACATTAACATAATAGGAAATGCTCAATGTGGTTTCCATTCATTGAAACGCATCCTTCTGCCCTACATCTTACGAAATAACACCTTGTTACTCTTTTGTTTACTGCATTTCCGATATGTTACTGTATACCAGCGATGGCGAAAATGTAGTTGTGCGCCGAGCCACTGTGTAACCTGCAACGTGCATAGCACCTATGAAGGGAGGAAGACACCCGAAGGGGAAGTGAAGCAACTGTCTGACTTATTAACGGATTTTCATTTTCCTTACGTCAAGCACTTAAATATAATTTTATACAATATAAGGCTACAAACTAATGTTTAGTACGTGTAACGAAGAAAGGAATGAAGAATAAATGAACAATATCACAACCTAAAATTAACTGTCTTCAGAATGTCTCTGCGACAAAGTTTCAAAATCAGGAATTATGTCACTTACTGCCAATCGTAGTTGATCACGAAGGTATTTGTCTGTCAGTCGTAATCTAAATTAGGCTTTCACTATTTTCATTGTTGAAAATAATTTTTTACAAACGTAAGTTGTAGCGAACATGGCTTCAACAGAGCAAGCGAAAGAACGAAGCTTCGGATATTTATTTTTTGGCAAAGATTTGAAAGTTCAACATTTGTCAAGTCCTTACATCTAGTTTTCATTTAACATCACATAGTAAATCAGTGAGTTCAAATTGAAGAGCTAACCGCATTAATCGTACATCTGCTGAAAAAGGTTCGACGTACAGAGATGATGATGATGATATTATTATTATTATTATTATTATTATTATTATTATTATTAACACCTAAATTTTAATGTTTCATGAGTAACATGTAGTATAATGCCGTTTTATGTTATACAACCGTTTTCCTCGTAATACTCATGAACAAATCATACATTTAATATTCTCATCATATTGGCAGCAAAAAAATGCGTCCTCCCATCCTATTTGAAACTTTCGTTTTTGTAGAGGTACATGGTTTCGAGAGAGATATATGCCACTCGCAGGTCAGAGACAAATACAAATGGAACGGAGTTTGACTCCAGTGAGTGAGAGGGTGGGGGTTGGGGAAGGTTAGAAGCAAGAGAAATGCATAGCTCTCACTGCGAGCCACAATGTTCTCGCGAGTCGCATTCTCGCCACGGCTGCTGTCTACACAATAAGAAACAATCAAAGAGCTTACATTAGAAGATATCCTGTTCTTACAATACCAGTACCAAAGCTGTTGCTTCATACAAATGTAATTTTAGAATCCTTGTTATTAGATTTTGTTTTCTTGCTTCGATCAATACTATCACCTTTCAGAATATTAATTTTTTAACTTGGAAGTCACATTGAGCATCTTCTATGGCGGTTATGAACAAGGACTCATGTTTCAGAAGGCATTAATTTTATGACTCATGTTTATTAGACTGAATTTTTCTGTTTTGATGAATACTATCTTACTTTCTTACGAATGGCTTTTAAGGAATCCGGAGGTTCATTGCCCGCCATCGGTCCCTATCCTGAGCAAGATTAATCCAGTCCCTGTAATCATATCCCACTTCCCTCAAATCCGTTTTAATATTATCTTCCCATCTACGTCTCGATCTCACCAAAAGGTCCTTTCCCCTCAGGTCTTCCAACTAACACTCTACAAGCATTTCTGGATTCGCCCATACGTGCTACATGCCCTGCCCATCTCAAACATTTGGATTTAATATTCCTAATTATGTCAGGTGAAGAATACAATGCGTGCAGCTCTCCGTTGTGTAACTTTGTCCATCCTCCTGTAACTTCATCCCTCTTAACCCCAAATATTTTCCTAAGCACTTTATTCTCGAATACACTTTATCTCTGCTCCTCTCTCAAAGTGAGAGTCCAAGTTTCACAACCATAAAGAACAACCGGTAATATAACTGTTTTATAAATTCTAACTTTTAGTTCTTTTTGAGAGCAGACTGGATGACAAAAACTTCTGAACCGAATAATAGCAGGCATTTCCCATATTTCTTTTAGGTTTAATTTCCTCTGGAATGTCATTTATATATGCTACTGTTGCCCCAATGTACTTGAATTTTTCCACCATTTCAAAGGATACATTTCCAATTTTTGTATTTCCATTTCGCACTATTATGTTCTGATCACGAGACATAATCATATACAGTACTTTGTTTTTCGGGATTTACTTCCAAACACCTATCTCTTTACTTACTTCCAATAAAATTCCCGTGTTTTCCCTAATCGTTTGTGGATTTTCTCATAACATATTCACGTCATCCGCACAAATAAGCAGCTAATGTAACCGGGTCATTCCAAACCCTCTCTGTTTTCCTGGACTTTGCTAATGGATGAATGCTACCACTTAAAAAAATGTTGAATGCTTTTTCTTTAACACCCAGTATAAAATATTGTGATGCTCAAACATACCTATGTGGAGATTTCCGAAGAAATACACATTTCAGCAACTCTGATATCGAAGAAGTCGTTTTAAACTTTCAATATGTCGGTCTGTGTACAGCTAGTATCCTAAACTACTAGATTTTGTTCGTATTCAATATCTACGAGTGAACTCATCCAGGAATGATGAACAAGAAATATTTATTTATTGAAATGGTAGCTATAAACGTAACAAAATTGTCATACATTCGTTCCAGTGTCTCCTGTTGATCACACAACGAACATAGGGGGCTTTGTTTTATACCGAGGCGATGCAGGTGATGGGGTAGACAGTCATGGCCGAAGAGGAGACGAAATTCTACAACGACTATACATATTGAGGAATCCAGGATACGTTTTATAGTTTTACTCTATTCTTTGCCTGAAGTTCTTGTTGATAATAATAATAATAATAATAATAATAATAATAATAATAATAATAATAGTTTTATTTTCCCTGGCAGAGTTAAGGCCATCAGGCCTTTTCTTCCACTCAACCAGGATCAAATCACATACAAAAAAATACATACCAGTATACAAATATTAACTTAAAAATAATATTAAACATAATTAAGTAAAAAAGAGAGATTGAATACATATACACAATCAGAATTAACTTTAAAGTAACAATAATAAAAAAATATATATAATAAAAAAGAGACTGAATACATAATCACAAACAGGAAAATACATCTAGTATACAGTATTAACTTAAAAAAAAGGAATTAATACATATGAATATAATCTCACAATTAAAGGAATAGCAGAATTAGTATGATCAGCACAGCACGGGTTACATTGAGACAATGACAATTACCTGGATATTAGTGTTAATGGAAAAATAAAGTAATGACTGTGTAAAATAATAATAATAATAATAATAATAATAATAATAATAATAATAAATTAAAATTATACCTAAAAACTAATTCTTTGCATTTAAAATATATCTAAACAACCTAATTTTAAACAACTGGGGACTAAGACTACCCCTGATTTCCAGCGGCAGCGAATTCCATGAGCGGGCCATGGCTATTGAGAAAGAACTTGAGTACAGAGATGTCTGATGACGTGGTATTGATAGCAACAGATTGTGCTGTGAACGTGTATTACGATTATGATGTGAAGCTAGGAGAGTAAACCGAGAGGCAAGGTAGTTGGGTGTGGAATCATGTATAATTCGATATAGCAGGCAAAGAGAATGTACTAAACGTCGATCTTGCAAGCGGAGCCAGGAGAGTCGTAGAAAATATTCCGATATAATATGATCATGTTGATACTTGAAACAAATAAAAAACACTAATATTAATATTACTAATAAGTCTTTTGTTTGGAATGCTGTTGGTTCATATTTCGGCTGTAGGATGCGGAAGTCTTTCTAGACTAGGACATCAGGGATCTCGTTTCCTTCCACACAGCAATGTCCAGGGATCCATTCTTCTTGGATAGTAACTATTTGTGCAGTGTTCTACTTTCCCCTATTTCAGAAAACAGACAATTCCATAGCATTTATGGGACTTATTCAGAATCTAACAGGGAATATGGCCAACATAATATATTCACTGATCTTTTTTTGTCAGTTGTTGTTAGGCAGTAAGTTCCGCTTCCGGTTGTGAGGTGTCATGCAGTAATTCCAGTTGTGTCGCGTGTTTCCGGATTTCTATGACGATAGTTTTCTTTATTTACACGCGCTTGTGAAACACCCTGTCGTAAGTGGTTGTGTCTATACGAGTTTCTAGTTATTTGTACCTCCAGGCGCTCCCAGAGCAATAACTAATCACGCCTACTTTCTCCTGTACCCCACCTTGCCTCTCAATAACGTAAACTTGTCGTCTAACTCCGTACAGTCGGAACGTTTTATAGATGTTGAATAATAGGCTATAAGCCGACATCCAATTGCATCATCATCTCCTCCATTACGTTTCCTATGTAATACTAATTAATCTCAAACTGCACGTAGATGTCGTAAAATCTTTCTTTAACGTTTTGAAAATACACGGGAGGCAATATTTTCACGAAAAATAAACAAAATCTTATAACACGTGAAGTTATTTAATGAGAATGCAGTTTTGCAGCGAGTTGGAAATCAAGCTGTGTAAATACGAACAGCTAATAGATACACGACAAAAGAAACCTTCTTGCGTAGAAGTACTTCAGAATCAAGTGGACAATGCTATAAATTTCAAATTTCAAATTTATTTACAATTTACATTTGAATTGAATACATATGAATAGATACCCGAAATGAGCATATGCTCGTGCTCGGGTACAGTCCAGTAGTCTACATAAATTTTACAGGGTTCAAGTAATAATGCTGATGATATAAAGAATAGTAACAATAATAATAATAATAATAATAATAATAATAATAATAATAATAATAATAGTGATAAAACAAAAATATTTACAATAATAAAATAAATACTAAGACGGATAAAATAAAATATAAAACCACTAGCGAGAGTTAACACAACTTAAATAAGCATATAATAACCGGAAAAAATGCCAAACTCGACAATCAACAGAAAAGTTCGTTGTATCGCAGACGAAAGCAACCGCCGTATTGACATTGTGTTGTGCATTAATGGTAGTAGTGGGGAGCCGAAAGTCTACGTAACTGCCGTTCTCTTCTAATCTTCTCGTACAATCATGGGAAGTTAATTATGAAAAAAAAAAAAACAAAATGTCTACGAGTCAAACTGTTCATTATTACCAGGATAAATACAAATAATACTGAAATATATTAATCGAGTTTCAGTTATAGATCTCTCCTTTTGTGCAAGAGGTATCATATCAAAATATTTTATGAATGGCGGGGAAAATATAAATTTCAATAACTCTCTAGTGACAAGTACAATCAAGTGTATCTGTGGCGATGCTAAGAAAATCATTTATTGGAGATATACACTGTTATTAATTAAGAAAATGATTTATTTATATTTATTACAATGTTTTATCTTATAGGTTACATGCATCAGATAAATACAATAAAAATTAGTACCATATAATGCTAGTAATGCTTAAAAAAATTATAATAAAATTTTCCAAATATCATACAAACATTTTCACTTTATTTTTAAACTTAAGAATGTGTAAATTGCTTAGGTCTGGATTATTTTTCAATACTGAATTGTATAGTCTTGGTCCATAATTCCTACTGTGTCTTAATCCAGCTGTAGTGTGGCATTTAGGTTCTGCCAAAAGAGTTGGGACATTTCTTCTGGTGTTATGTATATGTTTTTCAGTTATAAAATTCATTCGAGCCTAACCAATTCCTTTTGGTTGGACAAAGAAATTCATTCTCAATCCACTGATACCATATTTATTCCCCTAATAAACTAAGGGCCGTATTCATAGACGAGACTTCGGACCAAAGTTGACTTTGGAAAGTACAAAGTCACCATTTTCCTATTCACATTCGACGCTTTGAGGAAAGTAAACTTCAATCATGACTTTACTTCGAAGTCGCCGAAAATCTAGACTTTGACTTTGACTTTCGTTCGTGGACAAAAGGAAAATGACTGATATTTGGGAAATTGTTGAATTTGCCGAGAATATTGAAGACATCCAGGAGGTTATTAAAGCTACTCATGTTCCTTAGCGTAATATTATAGATTATAAGTTCAAATCAAGGTACAGATTTGATAAACAGACAGTATTAAATATCCTCATGTTTCAACTTTCATTGATGAATAAACAAATAGGATTATCTGTTCCACCAATAATGTTAGGAGAAAATACACAAACGGTTAGGCAAAACACAGAAATTTTACTTGAAGCAAGTAAAGCGATCGGTTTGGAAGTAAATCCCGAAAAGACAAAGTATATGATTATGTCTCGTGACCAGAATACTGTACGAAATAGAAATATAAAAATTGGAGATTTATCCTTCGAAGAGGTGGAAAAATTCAAATATCTTGGAGCAACAGTAACAAATATAAATGATACTCGAGAGGAAATTAAACGCAGAATAAATATGGGAAATGCCTGTTATTATTCGGTTGAGAAGCTCTTATCATCCAGTCTGCTGTCCAAAAATCTGAAAGTTAGAATTTATAAAACAGTTATATTACCGGTTATTCTGTATGGGTGTGAAACTTGGACTCTCACTCTGAGAGAGGAACATAGATTAAGGGTTTTTGAGAATAAGGTGCTTAGGAAAATATTTGGGGCTAAGCGGGATGAAGTTACAGGAGAATGGAGAAAGTTACACAACACAGAACTGCACGCATTGTATTCTTCACCTGACATAATTAGGAACTTAAAATCCAGACGTTTGAGATGGGCAGGGCATGTAGCACGTATGGGCGAATCCAGGAATGCATATGGTGTGTTAGTTGGGAGACCGGAGGGAAGAAGACCTTTAGGGAGGCCGAGACGTAGATGGGAGGATAATATTAGAATGGATTTGAGGGAGGTGGGGTATGATGATAGAGACTGGATTAATCTTGCACAGGATAGGGACCGATGGCGGGCTTATGTGAGGGCGGCAATGAACCTTCGGGTTCCTTAAAAGCCATTTGTAAGTAAGTTCCACCTATAAATAATACAATTTATTTCACCGCGATTTTACTCTATAGGTAAGGATTAATAGCTTAATATTGATTTTTACTATTTAATTATATAGAGAGTAGGTTATACAGTTGGAAATGCAGTCGTCATAATAATGTTTTCTGCATATTGATTTCAGATAATTTGTAAGTAATTTCTGCACACATACAGAGAATAAATCTGCCAACTGTCAGCAGGATAATATGTCTCTTTCATAGTCTGTCATTGGTGAAATCTTATCTTCCATATCTTCAGAACAAAATTATTTTACAATAAAATAATTTGAGGGCTCAATGTGAAACTAACATAACTACAATAGATGTTTTATTCACAACAAAATTCTTAACAGGCAATACTATTTCAGATAAACTATACCATCATGTTTTGTAGTTATGAATGTGTTATATACAAGAATGTTCGAACTGAGTTACGATTTTTTGTGGCCAGGTAGAAAAACAAATTATTATCGATTGGTGTAAAGATCTAAAAATGTCAATTTTTGTACTTTCGTTAGTTTCACAATAAGCCCTCGAATAATATTATTATTCCTATGTAAAGCTGCAAGAACGGTTACATGTACCGATGTTCAATTGTTTCATTGATTTGTGACTCGAAAGATGGCTTTGATTGTTGCAATGCCTACTCTATTTCAATTATACAGAGTGATTTATATAGAACTGACACATTTCTTTTATTAATTGTTTCAAAACGAATTGTGCTAGCGACAACTTATTATACCTAAAATGCAGAGGAATTTTGGGATATTATTTACCTCTATAGCAAATGTTGAAAATGTCCTCCATCCTGCATAAGGCACAACTCAATACGTCGTTCCATTTACTGGCCACTCGTTGGAGGACTCTGTTGTCAATAGCTTGAATCTCCTGTGTGATGTTGTGCTTCAGATCGTCCAATGTCTGGGGACGTGTGGCGTAAACCCTGTCTTTAAAGTAACCCCATAGAAAGAAGTCCGGCGTTGTCAAATCCGGAGATCTCGGTGGCCACAGGTTCCTCAAAATTATTCGGTCGTCAAAGAAACTTGCAATTAGTTCCATGGATTCATTTGATGTATGGCATGTAGCGCCATCTTGCTGAAAATATCCTTGACTCAGGTCTACATCGTCCAGTTGCTCAACAAACTGAAAGACAAACATCTTAATGATTTTTTGGGTGACTGCTCCAGTCGTGCTCTTACGTCAACAACAACCGTGGGAAGCCTAGATGAACGATGCTTGCCCTTTTCACTCACCAGAGATCCAGTTGTTTCCAATTTGTTTACCAGTCCCAGTATTGTGTTTCTTTTGGGAGGATTGCGAACACCAAATTCTCTCTGGTATGTCCTTTGAGTAGCTGTAATTGAATTCGTAATCCAGTATTGCTTCACAAGGAAGAGTCGTTGATTTAATGTGTACTGCATTTTCACGTTGACACAAAATGTCGAAAACAGCTGCCAACAATAGGAATAAAACATAAACATCTGCGCATCTAGTGCTGCCAACGATAGGAATAAAACAAACATCTGCGCATCTAGTGACAAGGAATCGAAACTCCAGAACATTCTGCTTAATTTGGTGCTAAAATTGGGTCAGTGCTGCCAACAATAGGAATAAAACATAAACATCTGCGCATCTAGTGACAAGGAATCGAAACTCCAGAACATTCTGCTTAATTTGGTGCTAAAATTGGGTCATTGAATGAATTTCCAACGGAATAATTAAAGAAAGAAATGTGTCAGTTCTATATAAATCACTCTGTATATTAATTTAATTCGTTTAGAAGGCAGTGATTTTGATTGCCAACATTAGAACAAGTTCGTCAAATCTAGACTTACTAAAGCCAAAGTCAAAGTCTCACAAGTATTGTCTATGAATAGGACTTTTAACAAAGTTAAACTTTACTACGAAAGTCGACTTTGGGAAGTCTTCATCCAAAGTCTCGTTTATGAATACGGCCCTAAGTCATAGATGGCTTTTACTTTTGTTTCTACGGAAACGTTTTTGTTCGAAATACAAGAAGAAAAATGGTAGCGTTTTGACCAAGAAATTTAATTCCGACGTCGCTATGGAAACAGGGGTGTAAGTGGTTTGTGCCATGTTCCGTCTCGCTCTATTCTCAGCTTAATGTACCTCCTCGATGTTTTTCACACAATAGTCATGAAAATATTGGGTCTATGGATATTCATGACATACATTCATGAATATCAAATAAAATATATTATGGTATTAAAGAAATTAGGCCTACATGTTGTATACACACTTTAATCTGAGTAGAGACATTTCATGCAATCATGTTTTATTTAACGACGCTCGCAACTGCCGAGTTTATATCAGCGTCGCCGGTGTGCCGGAATTTTGTCCCGCGGGAGTTCTTTAAGCATACTTAAATGCCATCGACCTGGGCCGGGATCGAACTCGCAACTTCGGGCACAGACATTTTCTTAAATCCCTGTTTATTATGTTTTGTTTTATTATGACGCATTAAAACGCATGTATGTGCACCTGTTTTTCTGTCTTGTGATAAAAGCAGAGTATAATTTAAAAAGCCGCTTGTGAATTAGTTATTAGGTGGTTTAAATATGGTGTAATTAAAGTAAGCAAAGATTTTTGTTCAATACAATCTTAACTCTCAAGTATACAGGAACTCTAGAAGGATGTTGGATTGTACCTGTACATACATCTGTCCTCAATGCAGGGTACTTAGTGGACCAGAAAAAGGACGATGGATTTTGTTCACAGCTCTCACTTGCAAGGACAAAATTTCTTTAACTGGCACGAATCTGCTACGAGGATTCCTTGACTTCATCTAGTATCGAAAAGAGATAATAATGAAGAGTTCGCGAGAAAAACGATGAATGTCACATTTCCATTAAGGATTAGATAATGATCTAATTGAGTCTATAACTGCAAGATGTAGTGCTGTTTCTATAGAAAATAAAGGGAAGGGTTACTGTATTCGTGGTGATAATTCTCCTTTTTACCATTTTTCATAAGAACATTAAATTTCGCTGTGATCCATTGAATTAGATAATGACATCAACCTTAAGAAAACTGTGACATGCATCGTTTTTCCCGCGAACTATTCAATTTTCATCTCTCCTTGACGAACACGGCAATCCTTTCTCATCGAGGACGTCTGCGTTAACAGTTACATCTTTAAATGGACATGAATTGGACGCAATTTGTATGTGAGATATAACTATTCCCTGATGAAATTCTCCAATGATTTAGGCACTCCGTACAAGGGATGTGTTTGCACATGCTTTCCTGTAACGCCGGATATGCCATCTGCTTCAGAACAATCGACCAAACCTCTTATCTTATTGCATGGCTACACCTTAACGTTGTCATCTCTCCATTAAATGTATTACTAATTTAGCATCAAGGTCATTGGCCGTTGTTGCTGTGTAGGTGTTAATGAATAACGTGTGTCATACACCTAACACTTTCAGTGACATTCTTAGCCAGTTGCATCAAAATTAGACTTTATATCAGCGGTTCCCAATTATTTTACAAGGGCCACATATTTTTTTTATTTTGATGAGAAATGAGCATGAGAAAAAAATGTTTATATTTTTTGATTAAATACAGTTTTAAAAGTGTTTTTCAAGATATCCAATATTTGTTAACAATGACTTATATTTTTACTACGAAAAAAAAAAAGTCGAAAAATCGAAAGAGAATTGGGAGGACAAATTTAAAAGGTACGCAAAACGCGTCCTTGCAAGGGGTTTGGGGGCTGTACAAAACTAAATATGTGAGCTCCAAGCCTGTTGGCCACTAGTCTCACTCCGGGTTACGCTGCTCCACTGAAGGAACTCTAGAAAATTTTGAAGGGGAAGCCGAAATTGGACGTAACCTCTTAGGTACCACATACGCGAGGAGGACTGAGATTTGATCAAGTGATCACGGTACGGGAAGAGGAAGAGCTGGCTGGTGTTCGCCGTTAGGATGGCAAGACGCTGTCATCTGTATTTTTTACTAACTCTGTTAGCAAATATTTTTATATCTATTTCATATGTAATTGAAGCCAGAACTTCTTAATGAGAGAAGCGAGTATTGTCCTCCTAATGGTTATGTCGCAGGTTCTTCGAAAGAGACAGTTACTTACTTAACGGGACAGTTTTATTTCAGTTATTTTGAAGGAAAAGTACCCTTTTAAGTAACTATCACGTGATTTACCCGTTTCGATGACCCTGTGGTTATTTTTTGAAAGGACAAAGTACAGGGACATCATTTTATTTTTACTTCAATTATTATTGTACCTGAGTTTTGAATGCACTTCACTCCCATCCCTTCTACTAATGAAGTTCAACCGTCCTCCACACAGATCCAAGACCGCATATACAGTCATAGTAGCCTTACGGTCATAGTAAACAGTACGTTCCAAAAATATGTTCGACTTTCCCAGTGACGAAAGAGCTTTCAATATTGCATCATTTTCCATTTGCCTACGTCGCATCCCGGTTCCCCCCCCCCCCGCCTCTATTCGCATCTCTGTAAATGCTAGTGGCTGGGCTGTCTTAGCTCTTTTCTGAAAACCTTAATTTCTGTTAGAGATTGGACGTCTACGTAATATTATACCCGTACAATTGTTTAAAATAACTTAAATAAAAGTAATTAACTGTCACGTGATTTGCTTCCTTTCTACGACTCTGCGACATAACCACTTGGACGGACAGTAGATAGCATGTCTGAGTAATTGTATCTTTTTGGATCGGGCAGAAGTGAAGATTGAATTTACAGTACGTAAGGTACTCTTTTATAGAGTAGGTACAGAATTATTTCAACATGAGTTACTAGTACGAAGGACGAACCTGGTAATTGGAATTACGTACAATAGTCTATAGTGCTATAATATGCACATTAGAATTGAAGCCTGTATCGAAATGAACGGCCACCATTTTCAAAAATGTGTTTAAATATCCGAATTATGATTATTTTTCAATTTAACTTCATTCTCTATATTGTACGCTAATGTGTTATATAATATACACTGCATAATGAATACGTCCGAATGGATAGCTCAGTTCGTGAGTAAAAACACTTATTGTTAATACTGTACTGTATTTTGATTAAACAAAAACCTAATGAAAATTATCAAACTCAAAATCACGATATTTTTTAGTTTACGTAAATGGATGAACTGCTTTTCATCTTTCCTATACCTAGCAAAGTGATTTGTTTGCATATTACGCCAGTATCATCGAACTCCAGTCGTGGTAGGAGGTAGCAAACTGTGTTTCCGGTTCTTAATCGTTGATGCAAAGGTATAGCCAGGTTAATATTAGAAATATTAGTAAAAATAAAATGATGTCCCTGTACCTTACAACCCGGTCGGGACAAGTTACGTGGCTGAGGTTTTTCCGGGGTTTTCCCTCAACCCATTTTGATCAAATGCTGGGTAACTCGGTACTGGACACCGAACTAATTTCACGGGCATTATCACCTTCACTTCACTCAGACGCTAAATAACCTGACAAGTTGATACAGCGTCGTAAAATAAAAAAAGAGTATCTTACAATGTGTAGACTTACACCTACAGTTCAACAATAGAAGGTTGGATAAGACCTTAAATTTTGTACACTGAAAGGTCGCATTTATAATGAATTTTCCACGAAAAAAAAAAATGTTCGAAATCGACCTATAAGACAGTTAAATATTACTTGGAATATTAGTAATAGTTTGCTAGTTTGGAAGCCCTGATGCTGTCGCTCGGAAGAAGGCAAGCTCTGTGTAGCACCTGTGTTGCTGGGCAATGACTGGCAGTCTGACAGAACATAACAGTGTACTGTAGCTATGAAGCTACAGGTTTAATTTGAGAGAAATTGAATACCATACTAGTCTAATTGTTCTCGTGATGGAATCTTTCACAATATACACGAGCAATTACTAACTTGAATTAAATTATATTAATCAATTAAAGATAATCTCAAGTTACTATTGGAAATACTACTTACTTGTTAGCTATTTCTTTTTGTGTTTCAAAGAGAAACGATTACATCGATGTATAATTACTAAAATAAAGGTAGGGTAAGTTATCAATTTGTCTAGTTAGTGATTCAATAGAAAATTCACGTTGTACAATACTTAAAATAATTTTGAGGTTTGAAGGTAACTTCACATAGCTAAATGTATTGAAAATTACATTAGATTTTTAAAGAAAGTATTTGTTTTATTTCTGTGACTATTAAATTTATTTTACGTCGAGCGCAAGAACATAATATCAAAAATATAACACATAGCAATAATTGTTGGTTCATTGCATAATTGTTTACTACATATTTATCATCTAACATAATTTCTCCTGAACGTCGTACCGTCTTAGCGTATGTTCTTATGGGCAGTAGTTTAAATTGCAGATGACACAAGTATAGTAATTACAGCCAATAACTCCAACACATTCCAATCTTCAACAGGGGAAATTCTCTTCAAAATATGTGACTGGTTCTCAGTCAATAAATTAGTATTAAATTGTAACAAAACAAACATAATTAAATTTAAATCCTGTCCAAATTCAACCTCGCAAATTTCTAGCGCAATAATCAACAATAGATCCCTATTAGAAACAACAACAACCAAATTTCTTGGCTTAAAATCGATAATGTGTTACACTGGAAAAATTATATTAAAGAAATTACCCCCAAACTAAATCCAGCTTGTTTTGCTATTAGGTCTATGCAAAAGATATTAAATATCAATACCTTAAAAACAATATAGCCTACTTTGCATACTTCCACTCGGTAATGAGTTTTGGAATAATATTCTGGGGAAATTCCACAGATAGTAACAGTATATTCTTATTACAAAAAAGAGTAATTAGAATAATAGTAGGTGCCAAATCTAGGGAATCTTGTAGGACTCTTTTCAAAAAACTACAAATAATGCCCATGGCTTGTCAGTATATATTTTCATTAATCTTCCTCTTATGTAATCGTGAAAACTTTGTAACTAATTCAACAGTTCATAGCATAAATACACGTCAAAAAATGACTTTCATACTCCATCGGCAAGTCTATCATGCTATCACAAAGGAGTGCGTTATATGGCAGTAAAATGTTTGATACCCTCCCTATCGATACAACAAATGAAACTCAAAACAAGATTATTTAGGGCAAATTAAAGACGTACCTAATTTCTCACGCCTTCTATTCTGTAGGTGAATTCATGATATTCAATAATGCTTCATGAAATTGATTCTAAAACTTTGTGTTGTACTAGTAGACTATATTGTAAATCTCTTCTGTATATATTTCATCTAGACTGTGACTATAAATTAAGAATTTATAATAGTATCAAGTTTTTTTACTTGTTCCATATTCTAGCTGTAAGCATGTATGAATACCATGGACTGTTAATAAATGCAATACAATACAAATCACTGGTTCTGAACATAAAAAGTGAGTCCATTAAACATATTATGGGTTAAAAATATACTATGTAGGATGCAGCAACAACAGTTTTATTTGCTGTGCCATAAGAATTTGTGCTTTCATCACTGCATGAACAATTCACAATTTTCTTCTGTTTATGTTCAGTGAGACTGTAGTGCAGCCGTGGCGAAAATGCGACTCGCGAGCACATTGTGGCTCGCAGTGCAATTCCCTTGCTTCCTACCCACAACCCCTACCCTCTCACTCACTGGAGTCAAACTCCATTCCATTTGTATTTGTCTCTGACCTGCGAGTGGCATATCGTCGCAATGTCTCTCTCGAAGCCATGTACCTCTATAAAAACGAAAGTTTCAAGTAGGATGGGAGGACGAATTTTTTTGCTGCCAATATGATGAGAATATTAAATGTATGATTTGTTCACAAGTATTACGAGGAAAACGGTTGTATAACATAAAACGGCATTATACTACATGTTACTGATGAAACATTAAAAGGTTAAGTGTTATTATTATTATTATTATTATTATTATTATTATTATTATTATTATTATTGTTATTATTATTATTACCATCATCATCATCATCATCATCATCATCATCATCATCATCATCATCATCATCATCATCATCATCTCTGTACGTCGATCCTTTTTCAGCAGATGTACGAATAATGAGGTTAGCTCTTCAATTTAAACTCACAGATTTACAATGTGATGTTAAATGAAAGCTAGATGTAAGGACTTGACAAATGTTGAACCTTTCAGATCTTTGGTAAAAAATAAATATTTGAAGCTTCGTTCTTTCGCTTGCTCTGTTGAAGCAATGTTCGCTACAATTTACGTTTGTGAAAAATTATTTTCAACAATGAAAATAGTAAAAATCAAATTTAGATCACGACTGACAGACAAATACCTTCGTGATCAACTACGACTGGCAGTAAGTGACATAATTCCTGATTTTGAAACTCTGTCTCAGAGACATTCTGAAGACAATTAATTTTAGGTTCTGATAATGTGTCCTATGTTTTCTTGTTCATTTCTTTCTTCGTTACACGTACTAAACATTAGTTTGTAGCCTTGTACTGTATATAATTTTATTTAAGTGCTTGACGTAAGGAAAACGAAAATCCGTTAATAAGTCAGACAGTTGCTTCACTTCCCCTTCGGGTGTCCGCCTCCCTTCATAGGTGCTATGCACGTTGCAGGTTACACAGTGGCTCGGCGCACGATGGCATTTTCGCCACGGCTGCTGTAGTGTGTATATACAACCAAAAGGGGTGGAAGGACAGAATAAGAGAACTAAACAAGGGGTAGGGACAGGTAATAAGAAAGTCGAACCTCGTGTCGGTGGCTTTGTATTATATTTGTGTACTTATTGCAAAATATACTGTTATAGGTTTAATTTGTTATACCATTAAACATACCTTACCAATTTAATGTACTGTGAGTTTGTTTAATTCCATGAAATCAGTTAATATTTTGTTTGTAATGATGGACCCTATTTAACTCTGCGTTTACAGTCGAGTTGTAGCCTTGTTTCCCCCCTCACATATGCCACACGCTACACTCAAAAGGCTCCTCAACTACTAGATTCACAGCGATATAATAATAATAATAATAATAATAATAATAATAATAATAATGAAGATATTAGAAAAGAATTGGAAATTCAGAGTCTAAATGAAACAATCATTGAATACAGACAAAGATGGCAAGATCATATACAAAGAATGGATGAAGATCGTATACCACAAATAATAAATAAATATAAACCTGTAGGTAGAAGAAATGTCGGCAGGCCACGGATGAGATGGTCGGATCAGTTTTCTTGAAGACGGAACGAGCCACAAGGCTTATGCCGTGATGAAGATGATGATGATGAATAATAATAATGATTTATTTTAGCTGGCAGAGTTAAGGCCGTAAGGCCTTCTCTTCCACTCAACCAGCAAAAAGTGTATATACATATGCATGAACTTACAAAGAATCCAACAATTTGATTGAGATGAGAGTTACATGTATACAAAAGTTATTTACAAATTAAACAACAAAATACTATGAACTATTAATTAAACACTGAAATAAACTGTGTAGCAGAATTAAACTAAAATACATAGAATGTTAATATATTTCAAATAATATTAGATAATAGAAAGAGATTATTACGAGACAATTAAAATACAGCACAATCAGGATGATGTCTAAAGAAAAAAGTAACAATGTAGTCAGTGATAGTTTAAATCAGTATGATTGGAGTGAAATGCTAATAAGGTTATCTTTTAAGCTGTTCTTAAAGGTGTTTATTGTCTTGCAGCCCCTAATACTTTGTGACAAGGAATTCCATTGACGCGAGGTGGATATTGTAAAAGATGATGAATAACAAGATGTTCTATGAAGAGGTATACTTAGCGTGCCACAGATAAGTGATCTGGTATTTACGTCGTGGTTAGAGTATAGATAAGAGAAACGAGACGAAAGGTAATTTGGTGTTGAAGTGTGCAGAATTCGAAAGAGTAAAGGCAAAGAGTGTAAAGTTCTACGTTCTTTAAGTCGGAGCCACGAGAGACTTCGGAACATCGTTTAAATATCTTGCATATTATTATCGCAACTTTTTTTTGGAACATCTTATACCAATAAGACGTATCAGTGTGCAAAATTTAAAGTCCTGCGAAACCTTCCAGTGTTGGCCGTTTACTTGTTAGTCTGTACCAAGTTTTCTTCAGTTGTGACGAGAAGTATTTTCTTTTTCACGCGGAAATTTATGCGGATTTTTTAATTTCTTATTAGTCAGTACAGTTTTTTTTTAGCGTTCCTACTATCAGGAAAGTAGTTTTGCACATATCGTCTGCCCGTCCGTCTGTACACATTCAAAATATTTGGTCGGATTTGGTTCAACTATAGTATCTACGATTGCATTTACCCGGGAATGAAACAAATTATGCTACATTCAGGATGTCTGTAAAACGGAAGTAAACGAAATGAATTATAAATTAAAAGCGCGGTTCACAATTTTCTATTTCAGTGATGTTCCTTGAGCACAAATGAATTAGAAAATATGTGACATTATAAGTTTATTAATAATTAAGTTATTTTTTCAATAATATCCTTCATATGAAGTATATGATTATGTCTCGTGACCAGCATATTCTACTAAATGGAAATATAAAAATTGGAGATTTATCCTTCGCAGAGGTGGAAAAATTCAAATATCTTGGAGCAACAGTAACAAATATAAATGACACTCGGAAAGAAATTAAACGCAGAATAAGTGTGGGAAATGCCTGTTATTATTCGGTTGAGAAGCTTTTATCATCCAGTCTGCTGTCAAAAAATCTGAAAGTTAGAATTTATAAAACAGTTATAGGCCTATACCGGTTGTTCTGTATGGTTGTGAAACTTGGACTCTCACTTTGAGAGAGGAACTGAGATTAAGGATGTTTGAGAATAAGGTTCTTAGGAAAATATTTGGGGCTAAAAGGGATGAAGTTACAGGAGGATGGAGAAAATTACACAACGCAGAACTGCACACATTGTATTTTTAACCTGACATAATTAGGAACATGAAATCCAGATGTTTGAGATGGACATGGGACACCGCAGAAATGCATATAGAGTGTTAGTTGGAAGGCCGGAGGGAAAAAGACTTTTGAGAAGGCCGAGATAATATTAAAATGGATTTGAGGGAGGTGGAATATGATTGTAGAGATTGGATTAATCTTGCACAGGATAGGGACCGATGGCGGGCTTATGTGAGGGCGGCAATGAACAAGCGGGTTCCTTAAAAGCCATTTGTAAGTAAGTAAGTAAGTAAATATCCTTCAGGTAACCTCCACTGCAGAAGTCGCTTCTGGAAACTTGTCATGTCACGAACACATTAAATCTTGACCAATGTGTTAAATTTCTTTCGGAATCTTGTTCTTCAACTCTTGCAGAAGATCCTCTGTATCAAAGAGTCCTGCCCTTAATCTGAAGCTGTGAAATCGGGTGAACACGGGGGCCATGGAATATCACCAGATAGGGAAATGATGAGTCCGGGGAAGAAGCTCCGCCTAGTCTGTTAAACTTTCAGGCCTATGTTCAATGACATATTTAAATTTATGTCAGCGTGGTGGTGGGCAGTATTTTGCTAAACACTGAAGATTTGTTGCACCAAAAATTAATTAACAAATTTATATAAATTTTAATGCGTCGTTTATGAGAACTTTCTTTTCTGTTTCTTGGGAGACTTGTACTTGAACAAGGACGTCGACAAGCCGTTATGCTGTCCTTGAGGACAATCCACAACCACATCGTTTCTGACTACCCAGTCGTAATGTTATTTCCATCGCACAAGTGGTAAATAAATAACCGCAACAGGAATATTTAAAAGCAGAGAGGTGACACTATATTTGAGATTGCAGACTCATTTTTATTAGCACTTTTTGTGTTGAGAGTTAAAAGACTTTTGAAGTTTACGATGGTACAAATATCGTAAAACTTTCAGCTTTCTTATAAACTAATTTTAATTTTCAGAATATACGAGATTGTGTTTGTAATAATCCTCATAATATGTTTCTTTGTACAGGATCCGGAGAATTTCAGTTTGTTCTTCTAAAATGACTGTAAGGTTTAGAAATGTCAAAATGATATAGGATATGATTTAAACGGTGCAATTTCTTGGTATGTTATTATTATTGGCAGAGGGCGGCCAATAGAGGGAACCCAAGAGTTGGAACTTAAACTGAGACGATTCTGTCCGACGCCGGGGTGGGTATCCGGTGTGGCTTAGTGGATAAAGCATCAGCACGTAGAGCTGAAAACCCGGGTTCAGATCCCGGCGCCGGAGAGAATTTTTCTCCTTTCCATTACTCTTTTATCGTATGATGACGCAGAATATCTGCATGGAAATATCATATGTACTTCGGTACATTAAATAATATACTAGTATATACAGTCACGAAGCTCAATACGTAGTAAATATGCATCCATAAATAGTTGCTAACCATTAGGGTCGCTAATATCGCCTCATTACAGACAATGCGAAATAGTACCGACACAGTCTATTGTTCCTAGCACCCTCAGAACTCAAGCTTCGTGATTGTATATTACTGAGAGAGGCTAATATACGTAAATTCGGCGCGAGAGAAGGTGATGTCATTGTACGTGGTCACACAAATTGCTTTGGTTAATGGCCTAATTACTAATTACTTACTTACAAATGGCTTTTAAGGAACCCGAAGATTCATTGCCGCCCTCACATAAGCCCGCCATCGGTCCCTATCCTGTGCAAGATTAATCCAGTCCCTATCATCATATCCCACCACCCTCAAATCCATTTTAATGTTATCCTCCCATCTACGTCTCGGCCTCCCCAAAGGTCTTTTTCCCTCCGGTCTCCCAACTAACACTCTATATGCATTCCTGGATTCGCCCATACGTCCTACATGCCCTGCCCATCTCAAACGTCTGGATTTAATGTTCCTAATTATGTCAGGTGAAGAATACAATGCGTGCAGTTCTGTGTTGTGTAACTTTCTCCATTCTCCTGTAACTTCATCCCTCTTAGCCCCAAATATTTTCCTAAGCACCTTATTCTCAAACACCTTTAACCTATGTTCCTCTCTCAGAGTGAGAGTCCAAGTTTCACAACCATACAGAACAACCGGTAATATAACTGTTTTATAAATTCTAACTTTCAGATTTTTTGACAGCAGACTAGATGATAAAAGCTTCTCAACCGAATAATAACAGGCATTTCCCATAATTTATTCTGCGTTTAATTTCCTCCCGAGTGTCATTTATATTTGGTAATGTTGCTCCAAGATATTTGAATTTTTCCACCTCTTGGAAGCATAAATCTCCAATTTTTATATTTCCATTTCGTACAATATTCTGGTCACGAGACATAATCATGTACTTTGTCTTTTCGGGATTTACTTCCAAACCGATCGCTGTACTTGCTTCAAGTAAAATTTCCGTGTTTTCCCTAATCGTTTGTGGATTTTCTCCTAACATATTCACGTCATCCACATAGAGGCCTAATTACTAATAGCATTTGCATTCTATTGTGGGTATTCGGTGGGGAAAGACGTATTTTTTGTCAAAAACCTAGCTAATCAACATGTACAGTACAGTTAGTGTGGTACATGGCTACGAAGCTGTTAAGAAATGTCTTACGAAACTCTGTCGCGGCATTAATATGCAGAAACTCATGAGCTGGACTTGGCCCAAAGCTGCACGACTGATTGGTGTCCCGGATTCTGGGAAAGTGCGAGTGGTTTCGTGGGTGAACGTCCTGCCTTGAGCGCCTCTGGCTCACTTTCACTGCACAATGACATCCCAACTCGGTCAGTCTGTGCAGATGAGGGCCGGAATAACAGCTGTTCCAACACACCCACATAGTTCACGGAATCGACTCCCGTTAGTCCTTCAAATATGCGGAAAAAATCAAATATCAAGGTTTTAATGGATATAGGGGAGAAGTGGGTACAGTAAGAAAGGGAGAACAGTGAGACATTTTTTATTAGATGGTAAATTTTGATGTTGAGATGTTGGTAACAGTGGAGTTGTATGTTGCATGAGTAAAGTACATTCACTTCTCTTTCTCTTCGAAATCTTGAACTCTTCTATTCCTTCGTACCTGTCGTCTCGCTTCACTTACCTTTCTTCCCACCATAATCTGAACACACGCTCTCGTCATGAAACAATACTAACAATACCATCCCATCGCACCTCCTCATACTCATCTTCTTTCACAATAGCCCTGCCAAGACTCTGGAATTCGCTACCTGCTAGCATCAGGGACTGTCGAAATAAAATTGAATTCAAACGAAAACTTACTAGGCACTTGGTCAGTAATTGATTACTTGTAAATAGTTTCTTTAATCTATCACAAAATATTTCAATATTCAGTAATTTCATCACTATACAATTTTGTTATTCTAGATTTAATTTGTAATTCAGTAAATATAAAATATTCTTTGTTTCTCTATGATAAATTATCTAGTTTTAATTATTCAGGTAATCTTTTCGTACTTTGATTTTATTGTAATTGTAAATTTAATACTAACTGTAATATTATTTGTAATTGTAAATGTAAATTTAATACTAATTGTAATTTTATTGTTGATATTGTAGTTGGAATCTCCTGGTAGAGGGGCAGAGAAGGCCTGACGGCCTTATCTCTACCAGGTTAAATAAATAAATACTACTAATACTACTAATACTACTAAAGTAACAGTATTTTCATACTCGATTTGATTGTAGTTATAAAGGTGAGTGATGAAAAAATAATTCGTAATTTTTCACTCTAGAAGTAAAATTTTGGCTTGTGTTTAATGAAGGTTATATTGGATATACAAATGAGATATAAATATGAATGTTTTGTTACCTAATACTATGGTATTTGAGATTATGTTTGGCAAAGTTTCGTCTTTCTTGTTTTAATTTTGAAGTGATGGCGTCATTTTTAAATGAACTATGCGTAAAGGGAACAGTGAGACATGCCATTGAAGGGTACACTGAGACGTCTCATTGTTCCCATGTACCAATGATTTGCAAAAACAAACTGTAATTATATTACATTTACCAGTAACTAACATTAAAAATGAACATACTAGTAACCAATTTAGGAATTATAGCTTAAAATAATGGATACATTACATATTAATGGTTTCATAAATAATAAATTATTCACAAAATTTAAGAAAATGTTAAAAAATAATAAAGAATTACATTAAATTCTTATAATTATAAGCTTTGTTGTCACCAAAAATTCATTTCATTTTTTCGCAAAAGTTTGAAATATCATGGAAAATTCACTTTTGCAAATGTTCCAGATGTTTCAATGGTTTGGAAGTCAGACATCAAAATGATTATAAATAATTCTACAGAACATGTCAAGATAAAGAGACAGCAAGTTTTTGTTTTCTTTTGAAATAAATGTAAATCATTTCAATGTCCGTTAATAGACACTGTGGTGTCTCACTGTACCCTCCTGAATGGGAACAGTGAGACATTTGCATTTTTTTGAGAAACACGTATTGTATATTATATCCTTTATCTATTAACATTTTTGTTTATGTATTATTATACTCCATGTTTTAATGTCTATTTCTATTGCACTTGATTTTAAAAATACTTCAATTATCACTTGCATACATATGTCTTAATATTTTGTGTCTCACTGTACCCACTACTCCCCTACACATCTTCATTACACCTGACCAATGAAATAATTTATACTCCACTCTATATTCCAGTCAGTTGAGGATCTTAGTACAATAGGTACTAGAACGTTAATGTAAAAACCACTTTTGAGGACAATGAGATTGACAATTTCTATGATGTACCGTAAAAAGAAGTTACTTGCAAATGGCTTTTAAAGAACCCGTAGATTCATTGCCACCATGGCCCTATCCTGAGCAAGATTAATCAAGTCCCTACCATCATGTCCCACCTTCCCTCAAATCCATATTGTTATTATCATCCCATCT
This sequence comes from Periplaneta americana, assembly GCF_040183065.1. Lineage (NCBI taxonomy): Eukaryota > Metazoa > Arthropoda > Insecta > Blattodea > Blattidae > Periplaneta > Periplaneta americana. The sequence goes on from NC_091122.1 coordinate 177,157,998, forward strand.
ACGTCTCAGAAAGTCAGGATAGGAGAAGAAATATCAGAAGGAAGTGAAATAGGGAGAGGAGTACGACAAGGGTGCCCTTTATCATCTACCCTGTTCAACATATACTTGGAGGATTTAGTGAAGAACTGTTTTGATAACATGGGAGGAGTTGTAGTACGGAGGAAGAAGAATAAATTGTATAAGATTTGCTGATGACATGGCGTTGTTAGCAGAAGAGGAGATGATACTAAAGGATAGACTACTGGAGCTAAATGACAGCTGTTAGCAGTATGGGATGAAGATAAATGCAAACAAGACGAAGACCATGGTCATAGGAAGAAAAGTAAAGAAGGTAAACTTGCGAGTTCTAAATGAGGCAGTAGAACAAGTGCACAGCTTCAAATACTTGGGGAGTACTATAAGCAATAACATGAGCTGCTGCCAGGAAGTCAAAAGGAGGATAGCAATGGTAAAGGAAGCTTTTAAAGAAAAAGGAGCATGTTCTACGAACCTCTGGAGAAAGAACTAAGGAAGAGACTAGTTAAGTGCTTTGTGTGGAGTGTGGCATTGTATGGGACAGAAACATGGACATTACGACGAAGTGAAGAGAAGCGTATAGAAGCATTTGAAATGTGGATATGGAGAAGGATGGAGCGTGTGAAATGGACAAACAGATTAAAAAACGAAGCTGTGTTGGAAAAAGTGAATGAAGGAAGAATGATGCTGAAACTGATCAGAAAAAGGAAAAGGAATTGACTGGGTCACTGGTTGAGAAGAAACTGCCTACTGAAGGATGCTCTGGAAGGAATGGTGAACGGGAGAAGAGTTCGAGGCAGAAGAAGATATCAGATGATAGACGACATTAAGATATATGGATCATATGCAGAGACAAAGAGGAAGCCAGAAAATAGGAAAGACTGGAGAATTCTGGATCTACCTTTGGGCAGAACACTAATAATGAATGAATACATCTCGGTTTGCCCAAAGTTATTTTTTCCTCTAGTCTTCCAACTAACACTCTATATGAATTTCTGTCCCATAAAATTTGAGGCTTTTAACATCTTTGGCGATCCACATCTGTTGCTGTCCTGGCATACTTCTATCCTCTTCATGTGATAGCTGTTAATTACGTCCATTTTCAGTTTTCTCCTTCAAAATGTTCTCAAGTTTCTTTATCAAAACGATGAAACTCGGAGTGAGACAAGTGGCTAACAGTGTTGGAGCTCACATATTCTATTTTTCTCAGTTCGAAATTCTCTTCCAAGGACGCATTTTCGCGTACCTTTTAAATGTTTTGTCCCATTTTCTCATTGGCATTGATATTGCCATTAAGGGGTCACTAAACTTAAAAATTGGAGAAAAAGTGACATAGAAATGAAAAATTAAATTTCTATACTAATTCACGTGACAGAACTAAATCAATACAGAGAATTCTTCCCCTATTAATTGAGAAGTCGCAGTCAAATGCACAAAGCCAAAAAATAAAAAATGATAATTAAAAGTGATATTTCAATTAATGATTGATTAAAAATTGAAATATATTTTATTTTAAAAAGTATTGGATCGAATGAGCTGAGATTTTGTATGTTACTTTCCATGTGTATATTAACCTTTTTCTCCAAATTTGAAAAAGATTGGTCAAATAGGAGAAAAGTTCCAAAATATAGTTGAGTGTCCCCGTAACAATAGAAAGATAATTTTATGTATTATTGGTTGAATTCGAGCAGGAAAATCTGGAATACCCCGTAAAAACCTAGCATCAAATACCGTCTTCATTCACTGTAACATTGAGTTATTTAAACCCGGGCCTCCACAGTGGAAAGCAATGCACTACAAATGTGGTGTGTAGATCTTCGGCTAACGACATAGGAGTAAGAACCAGGTTCAACATCTCACAGCAAGTCAACCATCTGTGGCCTTCGCGTGGCGTCATTGTCTTTGCTTATTAGTATTGCCGAAGCAATCTGGCCTCATGGAATTCTGCTCGAGGCTAGATTAACATCCAAATCAAGGCTGAGTGGAAATAATTACAAGAAAAACCTTGAGCGAACGACGCTATATAAGGATCTTCGTGGCTTTTTGTGGTATTGTCAGGAAATTTATGAAATCAGAACCACAAGAAAGGTTTCAGCCTTTATTCCGACCTGTAAATTACCTATTAGAGTAGGCGCGTTTGCCTGCAGAACCGTAGCTGCTCTCTGGCATGGGTTCAATTCCCGCTTGGGTTGATTACCTGATAGGATATAATGAATTAATTATGTTATCACATTCATTTGTTTTCCCTTTTTTGTTGCTTTTACACCCGTCGTAATTTCAGTCACCAAGACCTAATGACATTATCGCATTAACAGAAAATGTGACCAGATTTCTTGAATATCTAGCGCATTAACGTTTCACGGTTGAAGTTGTAACTATGTTGAATTAACGTTTAAGGGGAGGCAGAAGTGAATATTTCAAAATCCACAAAATTGATCCGATTTGTTTGAAATTGATCATGGATACTAAGTATGTTATTAGTATGGAGCGGATTTTTACGTGCTAAAAATTTAAATATATTTATTTTTTATGTTCTAAAAAGTATGAAAATATTTGCTAAAAATAAAAAAAATATATTTTTTAATATGACAAAAATACCTTACTTAGCTTGGAAAAGAAAATGTTACTAGGTACTCACCAACCACACTTGAGTGCTAGTAGTTGGCCGAGAATTGCAGCGAACAACAAAGGTCATCTCCAAATTCTCCATCACAAATGCATGCCGATTATCTCTGAACAACGACTTATACTATGAAAACGATCTTTCCACATCACAGGACGTCAGACGTGCATATTTAAAGAGAGGAATGTCACAAACACAAACACCGTCAATTTCACCTACAGGCAAACCCTCCAATACTTGAGCAACTTTACACATTTTTTATATCAACAGTTTTTCCCAAACACATTCTGGAATTTGTTCCTTAGTACTTGTATTTCTGAACCTGGTAGCGAGCCTAGTTTAATTTTCACGGCACGCACCTCCCACAGCAGGTTTTTGGATGTTTCGAATTTTTTTATGGAGTCACACAAAAAGCTTAGATTTGCTAATAGGAAAGCCAAATCGTTTTTTAAACAACCATCTTTCAGTATATTTTGAAGGATATCGATTGACGAAGCCCGATAACAGGGAATCACAACAAGACGTATTGCCTTACTTGATAGACATGAGCGAGAGGCGAGAGATTTGTTTAAATTAAATAATGTTCATATCCAGCTCTTATCTGTTGTGTTTCACAAACAAAGCGTGAAATGAAATCATCTTCAGCAACAATAAACATTCCTAATTATGTGTTGCAAGATCTCTCCTTCTTGTCCATGTTAATTTATTCTCTAATAATAACACTGATATGCTGCCTAGCAGTTCTCAGAACTTGTGGGGATACTATTACAAAAATGGATCACGGATACACCACACAGCGCTTAGAAACACGAAGCAACCAAGAATTCTTAAAAAGATAACGTGCTTCTAAGTGACATAATTGATTTAGTTTTAAAATGTTTAAAAGTTCCTGTAAAAAAATATTTAATTAAAAAAAGTCCAAGATTTATGTGTTTATAATAGATTTCCTGAAAATATGTATTTACATAATTTTTTGTGAAAATATGTGTTTTTATGTGAAATAAAATTCGGGTTTTAAACTTGAAACTTCATGTTCGGAATTTTTAACTTTGTTAATTGTGTTTTATCACACGCAAAAAATATTTGATTGCATAGGAATCCGCTCCTTAGTTATCACATTCATTTGTTTTCCCTTTGTGTTGGTTTTACATCCGTCGTAATTTCAGTCACCAAGACCTAATGACATTATCGTATTAATAGAAAATGTGACCAGATTTCTTGAATATCTAGCGCATTAACGTTTCACGGTTGAAGTTATAACTATGTGGAATTAACTTTTAAGGAAGCCTTGTTTTAACTTATATTTTATTTTAAATTACTAGTCTACAACCTAATTTTAAATTGTATGCCAATATATTTAAGAAAGATATTATTTACCCGTTGGAATATTGTGGAGTTTATAACAATCACACGTAACTACAGTCTTTTGTTTTAAATTGATTTACTAAACAAATGCCGCTATAAACTTTCTGTTTTGCGGTCGCGAAATGGTGAAAGTTTCAATAGAACATCTCGACGAGAAAAAAGTCTCCAGGGAAAGGAGTTAATGCCACGCTTCCGAGGTTCCTGGTTCAAGACTCGACTGAGTGTTGCTTCACCTGAAAGCAAAGATGTCTGTGTGCAGAAATGAGAAATTTTACTCGTTGTAATAAGCAGGTCAACGGTACTGAGAAACAACTGCATCTCGACTGTAAATATTAACTCATACAGAAGAGAATCTTATGCGTAACCTGTTTGGAGAGAACTTCTATACGAAAATAGGATAAATAACAGAAAGAGCTCGGAACCATTAAAAATTATCTCTAGGCTGATATTTTGTTTCTGTAGTTAGTTTAGTTTAGTGTTTTATAATGCATTTGTATCATTATGTAGTTACTTACAAATCATAAGATAGGTTTGGAAGTAAATCCCGAAAAGACAAAGTATATGATTATGTCTCGTGACGAGAATATTGTACGAAATGGAAATATAAAAATTGGAAATTTATCTTTTGAAGAGGTGGAGAAGTTCAAATATCTTGGAGCAACAGTAAGAAATATAAATGATACTCGGGAGGAAATTAAACACAGAATAAATATGGGAAATCCTGTTATTATTCGGTTGAGAAGCTTTTATCATCCAGTCTGCTCTCAAAAAATGTGAAAGTTAAAATTTATAAAACAGTTATATTACCGGTTCTTTATGGTTGTGAAACTTGGACTCTCACTTTGAGAGAGGAACATAGGTTAAGGGTGTTTGAGAATAAGGTGCTTAGGAAAATATTTGGGGCTAAGAGGGATGAAGATACAGGAGAATGGAGAAAGTTACACAACACAGAACTGCACGCATTGTATTCTTCACTTGACATAGCCTAATTAGAAACATTAAATCCAGACGTTTGAGATGGGCAGGACATGTAACACGTATGGGCGAATCCAGAAATGCATATAGAGTGTTAGTTGGGAGGCCGGAGGGAAAAAGATCTTTAGGGAGGCCGAGACGTAGATGGGAAGATAATATTAAAATGGATTTGAGGGAGGTGGGATATGATGATAGAGAATTGATTAATCATGCTCAGGATAGGGACCAATGGCGGGCTTATGTGATGGCGGCAATGAACCTCCGGGTTCCTTAAAAGCCAGTAAGTAAGTAAGTTACAAATCGTGGGCAGGATTAGCAAACAGAAGGCTAGACTTGTAAATAATATGAAAACTGTGAGCAACTGTTCAAAAAATGAGGCAGAAAATATAGAAAAAGGTAGTAAATATAGTAATCATTGCCTGGCCCTTCAAGTGAAAGTCTATACAAAGTGAATGTTTAAATGTGTTTATCCGTAAATTGATTTTTTGGTCACCATGCTCTACATAAATTGATATAACTCAGAAATTATAGGTAGCAGAAAGCTAAAATTTTATACAGATCTTAAACAGACTATTTAAAAAGATGTGGCTTCATTAGAATTTTGATGTTTAAATTGAATATGAAAATAATAATATACAAGGAAGTGGACTCAAAAACTGAAACCCATGATATTATAAAATCAGTTACAATGTTCCTGGAAAGCATATTAAAAACCGAGTGAAGCCATTTTGTAGTAAATCTTCTTGTGAATCTAATGGTAAAAGAATTTCTCAAATATTAAAAGAAAACTGATTGAGTTATATCAATTTTTGTAAATAGTTACACATGGGGGCTAATTAACAAATTTGGGCCGACTTTTACTTCTTTTTTAAAAACCTAATACTCAAATTTAGATGTTATACGTTCGGTTCAAAATCGGCAAAAACATTGTTTCTCAAATTTTAATAAAATAAGATTCTCCATTAAATTCTGAACGGTGTTATATATGGGTTGTTTTTGTTCCGCCATTTTTAAATGCTCCTGGTTGTATTTTTAAAAGACAGCGTGCCAAGGATCTTTAAATATGACTCCAAGTTATAAAGTAGCATACTTGTTTCTCAAAATTTTTTTTTTTTATACTTTGGTGCATTTATCTCTGAAAATATTACGCCTATGAAATTTCCACATGCATATACAAATAAATGGGAAGAATTTAATGCACGGTGATTGTATTTGTATGGATAATCATGCCAGAATTTGTCATAATTGAAAATAAACTTCATGCAAGTTAGCCTGCATGAAAGAAAATTAATATCAAGTAGATTTTCTGTTGCCAAGAAACTGTAAACTGCACTCATTTATTATTTGTAATATGTTGTTATTATGTATCCAGAAACTACAAGCGCATAGCTTTAGTATTTTCAGACATATTGGTTATAAATCTTGATTACACAATTTTTAAGACTAATCACTTCGGAAAACGTATTATGTGTCTTTCACGTGTTAAATTTTATGTTACCTTGTTAACATGTTTCGGCCTGCTAGTGGCCATCTTCAGAACTGGTTGTTGCTGGTCTTGGCGCCTTTTGTTTTGTTTCCTGTGGGGGTGTGTTTGTGTAGTGTAATGTGGAGTCATAGAGTGTGTGTGTTCTGAAATTGAGTTGTGTGTTGAGAATTTCATTTGGATGTGTTTTTGTGTGTCTGTATATTTCGTATTGTTCTAGTGTGTTTAGTTTCTGGTTTTTGGTTGTGTGTGTATATATATATATATATATAATACACACACACAATTTTAATAACCAATTCGCTTGAACTGATCACTGTTTTCTGTTTCAGAAACCCTACCTGATGCTCTGCAGACAGGCTGCGAGAAATGCAACGAGAAACAAAAGACTACTTCAGAGAAAGTGATTAAGCATCTGATGAAGGAGCGAACCAAAGACTGGGAGAGACTCGTCGCCAAATACGACCCGGCGGGAGAGTACAAGAAGCGATATGAAGCACTGGTCAAGAAGTCCTGAAAGCTTTGATGATTGTGCAGTCAAGAGTTAATGACACAGTAAATTGGGGGGACAAAAATGTGAACCAGTCATTTACAAAGTCGATGAGAAGTTGAACCTGAATAATGTTTATTGAGACGATTCGTCTATAAAATAAAAATAATCAAATCACGGCAAACACATATGCTAAAGCCATATAAAGAGGAAGTCTTCACAAAGTCCTCTTTTTTTTGGTATTTAACTCCTTCCAAATTTCTTTACTTTCTGAAATGGGATGGTACACTTTGAAGCTAAAAAAAAGACATTGTTTTGACGTTGGCACATCTTTTCAGCAGCGCTAATATCCCTTGTCTAACTACTAGATATTTCTTTATCCACTTTTGATATTTAATTTAAAATGTCATATCTTTGCAACATAAACTGGGATATAATTTTGCAAGTTGTTATAAAATGGAAATCACAAGAAAACGTACTATTGTTAGTATATTACGTTAAAAATGTAACTGAGTAAAAGCTCATTCACAATTAAAATTAAACATAGAGTAAAAGTAACATAAACGCTTGCAAACTCCAAACTTTCAAGTTTGTGCTTGCATGATTTGGAAACAATACACAATCGTGGAGCGCTGAAGTATACAATAGAATAGCCTATGAAATGACGTCGTTGTTATGTTTCCATGGTTACCAAGTATCTTTGTAGTTAGGTTTATGTTCCCGTAGTGAATGATGTATGACTTTTTGATTTTACTGTGACGTTTACATTCTCAAGTTAACGCTAAAGTTTTCATTGTGAATGGGCCTTTACCGAACCCGATGCTTTCAGAAATTGGCCGTAATATGTAGACCTATGTTTAAAAATGTATGTCTTATGTTTTAAGATTATATATCTCAAGTTTGATTTAAAAATATGAGTAACTTCGCCGTACTCAAAAGTCTACTAAATCTAACTTTTCATATGAACGCATTCATCTCATTAAAATCGTTTTCAAGAGAAGAATATGATTGGCTGTTTCGTAAATTGATTTTATTTCGACTTTCAGCTGTCAGAGAACTTTGAACATAAGGGTATTTCTTCTTAATATACTAAGAATAATTAAAGCAAAACGGTGTTTCTATTTACCGAGTCGTTTAGTCCATTGGGACTCTTTGTTATAGAAATAATAACTGACGTTCAGTAATAAATCTCATTTAGACTAATAAGAGTGATGATTTTAAATTTGTCTTATAATAATCGGACAAATAAATTAACAGAACAAAGACTGCTGGCCATTGGTTCTAGCCAATGAATCGAGGTATTGAGGACTGATCAAATATACTATTTTAAATACTACTTCCACTCATTTTCATGTCTTCATTGTGTTTGACATCCAAGCTACATTGATAATATGTTGATCTGTTAAAAGCATAACTGTACTGAATTATGTACAAAATTCTTCTGAAATAAAACACTTCTAAATAAGTTATTATTATTATTATTATTATTATTATTATTATTATTATTATTATTATTATTATTATTATTATTACTACTACTACTACGATTGATAATGTATGTATTATAATCTTATTATATTCTGTGTACCCAGAATGATATTTATTTAACATCGAGATTTCTGGCATAAAACTAGCAGTCAAACTGCAACAATAGACTAAGCCACCTGAAAGGATTGCTGGTTTCAGAACTTTATTCCGATTTCTGAGCTGGTGCAATTACTTAAGAGAAATGAATGGAAGAACAGAGATTTCATTGATTTCTATCTATCTATCTATCTATCTATCTATCTATCTATCTATCTATCTATCTATCTATCTATCTATCTATCTATCTATCTATCTATCTATCTATCTATCTATCTATCTATCTATCTATCTATCTATCTATCTATCTATCTGTCTGTCTGTCTGTCTGTCTGTCTGTCTGTCTGTCTGTCTGTCTGTCTGTCTGTCTGTCTGTCTGTCTGTGTCTGTCTGTCTGTCTGTCTGTCTACCTACCTACCTGTCTATCTGTCTGTCTGTCTGTCTGTCTGTCTGTCTATCCACATCCATCCATCCATCCATCCATCCATACATTAGTATAGAAGATTTTATTAGTATTCCCGAGAGAAATGTAGGGCCTATATTTTTTTCTGAGGACTTGTGAAACATTCCAGGGTACAGAGGTCCTCTCGTGAAATTATTGTTTAACCATCTGTCCGGAGACACGTTTGAACCTCATGTGACACCAATACGATATCACTCATGAGACAACCAAGTCCACACCTGTGGAGTAACGGTCAGCGCGTCTGGCCGCGAAACCAGTTGGCCCGCGTTCGAATCCCGGTCGGGGCAAGTTACCTGGTTGAGGTTTTTTCCGGGGTTTTCCCTCAACCAATATGAGCAAATCCTGGGTAACTATCGGTGCTGGACCCCGGACTCATTTAATCGGCATTTCTAATAACAAAAGTTTCTAATACAATATTAGTCCAAAATGAATATTTACGGAGAAAAAAAAATCACTTAAACATTAACACTGTTTCACTCGATAAGTACTATCAGTACAATTCTGATTTTTACTCTTATAATTAGAGAAACTTTTAAGGAATGTTTTGTCCCTTTATAGTTTTTCAATAAAATGAACGGTTTTCTTGCAAATTAAATAAAAAATTAACACGTATCGTTATCCGGTGATATGAGGCATCTGGCAACCCTGTCCCTTCAGTCTGTATTCTAAGCGAGCAGTACTAAGGCAGACAGCAGACAGGCTGCTGAGCGTGTGTTCACATCCGGGGGATGGAAGTTAATCTGATTTTTAAGCCAGTGCAATTTAGTTTCTTGTGAAAATTATTTATTGCGTGTGTATATTAGAATGTGCCCAAGTGTTTGAACCACGAATATCTCGACACGATTTTAACTTACTGGTTTTCGTAACCATAGTAATAAAATACAAAATGAAATAGGTTAACAGGGAGAAAGAAATGTTGAATTTGGTGGAACAAAAGCCAGGCGTAGTAGATGTAATATTTGTCGCTGGGTTGGAATATCGCATTGGACTCTTTTAAGAACATTTAGAGAATAATTACTACTATCATATTATCATATCCAGTGTGTGTAATGTCTGTCGCCACATGAGTTTCATCTCGTGTGTTGTTCTGTGAGTGAATACGTGATCAGTGTGTGCATGATCCAGATCTTGTAGGACATATTATGGTTGATTTAGCCTACGCGAAACGATATAAGGAACTTTCGTAATATTCTAACATATCTCCTGCGATTTACTTGGGCCATGTCTTCATAGAACAAGGTAAGTCGAAACTCTTTCAACTTACTAATTCGAAGAGTTTTAAAATTCATGCTGTGTCTAATGAATGATAGTATAAAACGTTATTTTGATAATTTTTGTTGTTTAATTTCACTGCAATTATTTACTTTAGCTGACAGAGTCTTTTCTCGATGAACTGGATTTAGAGCTGCATAATTTGGCTTCGGGAATACGTAGAAACTACTAACATTGGGCGGAAAGCAATAATTTTCATTTTATATATTAGTATTTACGACCTTAAGGTATGTAGGTGACCGAGATTGGTGCGTTTGTTCTGATGTTCTTGTAGGTCTATAGAAAAGACAACTCCACGATTTTCGAACTTAATTTTTTTTTTACAAACTACAACTTTATGCTCCATTTTCGTAAGATATGTAATACGAAAAAAAAAATCTGAAAAACATAATTTCGACTGTAACCTAACATAACCTATCACAACCTAACGAACCCAATTTAACCTAATCTTAACTAACTGGGCTGCCCCCCTTTGGAGATGCAATAATAACTAACCCAAGCAAAACTAAGCTAAGCCACAGTCTACTATCTACAGTCACGAAGCTTGAGTTTTGAGGGTGCTAGAAACAATAGACTGTGACGGTACTATTTTGCTTGTAATGAGGCGATATTAGCGATCCTAGTGGTGAGCAACTATCTAATGTTTGCATATTTACTACGTATTGAGCTTCGCGACTGTATATACTAGACTGTGGCTAAACTAAAACAACCGCTGTAGAGTAACGGTTAGCGCGTCTGATCGTGAAACGACCGGACCCGGGTTCAAATCCTGGTTGGGACAAGTTATCTGCTTGGTATTTTTTCCGGGGTTTTCCCTCAACCAATTGAAGCAGAATTACTGGGTAACTTTGTACGTTGGACCTCTGACTCATTTCGCTATCATTAATTCACATATCATCATCATCATCATCATCATCGTCCACACCTGTGGAGTAACGGTCAGTGAGTCTGGTCGCGAAATCAGGTGGCCCGGGTTCGAATCCCGGTCGGGGCAAGTTACCTGGTTGAGATTTTTTCCGGGGTTTTCCCTCAACCAATTGAAGCAGAATTATTGGGTAACTTAATGCGTTAAACCTCTGACTCATTTCGCCATCATTAATTCACATATCATCATCATCATCGTCATCATCATCATCATCATCATCATCATCGTCCACACCTGTGGATTAACGGTCAGTGAGTCTGGCCGCGAAACCAGGTGGCCCGGGTTCGAATCCCGGTCGGGGCAAGTTACCTGGTTGAGGTTTTTTACGGGGTCTTCCCTCAACCAATTGAAGCAGAAATACTGGGCAACTTTCTGCGTTGGATCTCGGACTCATTTCGCTATCATTAATTTACATATCATCATCATCATCATCATCATCATCGTCGTCGTCGTCGTCGTCGTCGTCCACACCTGTGGAGTAACGGACAGCGCGTCTGGCCGCGAAACCAGGTGGCCCGGGTTCGAATCCCGGTCGGAGAAAGTTACCTGGCTGAGGTTTTTTTCCGGGGTTTTCCCTCAACCCAATACGAGCAAATGCTGGGTAACTTTCGGTGCTGGATTCATTTCACCGGCATTATCACCTTCATTTCATTCAGACGCTAAATAACCTAGATGTCGATACAGCGTCGTAAAATAACCCAAAAAAATAAATCATCATCATCGCCACCGGCGTGGCTCAGTCGGTTAAGGCGCTTGCGTGCCGATCTGAAGTTGCGCTCGGGCCCAGGTTAGATCCCCGCTTGGGTTGATTATCCTGTTGGGTTTTTTCCGAGGTTTTCCCCAACCGTAAAGTGAATGCCAGGTAATCTATGGCGAATTCTCGGCCTCCTCTCGCTATCACCAATCCCATCGACGCTAAATAATCTCGTAGTTGATACAGCGTCGTTAAATAACCAACTAAAAAATCATCATGCATACCATAGCCCGGGTTATGTACACGGTGCGGCGTGCTGTACTTGTACAAGAGTGTGGCCGTTCGGCTACCCAGTCATTCACAGAATAGGAATGGTAAGAGGCTGCAGTGCAAGCCTTCAGAAAAAAATTAAAAGAGAAGTCGAACTAACCTAACCTAACCTAACCTACTCCAATCGCCACCAAGCAGTAAACATCGCCTATCATCAAACATAACATTATGCTACTATCCAAAACTACGTAAAACTTCAAAAATCTAAACTATATAAAAATCATAGTTTACTCCCCCAACAATCTATGCATATAAATGATGGAAATTTAATATAGAATAATAAAATTATACATGCTCAGAACTTCTAAAATCCATATGGAAAGGCTTTCCTTCAGAATACATCATTAATGAATTTCCTTGTCATTTGTCTTATGTTGTCATGGATACAGGTACATTAATGTTAGTGTTTGATCCTGATGATCGTGTTGCACTTATTATACTCAATTGTATCCATTAAGAGTGTTGTGATTGGCTGCGTGAGACTCATTCTATTAGAGCGGTCTCTAGCGGAAGTGGTAGAAGTAATGTTACCAACATGTGAAAAGATGTACGTAGCATTGTTAATGAAGGAAAATTTCGCTTCCTTTCGTTTAACTATTACCACAGTATAGTTCTACGGTCTTACTAATAAAAACTCTATATACAGACGTTTAACTGTCTTATACTTATACAATGAGTAGCTCGTTTATAAGTCGTGTGTAAATTCCTTACTAATAATCACTACATTCATCGTGTATAACAGTATAACTGTTAACGCAGCTACGTCATAGTTTCGTCATTACTTCATTACAAAAGGTAATAGAATATCTGAGATTCTCTAATGCATCCGGTAGAGCGCTCTAGTGTGCCGTGTTAAGTATCGATAGTACCACTGGCTCTGATCGATTACACACTATATTTTGGTCAAAGAGTACAAGCTACAGCAATATTATTCTACTTATTCTGTGCTCTTTGGCGTGTTCTTCTGTGGTTACAAGGCATCCATAATCATAAAATGACAGTCGATACGAACAGCTGTTAGAGAGGCGGCCATTTTTTTCTCTATAGACAATGCTTAAACAAGAGATTTCGTGTATATAACTACTGCAAAGTAATTCCCATTGTATAGTTACAGATTGTTTATACATCCATCGCTTATGCATGGTTTATTAGTAAAGTTTTCTGTCTTAACTCTGCATAACTCTCGTATAAAACTATACACGGTTTATTAGTAAGACCGCTAGTATATACAGTCACGAAGCTTGAGTTTATGAGGGTACTAGGAACAATAGACTGTGCAGGTACTATTTCCCATTGTCTGTAATGAGGCGATAGTAGCGATCCTAGTGGTTAGCAACTATCTATGGATGCATATTTATTACGTATTGAGCTTCGTGACTGTATATACTAGACTGTGCTACTACTTAAACCAGCGGTTTCCAAAGTGGGGGTCGCGAGTCTATTAGAGAATATGATACTGAACTTCACGTTTTTTTAATAGATTGAGAGTTTTCGTAAGGACGACACCCGAATCAGTGGCAGGTTAGGTTAGGTTAGGTTAGGTTTTGTTTGTTTTGTTGAGGCTTTTGATTTGCCTTGCATTATAATTATTATACTACGTTATCGTTGCCATCTTTGTTTCGTCAGTGGGATGTAAATGGCTGTATCGTATTCTTCAGTAGGTAATCCTGGCATCGTGACCCCGTGGGGTGTGGTGTCAAGAGCTGAGGGGGGGGGGGGGGTAACGAGATGATTTGCGAAATAAAACAAAGTAGAAACGAGCGCTGAGTGACTTCTGGCGATTTTGGAATAGAAAGTGTTTCGGTAGCTATAAAATAAAAAATAATTATTGTGATGAATGTACCTTTTTCACAAAGTGGCTTCTCAAATCTGGACTCTGTAATCGACACACGCACCCACGCACGTACACTTTTCAAGTTCAGGAGATTTTCTGCGTTTGTTTTGATGAGGAACTTATTTTGTATAAATATATCTATTTGTTTTGAAAGGCCATCGATCACTACTTTGCATCATTTGAAAATTAAGAAAATTCATAAAAAATAATAAATCATTAATACATTACAAATCCTTCTCAAAATATCACATACATTATTAAGAAACTGAAGAAATACACATTATTTCTTTTTAATCTCATAATATAGTTTTCTTTTGTTGGTTTTCTAAAATATACGTCATTTGACTGATGCCATTTAAGAAAAAGTGCTTCATATGTGAGCTTCTTTTGCGAGCTTTTCTTTTTGATACAAATCTGGTCTTTGCTCTACGAAAAAAGTTCTAGTTTCAACATTACAGCTATACGTACGTACGAGTATTTAAATTAATTTTTTCCTCGGATATTTTTCTACGTAATGGAGAAAAAATTGGAGTGGAAGGGTACAGTACATCAGTTATTCATAGATTTCAAAAAGGCATATGACTCGGTTAAGAGGGAAGTAGTATATGATATTCTTATTGAATTTGGTATTCCCAAGAAACTAGTTCGATTAATTAAAATGTGTCTCAGTGAAACATACAGCAGAGTCCGTATAGGTCAGTTTCTGTCAGATGCTTTTCCAATTCACTGCGGGCTAAAGCAGGGAGATGCACTATCACCTTTACTTTTTAACTTCGCTCTAGAATATGCCATTAGGAAAGTTCAGGATAACAGGCAGGGTTTGGAATTGAACGGGATACATCAGCTTCTTGTCTATGCTGATGACGTGAATATGTTAGGAGAAAATCCACAGACGATTAGGGAAAACACGGAAATTTTGCTTGAAGCAAGTAAAGCGATCGGTTTGGAAGTAAATCCCGAAAAGACAAAGTATATGATTATGTTTCGGGATCAGAATATTGTACGAAATGGAAATATAAAAATTGGAGATTTATCCTTCGAAGGGGTGGAAAAATTCAAATATCTTGGAGCAACAGTAACAAATATAAATGACACTCGGGAGGAAATTAAACGCAGAATAAATATGGGAAATGCCTGTTATTATTCGGTTGAGAAGCTTTTATCATCTAGTCTGCTGTCAAAAAATCTGAAAGTTAGAATTTATAAAACAGTTATATTACCGGTTGTTCTGTATGGTTGTGAAACTTGGACTCTCACTCTGAGAGAGGAACATAGGTTAAGGGTGTTTGAGAATAAGGTGCTTAGGAAAATATTTGAGGCTAAGAGGGATGAAGTTACAGGAGAATGGAGAAAGTTACACAACGCAGAACTGCACGCATTGTATTCTTCACATGACATAATTAGGAACATTAAATCCAGACGTTTGCGATGGGCAGGACATGTAGCACGTATGGGCGAATCCAGGAATGCATATAGAGTGTTAGTTGGGAGGACGGAGGGAAAAAGATCTTTGGGGAGGCCGAGACGTAGATGGGAGGATAATATTAAAATGGATTTGAGGGAGGTGGGATATGATGATAGGGAGTGGATTAATCTTGCACAGGATAGGGACCGATGGGGGGTTATTTGAGGGCGGCAATGAACCTCCGGGTTCCTTAAAAGCCAGTAAGTAAGTATATTTTTGTACGTAGATTGCCCGTTCAGTGTTGTCAGATCTTTAAAAAATATTTCCGGAGGTTGTAATGAAAAAAATCCGGAGATTTGTCCACAATTTCCGGAGGCACTTTCGAAAATCACATAAAATGTTATTTTGACCTTCTATTACAAAACATGAACCTATAATAAAAAGATTTCTACTTTAATTTTTTTAATCACCAATTTGATTAGTAGTTACCACCTTCTTCTCCTCATAGATGTTTCTCCAGACCAGATATGTTCATTTTTACGTGTTACATATTTTATATTTAGGGAAACTTTAATAGTCAAGTTATAAAATATTAACAAAACTTTAACTATATAATGTTGATCTATCAGTTTTAATATATGCCAGAGATTGATTTTTCTAAAAAAGTAAATAATTTCCTACATTAAAAAATCCGGAGATTACAACATAATTTCCTATTTTTCCGGGAAGTTAAAAAATTCCGAAGATCTCCGGAAATTTCCGGAGACCTGGCAACACTGTGCCCGTTTCTCCTCGTTCACATCTTGAGACTGCCCTTTGTATGTCTCGAACCTGATGGTAGGGTCAGTGAGCAGACCTTGAGACAGGGATTATGCCAATACCCCGTTTCTGCCATTGTCCCAAGTTCGCTCACTTCTTCTTAGACTGTGGGAATTTAATCTTATTATCTGATTGCAAGGTGTCTGTGTAAAACGCAATGTCTCTCCATAAGGGCAGGCTTCCAGGATGTATTCGTACTGTATGTATGCATTTCAGACGTGAAGACTAATTATTAACATTTAAATCTTACCATATTATTATGTCGATGAATCAGTACTGCGCTTTCACCGTTTACCGTTGTGTTACAACACATTGAGTAATGTTATACTATGGGGTCACCGGTTCTAAATGTTAAAATTATACACATTCTATCTGTGTAATTACCTAGCGTTAATTTAGTATTGCAATGGAAACAGAAAATAATGTTGTAATATCAGTATACTTGATTTTTAATTGAATCAAGAAGTACAGGGACATCATTTTATTTTTACCAACATTTTTAATATTCATCATCATCATCATCATCATCATCATCATCATCCTAACAAGTATTAGGCCAAGTGGCCTGTTACGGTCTCAAACTAGAATTTTCAGTCCATCTCTTCTTTGGACGGCCTAGAGATCTTTTGCCATATGGATATATGGATGGTAATGAAACAGTGCTTTTGGAATTCTGCATCGATTCATTCGTTCGAGATGACCCTTCCACTGAAGTTAATATTTGCTGATGAACTGTATAATGGGTTCTATTTGAAGGTCTTGCATTATTTCCTCATTTTTTTTATGATCCCAGCGAGTATATCCAGCTGTTGCTCTCATGAACCTCATCTCACTTGCTGTTATTCTACTGATATTTTAATATTAACCTGGCTATATCTTTGGATTAAAGGTCTAGAACCGGAAACACCGCTTGCTCCCCCTTCCAAGACTGGAGTTCGATGATACTGGCGTAAAATACAAATCACTTTACTAGGTACAGGAGGGAAGAAAAGTAGTTCATCCATTTACGTAAACTAGGAAATATCACGCTTTTGAGTTTGATAATTTCCATTAGGTTTTTGTTTAATCAAAATACAGTACAGTATTAACAATGAGTGTTTTTACTCACGAACTGAGCTTTCCATGCGGACGTATTCATTATGCAGTGTATATTATACTGTATACAGTACATTAGCGTACAATATAGAGAATAAAGTTGCATTGAAAAATAATCATATTATGGATATTTAAACACATTTTTGAAAATGGTGGCCGTTCATTTCGATACAGGCTTCAGTTCTAATGTGCATATTATCGCACAATAGACTATTGTACGTAATTCCAATTACCAGGTTCGTACTTCGTATCAGTAACTCATGTTGAAATAATTCCGTACCTATTCTATAAAAGAGAAAAGATAAAATTACTCAGACATGCTATCTACTGTCCGTCCAAGTGGTTACGTCGCAGCGTCGTAGAAAGGGAGGAAATCAGGTGACAGTTAATTACTTAACGAGACCCTTTTATTTAAGTTATTTTAAACAATTGTATGGGTATAATATTACGTAGACGTCCAATTCCTAACAGAAATTAATGTTCTCAGAAAAGAGCTAAGACAGCCCAGCCACTAGCATTTACAGAGAGGCGAATAGAAGCAGGTGGGGGAAACCGGGGGGAAATGGAAAATGATGCAATATTGAAAGCTCTTTCGTCACTGGAAAACGCGAACATATTTTTGGAACGTACTGTTTACTATGACTGTATATGCGGTCTTGGTTCTGTGTGGAGGACGGTTGAACTTCACTAGTAGAAGGGGTGGGAGTGAAGTACATTAAAAAACTCAGGTACAATAAAAATTGAAGTAAAAATAAAATGATGTCCCTGTACATACACAGTTGTGTGATTAATAAAATATGTAGATAATATAAAGACAGAAATACTTAATTCAACATTACCTAATTTTAAAGTACTTAAATGTGGTATTAATTTCCAAATGAAACAAATTGTCTGTAATAGCCAGGGCCGCGTATTTATGGAGATCGCGAAAATCACGACACAATAGATCAGCGGTGACCAAAACTCGAGCTGCAGTGATTACATGCGACAGACAGCCTATGAAGTAAGGAGACGGAGGAAAGGTGCTTGGCATGAAAACTACAACCAGTGGTGGTTCCTGTACTAACATCTTGATCAATCCCGCGGATAAAAATCTCAAGCTTTGCTGTATCAGTAATGTCACTGCTGTCATCAAGAGCCAGTGAATAATATACGATTTTTCTTGCTTCTTTTTTTAACCTCTCTCTTGAATATAATCAGAAATTTTCTAAATTATTCTCTCGATACTTGGTCGAGAAATTCGTAGTTTTTCAAAATTAAAAACTTCTCAGGACAACTTATTTAAGCTGTTTTAATCATTACTCTTTTGAGAAATTCTGTTCTATTA
This sequence comes from Periplaneta americana, assembly GCF_040183065.1. Taxonomy (NCBI): domain Eukaryota; kingdom Metazoa; phylum Arthropoda; class Insecta; order Blattodea; family Blattidae; genus Periplaneta; species Periplaneta americana. The sequence continues at coordinate 177,176,697 of NC_091122.1, forward strand.
AAAGGCTTTAGAGCACGAGATATTTCAAACCTCATTAGATAGCCGACTTCCTTACATTTATTTATCTCATCTTTCTCTTCCTGGCTATGATTTAAGACATGTCAATACCTGGCGTTTAACAGTTCGTTGGCACATAATATTGAATTAGTTTTCCTACAATATTATTATTAAATGAATAACTAATAAATAGTTACCTTCATTTAAAGATTATGAAGATTAAAATTGAGATAAAACCTAATAATTTTATCCTTCTAGAGAGAAGATCTATAAATATCAACATTCGTGCACGTACAGAAGAATTATAGAAACACATACTTAGTGATCAGTAATAATAATAATAATAATAATAATAATAATAATAATAATAATAATAATAATAGTAATAACACATATCCAGTGTGGCAATTAATGTTTCTATATACTCCTAATTGAACCGTTGAGCAAAGTAAACGTATTATATTTTGTCCGACAGAACAACAAAAAAGTTCTCCTTCTCATTCTTTACGAAACCACCTCTTACTGCTTGTAGAGACAGAGTTTGTAGAGCGACATGATACCGCCACTGCTTGCCTTCAGTACGTGAATGAAACACACAGCAATGTACAGGAAACTCCTCGTACCCGTTTGAATGTCTGTGATTACACGATGTAATCACGACACCCGCAATGGTCACCGCTGTAATAGATATACAACAGATTTTTACTAATCTTTACGAATTAACCCTGCGTTACTCATGTTATAAATATTCTCACCATTGCTCAGGTGGGGTTTCACAAACTCCATTTTAAATAACTAATATATTTTTCCGCAAGTTTCAGAAATCAGATAAACGCAATTAAATATACTATTCTTAGTTCACTAACTGGATGTGATTGAAAAGTATACAGATGCACAGAGTACACACTAGCTCCATCTCTTAGATTTTCGTTGAAATATACGCACCGGGGTTTACCACACCCCACCTGAGTAATGCTTCAGCGATTCTGATTAATAATATTCGAATAAAACAATCTCGACAAATCACGAAATAGAGTTCTAATAGCGAAATATGAACACATTCGCGAATTATTACTATTGCGTCGTTTTATAGCGAATTTCATTCATATTCTGAGTTTTTTTTTTTCGGATTTTTTTTTTTCACTTGAATTTGTTATATGTCCAAGTAGACTACATTACATGGTATTCCAGGTGTTCTGATTACATTAGTGAACTCAAAAGAGGGAGAATTCAACATTTCACTAATAATTTGAAAGTGTTAATTTGAGGGCCGCAAGTTTTTTTTTTTTTTTTCGTTTTTAATGAATGTGTGTTAAATATAGTTTCAATCCAACAAATATTGTCTATTGGCCATACCGCACCTTTACCGGAATCCAATGAACCTTTAATGTTAATTATTTGGAAAGTAATATTCATACTGAGTTAATACTCCAATCCAAAATAATTATATTTTCAAAAATTTCCATTAATCTCCGCCAAGAGTACAAATCAATCTCCAACGACACCGATATGATGATGATGATTCGACGTGTAGCACATGATGTAAAGAGCGGGGTGTCGGGCACTGAAAAGTGCCTTTTCGAAAGCATGGTGATGCGCATTTGACAAACGCAGTGTACGTACTTGCTAATAATCCCTTTTTATTTGTCGTTATTTACGTAAAAATGACACGCCAAAAAATAATAATAATTTCGTACTCACTCCACTTCCTATATTCACATTTGTTTTTCAGTGATTTTTTAAAGAATGTACCGGCATTTAAAAGACTAATTTAGAAACATGTTACATAAATCATCCTTGTGCCAAAAGAGAATGCTCCCTGGACCAAATTATCGTTGAGATATCTATTGTCAATTGCTTTTATTTGTCAGTAGGCATTGACTGACGGGTATACAGACGTGGACAAATTATTATCAAAATTGAAGATTTTTATTATATATTTTTACAAAATATGATTCTTCAATTTAGACTACAGTTGGCATTTTTGCGTATTTCCAAATTATTAGCAAAATTGAATATTTGTATTGTATATTTTTAGAAAATTCAACTCTTCAGTTTGGACTACATTTGATATTTTTGTATATTTACCAATTATTAGCAAAACTGAAGGTTTTTATTGCATATTTTTGCAAAATTCGATTCTTCAATTTGGAATACAGTTGACATTTTGGATATTTCCAAATTATTAGCAAAACTGAAGATTTTTATTTTATAGTTTTACAAAATTTGACTCTTCAATTTAGACTGTAGTTGACATTTTTGCTAATTTACAAATTATTAACAAAAATTGAAGATTTTTATTATATATTTTTACAATATTTAACTCTTTAATTTAAACTACAGTTGACATTTTTGCATATTTCTGTCTACTGTAATGATAGAAATATGCAAAATTGTCAACTGTAGTCTAAATTGAAAAATCAAATTTTGTAAACAGAATTATCATAAAAATCGTCAATTTTGTTAATAATTTGTCCACGTCTGTATAAGGACTGGCGCTTTTATGGGTGGAGGTCGGGGTTTGGGATGGCTCACAAGCAACAAGTTATACTAAATATGTTTAGGATTAATGTAAAACTGGCCTATGTCTCGTATAGTGGGCGAGACATAAGTAACATTCACCCAAAAATATAATACAAAGTGACTAAAATCACATCAGTAGAAACAAATTGTTTAAATTTTTTTATTAAATTTTTTAATTTGGTAGCATTTAATATTTATCGAATATCGAATGCTAAACATGCTAATCGAACCATTATTTCCGCTGACCTTTTTTTGCGTATAATATGTGATGGGTGGCCCCTATAATGCGTCTTAATCTTCATAAATACCTGCATCTGGTAATGACATATTATTATTCAAGCAACTTATTGGCGTCATATTGATGTGTGAATCGTTTCGACTGCCAATTGCATTGTTGTCTGTAGACTAGGCCTCGTGGAATGAGGACGCGATTATGAAGTAGTTTACGAGAAGGCCACGCCTTGCTAAATTTAAATGCGGGGAGTATGAAGACAGAAACTAAAAAAAAAATTATATCAAAATATTATTTCGAACCCAAAACATCCTTACAATCCTAGCCACGGGCACAATAACAATCACGAACAGCATAAACGTTTCATGCTATTAGCGATTCGATGAATTCCTTGCCACTTTTTTCAAAGAAAAATGGTACATTGAATTTAATATGTTCATGATTAGTAATCTCCTCGTATTATTTTACAGACTCTTGTGCTTCTGATTCTAAAGTATGTTAAAGATGCTTTTCTTTATCTAAAATAATAATCTTTCTTCACTACAGTGATTACCATACCAGTGGTTCAGGGTTCGACAGCTAGCTACACTAAGCTGCATTGAAAATTCTTTAACGTGACATCAAATACCTTACTATAATAATACCGTACAGTTATAGGAGTTTTGCGCGCGAACGACGCTGGTGCTGCTACCTAGGCGGCCGGTGAAGAGATACTCGCGAAACAAGCTGTAATCAACTGCAATGTATATTGTTGCTGGGCTAGTTAATATTTTCATTAATTAGTGCTGTGTTAAAATGTCAGGATGTATGTGTGCTGTTTATAATTGCTAATTACAGCATTAAAAATTGCTCCAAATCGTACTTTCGATTTCCGAGAGTTCATAAAACGTGAGTCAACAAAATTCTTTAGTAGGCCTAATGTCTTTGTCTCTGTGTTGATAGAACAATAAAAATTATATATATTTTTTTTATTTAGGCCTAATAATTGAATAGAAGTTAAAATATATTGAAAATTTTAAGGTTTTAGCAAATTAAGTTTTATTGTTGTCCACATGCCTTTACTAATTATTACAAGCATCAGATTACTATCAATTTTATCTTTGCAGTTGTCAGCAATGGGTATATAAAGCGTTATTTTAAATTCATTCTTAATGTCAGAATTAATTTTGTCTAACTAAAGGAAAGAAAAAATACGCAACAATTATTTACGGAAAATAATACGAAGCATGCAATATTTCTCGTAACATTCAGCTTTGATATAAAATGATGTTACATTAAATACGGTACTATTCAATTAATATTTGTATTTGTGGACGTAATTCCACGCCACTCCGCTAGATGTCAAGTCCGCGACATTTCGCACTCACGTCAATACTGCTAGTATAGCTAGTAAGGTATTTGGTGACATGCTTTAAAAACAAGTGAAAACAGAAAAAATTAAAAGAAAGTTGTTTCGCATCCTGTCAAATGCTCTGCTGTCAGATGTCGTTATGTAATTTATAATCTTGATTGAGATTACAGATTTCTCTATAAAAGAACATTTTGTGATATCACACAGATCCCTGACAACTCAAAAGTATTAAGAGGGTAAGTAAAATGTCTCGAAGGAGTGCAGCGATCTAGGGACCTGAAACAGAGATCAAAACTTTAACTGGTTTAGACTGAACGAAATACATAACTTTAGAATATCATTGTAACTGAATATATTAAAATTGTTTGTGGGGTTTGTCTGTATGTAGATTATGTAAAGGGGGCAGAAGAAAGTTCTTTTGCAAGTAGATCAGTTATTTAAGGGGAGAGGATGGTATTTTTAAAACTTTTTTCCTATTTGGTGTAAATTATTAATTTTTTGTATGTAGAGAGCTCACAGGTGTGGCGACTCAACCAAATAAAAATAGTTTGAAAAAAATTATTTGGGGGCCCAAATTTGAAAAAAATATACCCAATGCAGGATTGTACTAAAACCGATATATCTAAACCGTTTTTAAAATTAGATTCAAACAGTTTTTGCAATATATTTGCAAAAGCATGTTCTACAAACTATCTGTAACAGAATTTTGATATTTGTCCCTACGTTTGTAAAATAAACAATTAAAATTTAGTAACAATTTTCTGATTTCCTTTCTTGCAAACAAACGAACGTATTTTTAAAATGAAATCAATTAACAAAATTCTGTTACAGAGAAAAGTTTCCTAATAGTCTAAAGAATATGTGTTCTAAATTTCTTGCTTGTATCTTTAATAGTTCAGAAATTATATCCATTTTGTCTGGAAATGTAGCAAAAAAAAAAAAAAAAAAAAAATGAAGTTACTGTAAACCGATGAAAGCGGGCGTATGATTTAAAAATCCATAGCGCAGGAAGTTTAAAAATGACGTCTCAACATCCGATAAGGGCACAAATACCCACAAAATGTTACGCAATGCATTCCACACATATCAAAGAGTATTTTAAAGAATTTTTTTTTGAAAATTTAATTTACCGGAAACAACAATAAAAGTGGGCGAATGATTTAAAAATCCATAATGCAGGAAGTATAAAAATGGCGATCCACACATATCACAGAGTATTTTAAAGAATTTTTTTTTTTAATTGAGTCATTTATCATGAAAAATATCATCCTCTCCCCTTAAGTCCTTCATGCAAATAATCCCGAAGAGATAGACGTGAGTCGAGTTTGAAATCTTATCGATGGGTATTTATCTCCGGAGATACCGTATCGATGACCTGTGAGAGCCTTTTCGGTCTTAAGACACCAAAAACTTCCCCAAATGCAAATAAAACATAATTTTCATAACTTTCAACTGGTCGGCTACTTTAAGTTTATTCGAATTCTAGCGAGTCTCGCCGCTAGGCGTCTTTCCAGCACCGGAAACATCCGAAATGCCAGAAGGCATTGCCCATTCAGAGTCTCCGTCGGTATCGGTGCAAGATCATTACAATTTCTAATAGAAGCAGCAGTTTGATTGGTCATCTGCAACTGGCATCACCGTAGCTCGTACATCTTGGTCTGAAAACATATTTATATGAATGACATAAAATTATGTGATATGAAGAGAAATATAGGATGAGGAGAATTTGAGTGAAATAAAATAAGTAAAGCATGTAATGTTGAGGAAAATGGGAAAAATCTGGGAAAAATCCTCGTCAAACACAAGCATCTCTCCAATCAGTGGCGGAGGTTGAATCAAAGTTCTTGGAATGACAAACATGGTTAATATTGGCATTAATTATTCTACACTTCCTAGTTACAGGAATTACAAGCAAGAAACGTTGTTATGCCAAAGAAATTGGTTTTGAATGGTTTTCGGCATGCTGTTTTTTTTCTACCTGCCTATAGACAGTGATATCTCCGATTTTGCTTATGCCATCAGTCCTTTGATATTTCCACTGATCTGATCTCATTTTTATAAAAATAATATAAATTTACATCAGAGAGTAGTCAATTCCACCATTGTGACTGTGTGAATATCACTTGTCCATCCCAATCAAACTGTCAGAGAATCGATTCTCGGCGTGGACAGTGGCAGAACTTTATCTTCCGTTCACGATGAAGGATATTTTTCCTTGACTTGTGATTATCCTGTGATATCTCAGCGGTACCATATTTGACCACAACTCACATTTGAAATTTTAAAGTAATACGCTACTGACCCTACTTCCTGTTAAGGCTGATTGATGAAATTAAACTCAAGTAAAAGTTGACATGTGCTTTAGTAATATATATTTTTGTCTCGAAAATTTTAATGCACTGATTTCCGAAATAAATTAATGTGGTCTTAATAACCCTGTATATGCCTACCGTTTACATGGCACCGATGTTTTTTAATTTATTTTATGCTCGACCATGCCGAAATATAGTAATTATACACCTGGTAGTAGCCCTCTAATGGACCTCATTAAAGTACACCTATTCATTATAGTTCAGTTGTTCAGCCAATGAGAAATCACCATTGTACCATTATAAAACCGCAAGTATCGATTATTCTCGGATATGCAATCGAAAGACAATTAGCGAAAAGTCACGGAGGCTGGAAATCCAATACTATCGTAGAAGGTTATGTTCTGTTACTATAATAATTAGCGTTAATTGTAAATAATATTAAAATAAATTCAATTTGTCATGTCGTTTTTCAATTCTAAACCAATTTCCAGGTTATATCAAGACTAATCTTCATGTTATTCTCTAGATTATATCAAGGTCAATGACACATTCGTGCCTCGGAAAAAAATCAATTAATTTTGCGTTTGCGCACATCTCACAATTCATGAGGTAGGCTATTGCACTCACTCACATAACCATAACATGAATATTTACGAATAATTTCAAGTTAGAAATATGGTCGAGCATAAAAAGTCGTATGAAACTTGCCTATAATGGTAATTAAGACTCTCGTATGAAAATTATGAAACTCGCTTGCGCTCGTTTCATAAACAAACATACTCGCGTCTTAATTACTACCATTATGGGCTCGTTGCATAATGTAGGAAAATTATATATAGGTTGAGTTGATTACTAATAAAATAATATCAGATCTTAAGGAAACAACGTTTACTTGTGCCAATAAAATTTTTTTTGATTGTTATAATTTTTATGTAACAACTTTCAGTATATACATAAACATTACTATGGAGTGATCGGGCATATACAATGAACTTTTTATATCAATTTTAATGTTCTTCCAGCTGTAGAATACACGAAACACTGCTTGGCACAATGCAAGACTTTTCTTTTAGAGTTTTTATTCGAGGCCAGAAAACCTCTTAACACGAACTTCAACGTAATACTTTTGCAATTTGCTAGGAATTTAACCTCATTTCTGTCCTCAACTTGAGACTGATATAGCAGAGTGTACGATGTCACGCCTCATTGGTTGTCAGTACAGTTTCTCTCCCTACTTTTCGTCCTCGTCGTCGTCATCATCATCCACTCCGTACCTCTTCCTGAAGGTCCCATCAGGGTCGTACTTGTTGAGGACTGCTTCCCACACATCTGGGTGGTGCAGCTGTATGTATGCCATGACTTTCCCTGCTTGTTTCTTCTGGATTTCGCTACACTTGCTGCAATCGGTCAACAATGCATCGGGGATGGTTTCTGCAACAAGAATAATAATATAATGTTATTAAGGGATTAGGTACAGCTTACAGCAGTAAAATTTTAGGAATATTCAACATTTTTTTCCTCCATTACTGTGTCTTGTACAATAATGAAAATTATTATGTGTAAAATACTGTCCTTCTGCTATATGAAAAAAAATATTTTTGCAATTTAAAAAAATGTCTATATATTTTTCAAAATTCAAAATTGTGTCAGTTCACTGTGTAGTGATGAAGCTTTTCCCTCAAAACTCAAAAACTATCCTACATTCTGTGATTAAATTTTTTGTTTGTATTTAGGCATGTCATATAATAATAATAATAATAATAATAATAATAATAATAATAATAATAATAATTTATTTTAACTTTCAGAGTTAAGGCCGTTCGGCCTTCTCTTCCACTCAACCAGTATGATAGAAAATTAGTACAATGCTATGAATATAACATAATTAATACAAAGCAATACAATACAATACAATTCAAAGCAATATAATACTACAACACAAGACAATATAATACATAATTAATATAGTACAATGACAATTCTTTTCATCTTCACAACACCAATAAAATATTATTTTTAATGTACCGAAGTACATATGATATTTCCATGCAGATATTCTGCGTCATCATATGTACTTCGGTACATTAAAAATAATATATATGATATGCGTAGGCTAAATCACTTCGTGATTTAAGACGGCGCTTATTCCGTCGGATCCCGGCCAGCTAGTCACTCATTACGAGTGCACCTCAGCACATATGTGGACTTCGGTCCTAGGTTCATAGATATCTATGACGTAGTGCAGAGGGCGGCCACTAGAGGGAACCCAAGAGTTGGAACTTAAAACTGAGACGATTCTGTCCGACGCCGGGGTGGAAACCGGTGTGGCTTAGTGGATAAAGCGTCAGCAGGTAGAGCTGAAAACCCGGGTTCGAATCCCGGCGCCGGAGAGAATTTTTCTCCGTTCCATTACTCTTTCATCGCACCAATAAAATAATTATGTAATAATAATAAGAGTAATAATAATAATAGTAATAGTAATGACAGTCATACCTAAATTAAATTAAATTATTAAACTCGATCACAATTATAACTTCAATTTGCCTGCGCCCGTAAGAAATCGTTTAGCCTTTTCTTGAAAGTGGTTATTGTCTGGCAGCCCCTAATCTTCTGAGGTAGAGAATTCCATTCACGGGGAACTGAGACAGTAAAAGAGGATGAATAGTGGGATGTTCTGTGGGCAGGAATATCATATCTACAATATGATGCAAAATCACTTCTCTACCTTTGATAGATTGTCTGATAAAAATAAATTCATTAAAAAAGGTCAAATATCAATATTTTCTTCTAACACAAAATAAAAAAAAAATATTTATTAAGGAATGTAGTTGAAAGAACATGATATTGTAAACATGAGTTTCAGCAATAAAATAAGAGAGAGAGAGAACATGAAAAAGTTAATCAGTTTATGAGTTATAAGGGAAAAGCTTCATCACTGCACAGTAAACTGCCACCATTTTGAATTAAAAAAAATTGTTTTTTTTAATGGTAAAAATATTTATATGCTTGACAATGCTGAAATGTAGTAATTATACACCTGGTAGCACCCCTTTAATGGATCTCATTAAAGCACACCTATTCATTAAAGTTCAGGTGTTCCACCAATCAGAAAACACCATTGTAGCAATATGAAAGCGCAAGTATCGATTATTCTCGGATATGCAATCGAAAGACAACTAGCGAAACGTCACGGAGGCTGAAAATCCAATACTGTCGCAGAAGGTTATGTTCTGTTACTATAATAATCAGCGTTAATTGTAAATAATATTCAAATAAATTCAATTTGTCATTTCGTTTTTCAATGTCTAAATCAATTTCAAGGTTATATCAAGATTAATGTTTATTTTACTCTCTAGATTATATCAAGGTCAACGACATTTGTTTCTCGTATGAAAATTATGAAACTCGCTTGCGCTCGTTTCATAAACATACTCGCATCTTAATTACTAACATTATAGGCTCGTTGCATGATGTACTATTTTCATATAGCAGGAGGACAGTATTTTACACATACCAATTTTCATTATTGCACAAGATACAGTAATGGAGGAAAAAAATGTTGAATATTTCCAAAAATGTTACTGCTGTAAACTGTATCTAACTCCTTGAACTAACATACTACACTTTGCTGTACTTAAAATAACAGAGATAAAGTTTGAATTTAGCTTTTTTGTGTATCTTATTCCCTCATCTGGATTTACGATGGTTATTCATAAGTAACTTTGTCATATTATGTTCTATATGTTTTCCCACTAAATCGCTCACGCTCTTTTCATTGGGCTAAGTAAAAATGCCTTTAATCCTTGATGAGATAATAATATTTTATGCTCGACCATGCCGAAATGTAGTAATTATAAACCTGGTAGCAGTCCTTTAATGCATGTCATTAAAGTACACCTACTCATTAAATACAGGTGTTCAGCCAATGACAACTCAGCTTACAGGTGTTCAGCCAATGACAAGTCAGCTTTGTACCGTTATAAAACCGCAAATATCGATTATTCTCAGATATGCAATCGAAAGAGAATTAGCGAAAAATCACGGAGGCTGAAAATCCAATACTGTCGCAGAAGGTTATGTTCTGTTACTATAATAATTAATTATCGTTAATTGTAAATTATATTCAAAGAAATTCAATTTGTCATCTCGTTTTTCAATGTCGAATTCAATAATCAAGGTTATATCAAGTTTAACGGGTTTACTTCAAGGTCAATGACATTATTGTTCCTCGGAAAAAAATCAATAGTTTCGCGTCTGCGCACTTCTCACAATTCACGACCTAGAATAAGGTCACTTCCGATCTTGTCAGATACAAATAAAATGTATACATGTGAATAATTTCAAGTTAGAATTATGGTCGAACATAAAAAGTCGTATGAAAATTGCCTATAATGGTAATTAAAACGCTCGTATGAATATTATGAAACTCGCTTGCGCTCGTTTCATAAACATCCATACTTGCGTCTTAATTACTATCATTATAGGTTCGTTGCATAATGTACTAGTAAATGACAATATCTACTGAAAAAGCATGTTAAGCAGTAACGCCGTATATGTGACTAGCTAAGCCAAAGTTTGGTATTTACACTGCACATACGGCGTTTTCCTTTAGCAACGCGTAGATGCCGCGTTTCTCTTTAAAAATCCCTGCCCTATTGTTTCACTCGCCGTGTTTAAATTTTAATTATAAGTGTCAAAGTTTTCTTTAACTTCCAGCAGATAATCAGTCCCCTGCAATCGGCAAGCATCATGGTTAGGTAGAACTTGAAAATCAAGGAATATTATGGACAGTAAAAATTCAACATATGGGAATGGACATTTAAGAGTTGTCAATTCATAAAAAAAGTGAATCTGATACAACATCAATAAAAATTAATGTTATATCCTAGAATATATCTATCTAAAAGTACAATACTAAATAAATAAATAAATAAATAAATAAATAAATAAATAAATACAATAAGGAAGCAAGTAAAGAAATAAGTAAATAACTAAATAAGTAAGGAAGTAAGTAAATAACTAAATAAGTAAGCAAATAAGTAAAGAAATAAATAAATAACTAAATAAGTAAGGAAATAAGTAAATAACTAAATAAGTAAGCAAATAAGTAAGGAAATAAGTAAATAACTAAATAAGTAAGCAAATAAGTAAAGAAATAAATAAATAACTAAATAAGTAAGGAAATAAGTAAATAACTAAATAAGTAAGGAAATAAGTAAATAACTAAATAAGTAAGGAAGTAAGTAAATAACTAAATAAATAAGCAAATAAGTAAAGAAATAAGTAAATAACTAAATAAGTAAGGAAATAAGTAAATAACTAAATAAGTAAGGAAATAAGTAAATAACTAAATAAGTAAGGAAATAAGTAAATAACTAAATCAGTAAGGAAATAAGTAAATAACTAAATAAGTAAGGAAATAAGTAAATAACTAAATAAGTAAGGAAGTAAGTAAATAACTAAATAAGTAAGGAAGTAAGTAAATAACTAAATAAGTAAGCAAATAAGTAAGGAAATAAGTAAATAACTAAATAAGTAAGCAAATAAGTAAAGAAATAAATAAATAACTAAATAAGTAAGGAAATAAGTAAATAACTAAATAAGTAAGCAAATAAGTAAATAACTAAATAAGTAAGGAAGTAAGTAAATAACTAAATAAGTAAGGAAGTAAGTAAATAACTAAATAAGTAAGGAAATAAGTAAATAACTAAATAAGTAAGGAAATAAGTAAGGAAATAAGTAACTAAATAAGTAAGGAAATAAGTAAATAACTAAATAAGTAAGGAAATAAGTAAGTACCTAAATAAGTAAGGAAATAACTAAATAAGTACGGAAATAAGTAAATAACTAAATAAGTAAGGAAATAAGTAACTAAATAAGTAAGGAAATAAGTAAATAACTAAATAAGTAAGGAAATAAGTAAGTACCTAAATAAGTAAGGAAATAAGTAAATAACTAAATAAGTAAGGAAATAAGTAAGGAAATAAGTAAATAACTAAATAAGTAAGCAAATAAGTAAATAACTAAATAAGTAAGGAAATAAGTACCTAAATAAGTAAGTAAATAACTAAATAAGTAAGGAAATAAGTAAATAACTAAATAAGTAAGGAAATAAGTAAGGAAATAAGTAACTAAATAAGTAAGGAAATAAGTAAGTACCTAAATAAGTAAGGAAGTAAGTAAATAACTAAATAAGTAAGGAAGTAAGTAAATAACTAAATAAGTAAGGAAGTAAGTAAGTACCTAAATAAGTAAGGAAGTAAGTAAATAACTAAATAAGTAAGGAAATAAGTAAGTACCTAAATAAGTAAGGAAGTAAGTAAATAACTAAATAAGTAAGGAAGTAAGTAAATAACTAAATAAGTAAGGAAATAAGTAAGTACCTAAATAAGTAAGGAAATAACTAAATAAGTAAGGAAATAAGTAAATAACTAAATAAGTAAGGAAATAAGTAACTAAATAAGTAAGGAAATAAGTAAGTACCTAAATAAGTAAGGAAATAACTAAATAAGTAAGGAGATGAGTAAGTAAATAAATAAGGAGATAAGTAAGTAAATAAATATTTAAATATGTTAATTGGCAAATAAATAAGTATAAATAAATAAAGAATTAAGTAAAAAATAAAGAAAGAAGGAAGATATAGATAAATAGATAAGTAAAAATATATAAATAAATAACTAAATATAAATAAATAAATAAATAAAGAAGCAAGTAAGTAAATAAGTAAATTACTAACTAAGGAAATAAATAAGTAAGGACGTAAGTAAATAAATAAATATTTAAATAAGTAAATAAGTTAATTAGCAAATAAATAAGTAAAGTAAATAAATAAAGAATTAAATAAAAAATAAAGAAAGAAGGAAAATGTAGATAAGTAGATAAGTAAAAATATTTAAATAAAAATGAATAAATGGCTAAATATAAATAAATAAATAAGTAAATAAGTAAATAAATAAATAAAATCACTTTAAACTCTGCAGCAGTATCCTTAGTATTTGCGCCGTTTTCAAGTCCTTGAATAAGATTTACTTTTATCAGAAATACTCAGACGTGAACGTGTTTTTGACATGATGCCTTACCGGTATGCGGGGACTTGGACTCTTGTCACAACAGAAGATCACTTGTACTCTTTTGCTGCTTGATTCGGACTCATACGCATTCTATTAAATCGGCAGAGCAGTGTATTTGTGTATTTTTTCTTTTTTTACTGATCAATGATAATAGTTTCTACAGCCATTGCTAGAACGTTAACCGATGAATTTCACATCGCAGGAGGCCAAGACCATGCCGGGAATTAAATAATAGCACCTTAAATACTTTATTTCTTCGTGATATAATTATGTTATCCACTTACGTATTTATTTTTATTATTCACGAAATAGTCTTATCCAAATCGCGATTTCTCAGCTCTTTTGATAATTCGAACTCTTGTGATATTACCAGAGTCTACTATATACAGTCGCGAAGCTTGAGGTGATTTTTTGCAAATCTCGTGATAAAGCGCTCCAAGCGGTTAGCAACTACAGGGTCATCATTTTATTTTTACTAACATTTTTAATATTAACCTGGCTATACCTTTGGATTAACACAGTTTGCTATCCCCTTCCACCACTGGAGTTCGATGATACTGGCGTAATATACAAACAAATCACTTTACTAGGTATAGGAGGGAAGAAAAGTAGTTCATCCATTTACGTAAACTAGGAAATATCGCGCTTTTGAGTTTGATCATTTTCATTAGGTTTTTGTTTAATCAAAATACAGTACAGTATTAACAATGAGTGTTTTTACTCACGAACTGAGCTGGCCATGTGGACGTATTCATTATACAGTGTATATTATACTGTCTACAGCACATTAGTGTACAATATAGAGAATGAAGTTAAATTAAAAATTATCATAATATTGATATTTAAACACATTATTGAAAATGGTGGCCTTTCATTTCGATACAGGCTTTAGTTCTTTTGTGCATATTATCGCACTATAGACTATTGTACGTAATCCCAATTACCAGTTTCGTCTTTCGTACTAGTAACTCATGTTGAAATAATTTTGTACCTACTCTATAAAAGAGTACCTTACGTACTGTAAATTCAATTTTCACTTCTGTCCGATACGAAAAGATAAACTTACTCAGACATACTATCTACTGTCCGTCCAAGTGGTTATGTCGTAGGGTCGTAGAAAGGGAGGAAATCACGTGACAGTTAATTACTTAACGAGGCCCTATTATTTAAGTTATTTTAAACGGCTGTATAATATTACGTAGACGTCCAATTCCTAACAGAAATTAATGTTCTCAGAAAAGAGCTAAGACAGCCCAGCCACTAGCAGGCGAATAAAAGCTGGTGGGGGAAACCGGGATACGACGTAGGCAAATGGACGACAGTACCTATGCAAAAATGATTCAGTATTGAAAGCTCTTTCGTCACTGGAAAAGCGAACATATTTTTGAAACGTACTGTTTACTATGACCATAAACGCTACTATGACTGTATATGCAGTCCTGGATCTGTGTGGAGGACGGTTGAACTTCATTAGTAGAAGGGGTGGAAGTGAAGTACATTAAAAAACTCAGGTACAATAAAAATTGCAGTAAAAATAAAATGATGTCCCTGTAGAAACAATAGACTGTCCACGATCGACTTTGGACTGTGTCGTATTTTCATCGAGTGCTAGCTCGTTGCGTATTTCACATTGTTGCTTGTGAAATGTTCGTTATTGGTTGTAATGAAAATGTTAATGGCTAAAATACAATAATTGGAATAATTATATTTTACTAGAGACGTAGAAAAATTAAGTTTGTTTTAATGAAATTTATTGATCACGTTTTATTTTCAATTCTGGTGGGATTATTATTGCTTAGGCCTACTTTTTTTTCAAAGGATATGTTTTTAATTATAGCTGTTAATTCTGTTGTTATTTTTATTTCTTACTTTACTAGAGACGTAGAAAAAGTCTGTTACAATAAAATTTATTGATCACGTTTTATTTCCAATTCTGGTGTGATTGTTATTGCTTAACCTCATCCCACTTTGTTAACTACGTAAGCCTACACTACAAGTACCGGTACACGTAAGTTACTCCATTAATTCATATTTCCATTATTATTGCTGTAAAGGGAAATGCAAATTAATATTTATTGGTTTCATAGTTAATTTTCGCTATAATCTTGAATGAGTGAAGCTATTATAGTAAATTTCAGTTCGTTTTGCACAAACAAAAATAATATTAACCTATTTCTTGCAGGTATCTTCGAGTTTATGGTGGAATGTAATATACTTCATTAAAATAATAAATTAACTTTATGCATTTAATATTTCAATAATGGAAGGAAGGTGTTAATTTTTCCAAAAGAACACGACAACGAAAGTGTAACATATTTTGTCGTCTGCTAGGAGAGAGATCTGCGATGATGAGGCGATAGTAGCGATCCTAGTGGTGGGCAACTACCCATGTTTGCATTTTTACTACATATTGAGCTTCGCGACTGTATATAGTAGATTGTGATATTACTATTACCTATGATAAAATGAGTCCACGTCTACGAAAATCAACGACAAATACATCAACTCCCATCCACTCCAACTTTCAAAGCTTGATGAAATATGAGTAGAGAATGAAACTTAATTCCTATGTGATTAATAATAATAATAATAATAATAATAATAATAATAATAATAATTGTTATGCCATTTGAAATGTCAGCATAAGTTACACAATTCATAATTATTTGTTTTTTAATGCTTTAGACATACACAGAGAAGGTTTCCTTGTGGGTTGGCCTACCTGTTCCTGCCTGGCGAACCGGTGAACAGCTCAAGATGGTCCTCTGAGAGTATATTATGTTATGTGCTGGGAGAATAGTAACGTCATCACAACATCGGTTTAGAGAAAAGCTTTCTCCTGCGGGGTTGAGAAAACGTATTGTATTGATTCCTTAATCCTTAACTATCCTGTAAATATAGTCCGGATCAGCTTACTTAATACCCTAAGGGTGAATTGTAACTATTTCTCCCCATTACTACATAAACTAGTGGACACGTACCAAATAACACCACCTTAACAATTACGTCACTGTTGCTCTGGAAATAAGTTACGTACAAACACAAAAATTATGACAAAGAAACTATAATCACAGTCTACTATATACAGTCGCGAAGCTCAATATGTAGTAAAAATGCAAACATGGGTAGTTGCCCACCACTAGGATCGCTACTATCGCCTCATCATCGCAGATCTCTCTCCTAGTAGACGACAAAATATGTTACACTTTCGTTGTGTTCTTTTGGAAAAATTAACACCTTCCTTCCATTATTGAAATATGAAATGCATAAAGTTAATTTATTATTTTAATGAAGTATATTAAATTCCACCATAAACTCGAAGATACCTGCAAGAAATAGGTTAATATTATTTTTGTTTGTGCAAAACGAACTGAAATTTACTATAATGGCTTCACTCATTCAAGATTATAGCGATATGAAACCAATAAATATTAATTTTCATTTCCCTTTACAGCAATAATAATGGAAATATGAATTAATAGAGTAACTTACGTGTACCGGTACTTGTAGTGTAGGCTTACGTAGTTAACAAAGTGGGATGAGGTTAAGCAATAATAATCACACCAGAATTGGAAATAAAACGTGATCAATAAATTTTATTGTAACAGACTTTTTCTACGTCTCTAGTAAAGTAAGAAATAAAAATAACAAAAAAATTAACAGCTATAATTAAAAACATATCCTTTGAAAAAAAAAAGTAGGCCTAAGCAATAATAATCCCACCAGAATTGAAAATAAAACATGATCAATAAATTTCATTAAAACAAACTTAATGTTTCTACGTCTCTAGTAAAATATTATTATTCCAATTACTGTACTTTAGCCATTAACATTTTCATTACAACCAATAACGAACATTTCACAAGCATCAACGTGAAATACGCAACGAGCTAGCACTCGATGGAAATACGACACAGTCCAAAGTCGACCGTGGACAGTCTATTGTTTCTAGTTGCTAACCGCTTGGAGCGCTTTATCACGAGATTTGCAAAAAATCATCTCAAGCTTCGCGACTGTATATAGTAGACTGTGCTATAATCTTATCTTTAGAAAATAGCACAATGAAAATAGTGATATTTTGTAATGGAGAAGAATTACAATTCAAATAGAAAAACTTTGTATACTGGCGTTATTAGGAACAGCTTATCCAATTAAAGCAGTGGCGGTTCCTCGGGGGAGGGGAGGGAGGAACGTCCCCCTCAAATTTTTCTTCCTTTGAAAGTAAATACCAAATAAAATATGTGCCTTGAAATTCAAGGAAGATTCGATAATTTTTAAGTTCACAGCTATAAGAAAACCTCGGTTGATCGAGTTTTAAAGGATACGCGCTCATGTGCTGCTAGAAAACTGTGAGAAAAATGCGAGATTTTTTGTGTGGAGGAAAGTCAATCCATTCCTCCTCTACTGCAGTTAACACACACACAGACAACAGCGCACTAGCGGCCAGAGAAAGAAGCAGAGTTTTAAAGCGAGTAAATGAACGGAGAGGGAGGAGATCCTCCTCTGAATCAGCGCATGGGCGGGAAATAGAAACCGACTGGTCGTGCAGCAAGCTCGCTACCGCTGCCATCTAACGATCTTGCATTCAACACATCTAGGAGGAGGCACAATAAAAACAGTTTTAACGCAACGCTATGAAAGACACCATATAAACTTTTTTAAAAATTATAAATCAAAAATATTATTCATTGCACTTTATATAAGCTACTATTCATGGTTTGAAACTTTCAAGGATATTTTAAAGTTAAAGTCGGGTTTATATAAAACAAAGCGGAAGTAGTTCTACGTTAGTATCGCAGATCTTTTGGCCCCTGAAATTCACTTCCATTCATTGTGTACTAGACAGGGCAACAGCCAAGTTGTCAGTTTTGTACAAATATATTTGAAATTGAAAGTAGGTACTCCAAACTGCATTATTTTTAACATAAAAAATTAATTGGCCACCGGCAACTGTGAACAATAATGGTAATATGACTTTACAAGAACTGACATTCTTCAAAAGCATGTAATACTGAACTTTTAAAATGTACATGTGACAACACAGACCACGTAGGTGGGTTCAGTGTTCTCGCTTTCCTCAGATTATTTCCCATTCCCATTTCCTCGGTTCCGATTACGTGTTAGTAGCTATAGTCTCTTCCAACACGTGTGATGCTGTAATGTGCTCGAAAAATGCGGCGAGGTGAATTTCCTTGTAATTGCTAATTTGTGCAATTATTCAACAATGAATGGAAGTGAAAACATTATATATTTTGGAAAATTTAGGAAACTCAGTTTACAAGAACAGATTATTGCTATACAGAAGGGAAGACCAACCCCAACACTACCTGGTCTTACATGTATGCATGTTGGCTAATTTGTAGCATGTTTCATTCAAGAAGGTGTCATTTCGTCCTGTTACCTTCTTTCCTCCTCTTAAGAAATACGCAGGAGCCGCCACTGAATTAAAGCCACCTATTTTCTAGTAACCTATACATTTATAATTATTAATGAATTATTTTTCCTAAGTAACACAAATTGAACTAAGCAACTACATTTGATATATATTATTATTTTAATGTACCGAAGTACATATGATATTTCCATGCAGATATTCTGCGTCATCATACGATGAAAGAGTAATGGAACGGAGACGATTCTGGCCGGCGTCGGGGTTGTATCCGGTGTGGCTTAGTGGTTGAAGCATCAGCACGTAGAGCTGAAAACCCGGGTTCAAGTCCCGGCGCCGGAGAGAATTTTTCTCCGTTCCATTACTCTTTCATCGTATAACTACATTTGAGTTTCTGTTAATAAAAGGTACAAAATCACTAATGAAATATTCTTGATCTGAAAATGAACACCAGATGGGTTAGGAAAATATGTTTTCCGGTAACTCCTTACTTTCAAAAAAGAGACGAGACACAGTAGAAATTTATAAACACAAAAGTATTAACCTTAGTTAAATATGAATGTTTTCCACAAGTAAAACCAAATAAATAAATAAATAAATAAATAAATAAATAAATAAATAAATAAATAAATAAATAAATAAATAGAGATAGAGAGAGAGAAATAAATAAATAAATAAATAAATAAATAGAGATAGAGAGAGAGAAATAAATAAATAAATAAATAAATAAATAGAGAGAGAGAGAAATAAATAAATAAATAAATAAATAAATAGAGATAGAGAGAGAAATAAATAAATAAATAAATAAATAAATAGAGATAGAGAGAGAAATAAATAAATAAATAAATAAATAAATAAATAGAGATAGAGAGAGAAATAAATAAATAAATAAATAAATAAATAAATAAATAGAGATAGAGAGAGAAATAAATAAATAAATAAATAAATAAATAAATAGAGATAGAGAGAGAGAAATAAATAAATAAATAAATAGAGATAGAGAGAGAAATAAATAAATAAATAAATAAATAGAGATAGAGAGAGAAATAAACAAATAAATAAATAAATAAATAGAGATAGAGAGAGAGAAATAAATAAATAAATAAATAGACATAGAGAGAGAAATAAATAAATAAATAAATAAATAAATAGAGATAGAGAGAGAAATAAATAAATAAATAAATAGAGATAGAGAGAGAAATAAATAAATAAATAAATAAATAAATAAATAAATAAATAGAGATAGAGAGAGAAATAAATAAATAAATAAATAAATAGAGATAGAGAGAGAAATAAATAAATAAATAGAGATAGAGAGAGAGAAATAAATAAATAAATAAATAAATAGAGATAGAGAGAGAGAAATAAATAAATAAATAGAGATAGAGAGAGAAATAAATAAATAAATAAATAAATAAATAAAGAAATAAAGAAAGAAATAAAAGAAAGAAAGAAAGAAAGAAAGAAAGAAATAAAGTCTGGTAAGCAATTGAACCAATATCATCACTGTGCACATACTGTACATTTGAAAGGTTAGTGTTTTTCCTTATGTTTCTACACTTACCATGTAAATACCTCATACAATATGAATATAAAAGCAATGAAAACACTATTAAAGCTGAGGAGTATCGTTAAACAAATGAGTACAGTCAACGCGGGCTACTTGGACCCTTAAGGTGTTACTTGAACCTAGAAGAAAAAAAAATGTTTACTTACCATTGGAGTAACTTAGATGTAAATATTTGTACAGATGAAAGTTTGCAGAGAAAAAAAAACACAACTTTCGACACCAAACTGTTATTGTACATCGACGAAAACATTTTTTTCTTCTGAGTTCAAGTAACACCTTAAGGGTCAAACTAGCCCGCGTTGACGGTACTGTACTAACATAAATTATAATTTTTTCTGTACACCTTTCTGTACACGTGGCGTTAAAGCGCTACTGAGTACTTGATAACTTGACATGCCTGTTTCTCTAACATTTTCAAATTTTATAGATAGCAAATACTTTCTCTGCATAGAAGAATGTGTAAGGATCACGAAAATATATAGTTTAGTATAGTTGTTTGCTTAACACACAAAATAAAATATTGCATCTTATCTTGATATAAGAACAGCCTTTCACTATCAAAATACAACAGAAAAACTGCTGAAAATCATGTCACTCGTAAATGTCAGCGGACAGCTAGTAACTCATTTCATCACTAGATTGCAAGCGAATGCAGGCTACAGTAGTGCACTACCGAAATCTGGTGTCATTAACAAGAATTAATAGGGTGGCGTTAAAGATATACATGGCGTTATTTGCCTCAGGGACCTTAGCGATTTTCTAGTTTGAAGGTTGAATTTTCCATTTCGAATTTCGATACTGAGAAATACTGGTAGTGATTTTCTAACTGTTACGTTGGCAGCAATGACAGCAGTTGTCAGTAGTGCAAATTCTGAAAGTTCAAATTGTTACAGATTTCTGAGCTCATTACTGGAAACTAGTGAAATTTGAACATACTAATAATTAATTAATTAATATTAATATTAATACATAACAGTTATTTTTTGTCTTCCGTTGCGTTGTGGTTACAATTCAGGATTATAGTCAGATAAATGTAGCGAGGGAGTGAGGCGGTTTGCGCCGGTATGGAATACGCGACTGGTTTCTATGGCCAGAAAAATGACATACCGCCACTGAAAAAATGTGATTCATAAAAATTTGTTTATACACTTCTTCACAGCAAAGAGTACTATCTGTTTCCTTCGTAAATCTAAACCACAGCCTTCTGAAACTGTATTCAACGTGTATTTAGAGATATTTCTTTGATAAGTCCACCCCTGGAATGCTTAAAAGAGTAGTATTTAAAATATAGAAGGCTTGTGGTGAACATTGTTGCCAATTTAGTGACTGTCATTTTTGTTGTTGCGCTTTTTATTAATAATTAATTAAGGGACTTTGAAGCTTTAACATTATTTTAAATGATAACTCCCAGTGGACATTGTGAGATAATCTAATAAATAACTGAGGCAATTTGACATTATTTTATTAAGCAATTTAATGTGTTGCATAATCTTAAAACTAGAGTATGCCATTAGGAAAGTCCAGGATAACAGAGAGGGGTGGAGTAACGGTCAGCGAGTCTGGCCGCGAAACCAGGTGGCCCGGGTTTGAATACCGGTCGGGGCAAGTTACCTGGTTGAGGTTTTTTCCGGGGTTTTCCCTCAACCCAATACGAGCAAATGCTGGGTAACTTTCGGTGCTGGACCCCGGACTCATTTCACTGGCATTATCACCTTCATTTCATTCAGACGCTAAATAACCTTGATGTTGATACAGCGTCTTAAAATAACCCAATAAAATAAACAGAGAGGTTTGGAATTGAACGGTATACATCAGCTGCTTGTCTATGCGGATGACGTGAATATGTTAGGAGAAAATCCACAAACGATGAAGGAAAACACGGGAATTTTACTGGAAGCAAGTAAAGAGATAGGTTTGGAAGTAAATCCCGAAAAGACAAAGTATATGATTATGTCTCGTGACCAGAATATTGTACGAAATGGAAATATAAAAATTGGAAATTTATCTTTTGAAGAGGTGGAAAAATTCAAATACCTGGGAGCAACAGTAACAAATATAAATGATACTCGGGAGGAAATTAAAAGCAGAATAAATATGAGAAGCTTTTATCATCCAGTCTGCTGTCAAAAAATCTGAAAGTTAGAATTTATAAAACAGTTATATTACCGCCGGTTGTTCTGTATGGTTGTGAAACTTAGACTCTCACTTTGAGAGAAGAACATAGGTTAAGGGTGTTTGAGAATAAGGTGCTTTGGAAAATATTTGAGGCTAAGAGGGATGAAGTTACAGGAGAATTGAGAAAGTTACACAACAGAGAACTGCATGCATTGTATTCTTCACCTGACATAATTAGGAACATTAAACCCAGACGTTTGAGATGGGCAGGGCATGTAGCACGTATGGGCGAATCCAGAAATGCATATAGAGTGTTAGTTGGGAGGCCGGAGGGAAAAAAACCTTTAGGGAGGCCGAGACATAGATGGGAGGATAATATTAAAATGGATTTGAGGGAGGTGGGATATGATGATAGAGAATGGATTAATCTTGCTCAGGATACGGACCAATGGCGGGCTTATGTGAGGGCGGCAATGAACCTCCGGGTTCCTTAAAAGCCAGTAAGTAAGTAATGTCAGTGCAAGGAGTTTTTCGAAACTGAAACTTACAAAAACTTATTTAACAATATCTGTCACTCAAAGGTTTAATGATCTAGGATTGCTAGCTATAGAAGAGGAATTGTGTGACAAATTACAATTACTAATCAGATGTTAATGGATTGACAATTAAGCAAGAAGAGTGCTATTGTAATTTAATCAATTTAATGGTTAAGAGTTGCATCTGTTTGATATTTTCTACATTTTAAATTGTTTCTTTTTATCGACATTCTAGATTTAGGATTATTATAGTCTGTTCCCACGAAATTCTAGGTGACCTTCCTATGTCTCGGGGTTTGTAATTGAAGGTAATATTGGGCAATCTAGTGTCTGGCAAGGTTGAGAAAAGCTGTAGCCAATCCTGTTGATACTTCCTGATTTCTTCAATGATATTTTGTGCACACGGTTTTTCTTATATAGCCCTATTTCTTATTCCGTCTCTCCAAATGACACCTACATGGACCTTAGGAATCTCATCTGTGTTGCTGTTAGCTTTTCGCAATTCCTTTGAATGTGTATCCAGGTTTCACAGTAGTGTTTAAGGACTGGCTTTGCTGTGAAATTGTCGTTTATCGAAATGAAATTATTATGAACCTATAGAGTAACAATGTTGACAATTTGGTTATTATTGGGAACCAAATTTTGGCCCAGGACGTACGGAGATAAGGTTAGTTGTTCTTAGAGTATATTGACGTGACGTCATTTTGATCCGCTTACCCATCCTTTCGAGGCTTATTTGAAGGATTCGTAACAAGCTGTTTTTTACGGTGATGGGTTGTTAGCCATTCGCCCAACCCCCAAGCTGGAGGACCACCCCTTATCGGGTGTCCACGACTGCTTATTCAATATATTCGCAGCTACCCTCCATATCTGGAGGCCGTAATTTGAGATTTATCCTTCGAAGAGATGGAAAAATTCAAATATCTTGGAGCAACAGTAACAAATATAAATGACACTCAGGAAGAAATTAAACACAGAATAAATATGGGAAATGCCTGTTATTATTCGGTTGAGAAGCTTTTGTCATCTAGTCTGCTGTCAAGAAATCTGAAAGTTAGAATTTATAAAACAGTTATATTACCGGTTGTTCTATATGGTTGTGAAACTTGGACTCTCACTTTGAGAGAGGAACAGAGATTAAGGGTGTTTGAGAATAAGGTGCTTAGGAAAATATTTGAGGCTAAGAGGGATGAAGTTACAGGAGAATGGAGAAAGTTACACAACGCAGAGCTGCACGCATTGTATTCTTCACCTGACATAATTAGGAACATTAAATCCAGATGCTTGAGATGGGCAGGGCATGTAGCACGTATGGGCGAATCCAGAAATGCATAATGAGTGTTAGTTGGGAGGCCGGCGGGAAAAAGACCTTTGGGGAGGCCGAGACGTAGATGGGAAGATAATATTAAAATGGATTTGAGGGAGGTGGGATATGATGGTAGAGACTGGATTAATCTTGTTCAGGATAGGGATCAATGGCGGGCTTATGTGAGGACGGCAATGAACCTCCGGGTTCCTTAAAAGTCAATAAGTAAGTAAGTACCCATCCTTCATCATATGATAACGCAAAATTCCTACACGGAAGTATCATATGTACTTTGGTACATCACAATAATATGATATGCTTAAATAATCGCTTAGTGGTTTAAGACGGCGCTCATTCCGTCGGATCCCGGCCACTTAGTCACTCGTAATGAGTGCACTTTTGTACATTAGTGTGTTGGACATTGTGCCACTGTCACACATAGGATTGGCCACTAAAGGAAAACGAAGAGATGGAAGTTAAAACTGAGAGGATTCAATCCAGCATTGGGACTGGAATCGATTGTGGCTTAGTGGATAAAGCAATCATGTTAATTGATGCCCACAGGAGCAAGCGCGCGCTTTAGACCTCAGGAGAGCCTGAGCGCTTTACAGCGGAAAGCAAAGAGACAGACGAAAGAGGTGGTATATGCCGCTTGGTCGAGCTATATACAGGGATGACCAGCACTGATTCAATAGATACAGGGAAGAGAACTTATTAAAACTGTGTCCATGTTAATTTTTAGATTTGCCTGAGAAGTATAAGTGCATTATAAGAATGTGAGTTTTAATTTTAATGCTCATTTCTCACAATTTTGATTTTTTTTTATATAAAAAAATATTTTCTCAACTCTATTTTATAGAAAAGTGAAATTTTCAGAAATAGGCCTATTTATTTAGTAGCCTTACAGAATGTTTTCGTAAATCTAATATACCGTATATACGTATTACTGAAGATAGTGTATAGAAAATATTGAAAATATTCGCATGGAAATTGCTTGTAAGGAAATGAATTAACAAAGCAACTACTCTTACATCATAAGCAAAAGATACATGCCCATGTGTTGTAAAAATGTCAGCTCTATAGCTTCAGCACATTTTGAGAAAATAATTTAATATTTTGATGATAGGAAGTTGCTCACCAATATCACCTTAAAAGCATAATGCGATAAGAGTTTTGTTATGGAATATTAGTTACACTTAAAACATATACAGCACCTAGGTAACTTTGCTTTGTACTATAATATTGTTTTGATTGGTTTATTGATTATTTTTATAAGACTAAAGGTACCATCAATATCAATTCCAACTTATCATGTCATACTCAATATCTTTTCTTGAAATATCACTTTCTTTATGAATGATGTGTTTCATCCATTTAGTACAGTATAATAATATACTACTATGGAATTTATGTGAATATTCCTTCTTAACTCTCTATTATGTTATTAACATTTAAAACACAAGTGCTATATTAAGAAATTGGTATTAGTACTTTTGTTTTACAGACAATATAGATAATATCAAACAGAAAGAAGCCATATAAAAATAACGACATAAAATTTCACGTTCCGTTTGAAGTTTGTGCACCACTGTTTTCTTAATCTAACAGGTTGCTTATTCATATACACAACCCCTCCTCTTTCCATACTTAGCGCTTGATGCCCGCGCACGACGTCAAGGTCAGAAAAATGCGCTTGCTTTGGCATCATTTGGATAAAGCGTCAGCACGTAGAGCTGAAAACCCGGGTTCGATTCCCGGTGCCGGAGAGAATTTTTCTCCTCTCCCATCCTTCATCATACAACTTAGTAGATTTGGTACCAACTTCCTATCTCTAGTAATAAGTTTCCTTGTAAATCAGTGTACTAGTTTCGAGGCTGGATTTATTACACAGACTGTACCCATTTACTGTCGATCCCACCCAGCTCAAGAGAATTAAGAGCGTGGAATGCTTCCCCTCACCGGACGTACGTCTAACTTGTGACCTAAAAATTAACTGACTAAATGGAGGTGGGGCTCTCGTTATTTATCATGCTCTGGATTAGATGGTGGCGAAGGCTACGACCTAGGTACTTTATTTCTGCTTTCATATTATCCTGTTACAGGAACCTGGATAATGTTTAGTGCTCAGAAATACTGTAGTACTCTGCTGAGATGAGATTTCTGTAATGAAAACTATTTGGATTCACTTTCTTGGACCAATGAAGAGACAAAAATTTTATCCGAGGAATGAATATCATTATTCATCTACGAGATATTATTTTAGTTAAGTTTATTTAAGGTTATTTATATAGGCTTTAATATTCATACAAAAATAGCACAAATAACACTAAAAAAGGGATAACCGATTTTTAATAATAAACTGGCAGTTGATTTAATATTGCAAAATAAATATTTATAAATAAATAAATAAATGAATGAATAAATAAATAAATAAATACATAAATAAATAAATAAATAAATAAATAAATAAATAAATAAGTCAATAAATAAGTAAATAAAAAATAAATAAGTATATAAATAAATAAGTATATAAATAAATAATAAATAAAAAAATAGTAAATAAACAAGTAAATAAATAAGTAAATAGGTAAATAAGTAAATAAATAAATAAATAAATAAATAAATAAATAAATAAATAAATAAATAAATAAATAAATAAATAAGTAAATAAATAAATAAGTAAATAAATGAGTAAGTAAATAAGGAAATAAGTAAATAAATAAATAAGTAAATAAGTCAATAAGTAAATAATAAATAAATAAATAAATAAATAAATAAATACATAAATAAATAAATAAGTAAAGAAGTAAATAAATAAATAAGTAAATAAGTAAATAAATAAGAAAATAAGTAAATAAATAAATAAGTAAGTATATAAATAAATAAATAAACAAATAAATAAATAAGTAAATAAATAAGTGAGTAAATAAGTAAATAAATAAGTAAATAGATAAATAAGTAAATAAATAAGTAAATAAGTAAATAAATAAATGAGTAAGTAAATAAGGAAATAAGTAAATAAATAAGTAAATAAGTCAATAAGTAAATAATAAATAAATAAATAAATAACTAAAGAAGAAAATAAATAAATAAGTAAATAAGTAAATAAATAAGTAAATAAGTAAATAAATAAGTAAATAAATAAGAAAATAAGTAAATAAATAAATACATAAGTAAATAAATAAATAAATAAATAAGTGAGTAAATAAGTAAATAAATAAGTAAATAAATAAGTAAATAAGTAAATATGAAAGTAAGTAAATAAATAAGTAAATAAATAAATAAGTAAATACTTAAATAAATACGTAAATAAATAAATAAATAAAATAAATATATGCAATAAACGAATTTTGCTTACACGAGTAAATGGCAGCAAAATGTAGATATCGCGTTCTTTATTTTTTCCGAGTTAAAAAATACTCAGCGAACAACAGATTTATGCCAATGTCTCAATTTGTTTTTATTTGTCGGTTGGTCTAATTTGAGGTTGCTGATCACCAGAATGACACCTTTGTGAAATGCAACCATAAGAATTGTGTTGGTTTAGATGTATTTAAAAATATTGGCTCCTCTTATATCATTTCCCTCAGTTCTTCCAACTAACTTTCTTTACGCATTTCTTGATTCACCCATACGTGCTACATGCCCTGCCCATCTCTGGATTTAATGTTCCTAATTATGTTACGTGAAGAATACAATGCGTGCAGTTCTGCGTTGTGTAACTTTCTCCATTCTCCTGCAACTTCATTCTTCTTAGCCCCAAATATTTTTCTAAGCACCTTATTCTCGAACAGCCTTAACTCTGTTCCTCTCTCAAAGTGAGAGTCCAAGTTTCACAACCATACAGAACAACCGGTAATATAACTGTTTTATTAATTCTAACTTTCAGATTTTTTTGACAGCAGACTAAATAACAAAAGCTTCTCGACCGAATAATAACAGGCATTTCCCATATTTATTCTGCGTTTAATTTCCTCTCGAGTGTCATTTATATTTGTTACTGTTGCTCCAAGATATTTGAATTTTTCAACCTCTTCGAAAGATAAATCTCCAATTTTTATATTTCCATTTCGTAGAATATTCTGGTCACGAGACATAATCATATACTTCGTCTTTTCGGGGTTTACTTCCAAACCTATCACTTTACTTGCTTCAAGTTCAATTTTACGTGTTTTCCCTAATCGTTTGTGGATTTTCTCGATAGAGAAGAACTGATGTACCCCGTTCAATTCCAAACCCTGCCTGTTATCCTGATCTTTCCTAATGGCATATTCTAGAGCGAAGTTAAAAAGTAAAGGTGATAGTGCATGTCCTTGCTTCAGACCGCAGTGAATTGGAAAAGCATCAGATAGAAACTGACCTATAAGGACTCTGCTGTGAGTTTCACTGAGACGCATTTTAATTAATCGAACTAGTTTCTTGGCAATACCAAATTCAATAAGAATGTTATATAAAACTTCTCTCTTAACCGAGTCATATGCATAGGTGTTTTATAAACTCTAAGTTTTTTTGAAAGCAGACTGGATGACAAAAGCTTCTCAACCGAATAATAGCAGGCATTTCCCATATTTATTCTGAAATGTCATTTATATTTGTTACTCTTGCTCCAAGGTATTTGAATTTTTGCATCTTTTTAGAGGATAAATTTGCAAATTTTATATTTCAAATTCGTAGTAGGCCCTATGTTCTGATCATGAAACATAATTATATAATTCCGAAAAAAACAATCTCCTTACTTGCTTCAAGTAAAATTTCTATATTTTCCTTATTAGTTTATGGATTTTCTCCCAACATATTCACATCATCTACATAAACAAGAAGCTGATTAACCGGTTTTTTGTAGAATAATAATATTATAAATGTTTGTAATACATGAATAGCTCTTTTATAGTAGCAGTGAAATATCTTAATGGTTTTCTGGGATATAAGGAATGCTTTTATGTAGGATCTAGGAAAAGAGAATCTATCTTCTGTTTATGGTAATTAATTGAGTTTATGTCTCTCTTTTAATTGATAATTCATTAATAAAACCATTCACAGCGCAATAAAAATAACGAACAGTTGCGAAATGGGTAAGCAACATAAGTAGCAGGTATGTGCCGTGTTCGTGCTCTCCGTTTTCTATTTTTTTTTATGGAATCTTAAGCCTTGAGCAGTGACGTTTGTAACGCAAAGCGAAGGCCAATATGATGAAGGTAGGTGACGTAATTACTTACAGCCTGCAGCCTACTTCGTTTCGCCTTTAAACAGATCGTTTTAATAGTATTCTCTTATCTCGTGGTCTCGTATGACGGGATGTGAATCATTTGCCGTCAAGCGAACTCTCAGTTCCCAGTAAGAAAATGAGTCACAGAAAGCCATGATCAATTCACAGTAGGATTCTCTGCATTTATAAACATGCAAGAATAAGGTACATGTCGCGATGTTGTATACATCCACCGCCGAAAGTTTAAGGATACCCCTCCATAAGTGATGTTTCATTTATGTCCTTATACTTATGTGAAACAGCTTGATGTTTTTTTAGTAGGTTATTTTACGACGCTTTATCAACATCTTAGGTTATTTAGTGTCAGAA
The DNA here is from genome assembly GCF_040183065.1 of Periplaneta americana. Taxonomy (NCBI): domain Eukaryota; kingdom Metazoa; phylum Arthropoda; class Insecta; order Blattodea; family Blattidae; genus Periplaneta; species Periplaneta americana. The sequence goes on from NC_091122.1 coordinate 177,206,673, forward strand.
TGAGATGAAGTTGATAATGCTGATGAAATGAGTCCGGGGTCCAGCACCGAATGTTACCCAGCATTTGCTCGTATTGGGTTGAGGGAAAACCCCGGAAAAACCTCAACTTGCCCCAACCGAAACCGGGCCACCTGGTTTCGCGGACAGACGAGCTAGTCGTTACTCCACAGGTGTGGACCCCTGATGTTTATACAGGGACAAAATACCTGTGCAAATTGCAATGATAAACTTATTGCTGAAACCTACGATGGAGCGGCTGAGATGGCGGGAGAACATAATGATTTACATGCAAAATTTCTCAGCCACTGTAAGTCAGCGATTCTTGTATACGCTACGCGTTCAAATTAAACCTCGTCTTAACTCAGTCTGCCGATTTTATGAAACAACAAAAAGTGAATAATTTCGAGGGAAAAATTGTTCCGGGGCCGGGTATCGAACCCGGGACCTTGGTTAAACGTACGTACTTCTCCCGAGTTCGATACCCGGCCCCGGAACAATTTTTCCCTCGAAATTATTCAAATTAACTTTACAGGGAGTTATACCTGAAAGCTTGATTTGCAAGTAAAAGTGAAGTTCACCAATCTTGCTGGATTTTCGAGTTTTTCTCTAAATCATCAAAGTTGGCATGTTTATTTGAATCAGTAATGGATAATGAAGATTGTGAATGGGACCACGAAACTGTCGTTTGTGTACGAGGATTATTAAGTTTACTGAATGATTTTGAATTTATTTTCTACTAATAGTATTCGCTTCAATATTCTCACACTGTGACATTCTGTTTAAAAAAGTACTAGATGCTGCTTTTTGTAATATAATATTATAATGGGTTTGAGGGATGTGGGATATGATGGTAGAGACTGTATTAATGTTGCTTAGGATAGGAACCAATGGCGGGCTTATGTGAGGGCGGCAATGAACCTGCGGGTTCCTTAAAAGTCATTTGTAAATGATGTCAGTCAATCGATGTAAATTTTAGGAAAACAACAAAAAACTATAGGTTATTAACAGGTTTAAAAAGTAATTGTATTTTTTTCAGCTTCTTAATAATGTAAGCGACATTTTGAGAAAATTTGTAATGTATATTAATAATTAATTTTTAACAGATATTCTTAATTTTAAATGATACAGATTAGTTGACTGATGTCCTTTGAAAACAAATTGATTCATTTTGCAAAATAAGTTTCTCGTCTATGATTGCCATCAACACAAACGCGAAAAATCTACAGAACTTGAAAATATCACTGTGTGTGCGTGCGTGTGTGTATGTGTGGTACTTAGTCCAGATTTGAGAAGCTACTTTGTGCATATATCACATTAATTATTTTTTACTTTACAACTATTGAAGTATTTTTTTTTTTTGTAAAATCTTGTTTATCTTTCGGGCAAATCGCAATATAGCGAACGTAGAAGCTCCGCCCACGACCCCTTCCACTTTTCCCCTACTAGCTCATCAGACCTCTACGTGATAGGCGAGTGTTCTGTCGAATACACATTTCAAGTGGGTGGGGATAACTTCCCCTACTGGCGTTCGCTATATTGCGATTTATCCTATCTTTCTAAATACAAAATAAATGTGTTATAGTAAGACGTTTTATTTTGTAAATCATGTCGCAACACCCCCCCCCCCACCCCAGCTCTTGACGCGACCCCCACTTTGGGAACCACTGCTGTAGAGTATAGGAACCGAAACAAGTTCTTTGCGCAAGTGGTGGGTGGAGGGAGGCCAGTCCAATAACCGCCCTGGAGGCAAGCATTGATTGAAGACAAGCGTCCAAAATGCCACCCCTATCTATCACCGTCTGTCACGTGCATCTTACCCCTTAGGGGCCGTGAGCCGATGCAACCCGCAATACTCTACTGCACTGCTAGACTCCGCCCATTCGCTTGTCGTAGGCTCCACCCAATGGCGTCGATTTACTCCAGATTCCATCTATATCCTGTTCTCCCCAAAGGTCTTTTTCCCTCAGGTCTTCCAACTATACGCATACGTGTTATATGCCCTGTCCATCTCAAACTTCTGGATTTAATGTTCCTAATCACCTGTCCTATTTCGTACATCAAGCAGAAGATCAAGCACACAACTACACTCAAGTGGAATACATACTGGAACTCTAGTGTTAAAGGCTCTGTGACCAAGAAATTATTCTTTCCCAATGTACAAGACAGACTATGTTGCAGTCAGTTCTCAACCGACTTCTTTTACACCCAATTTATGACCGGCCATGGAAAATTCGGTTCCTACTTTGAAAGATTTAGGATCAAAAGTGCAGAAGAATCTCTGTGCATATGCAAAGAGAATCAGACTGTTGAACATTTGATTTTTCACTGTCCAGTGTTCGAAAGGAAAAGACACTTTTTAAGATATCATATCTCTGACTGCAATTTAAATTACTCCACACCCCTTTACCATTTTCTTAGAAAAAAATGTTGTTACAAACAATTCACAGAGTTTATACACCACATCCACGCAAGACTGTAGCTGTTAATTGTATATAAATTAATGATGTTATAAAATCCTAATGCACTATGTAAAACAAGGTGTCTATCTTTGGGACATAATAATAGTAATGACAACAATAACTATGTTTGTATTATAGATTTTACTATTGTTGAGTATTTGATGACAGGTATATAGTTTGTAACCATAAGTAATTTTGTTTTTATTTTTTCTTTACTATCGCAAACCAACTATATAATAGGTATTTTATTTGTAACTACGCCAATTCTGTGCATTATCTCATTAATATTGCTTAAAATTATGTATAAGATCACAAATTAATGTAATAATCTTGCAATTTCTCTACACCTTCGATTATAATTTCTAATTTTATTTCATTTTGTTTTAACTGAAAGTAATTATTGCATAACGTATTTAGTATTGTTTATGTCTCTTAATTAGTGTATTTATATTGTAACTATGATTCACACCTACTATTAATTCTTTAAAATTGTGTATTATCACTACATAATGTATTTTACATGTAACAAACTACAACCCTAATATACCAAAGGTAAAATAGGGTTTCAATATTTGGATAACAATAATAATAACAATAATAATGTTCCTAATTGTTAGGTGAAGAATACAATGCGTTCAGTTCTGCGTTGTGTAACTTCATCCCTCTTAGCCCTAAATATTTTCCTAAGCACCTTATTCTCAAATACCCCTAACCTCCGTTTCTCTCTTAAAGTGAGACTCCAAGTTTCACAATCATACACAATAGGTCTAACCGGTAATATAACTGTTTTATAAATTCTAACTTTCAGCTTTTTTTGAAAGCAGACTGGATGTGTATGCTATTATAGTGACGAAACAAAAGAGATAAACTATTTTTTTTCGAGACAGAGAAGATAATGAAAGGAAAATTATGGAACATTTTTTAATGACGAGAGAAAAACGGGAGAAACGCGAGAAAAACATCACAGCCTTGGTTTTATCCACCACAAATACAACTCTGCCATCGCCGAGATACAAACTCGAACCTGCGGTTTTTGTAAGCCATCACTCTGACACACGAGTTAACAATACGGCTTGAAACTTATACGTCTGTGAAAATGTTGAAATAGACTCTTTGCAGCATGTAATAATTATTTTTATCTATACTTCGTGCAATGAGAAAGCGAAAATGGTCTGTCCGTTTTTCTTTCTTAATTGTGTCAGACTTTCTTCAGGCTAGCTTATATTGCAGCACCTCCTGCCAGGAGCTAGGTGTTTATTATGCTATTACGTAAGTTATACTTAGTATGTTATTAGATGTGACATAAGATCTTGTTTTACCCTTCTTTTTCAGTTATTTAGGCCTACTTCGAAGTTAATTATCATAGACTCCTTAAGGGCCCCCATACACGCAAATACTTATCGGAGACATCTCTACTATGGGTCACATTGAAAATTTATACGAACTAATAGGCTGTATGTATAGCAACTCATTTTTTCTGTTGTCGTTTTTATTGGTTCTCAAAATGTTTCCGTTTAAATCTTATGCACTTGTCCATTCAATGGAGGAACCAGTCATCAAAATACTGCACCCACTTTTCTAAACAATCTTGTAGTTGAATAATTTCAAGGGAAAAATTGTTCCGGGGCCGGGTATCGATTCCGGGACCTCTGGTTGAACGTACCAGCGCTCTGCCAACTGAGCTACCCGGGAACTCCACCCGACACCGTCTCAACTTTTCCCTTTATATCCACACAACTCGCGTGGGCTGACGAAACTCCAGAGACCCACATCGAGTGCACACAATCTCTGTGTGACTTGGAATTGTAGTTTTCTGTTAACGCACACAGTGACGTATATATTATGCAAATCTAAGTCACACAGAGATTGTGTGCACTCGATGTGGGTCTCTGGCATTTCGTCAGCCCACGCGAGTTGTGTGGATATAAAGGGAAAAGTTGAGACGGTGTCGGGTGGAGTTCCCGGGTAGCTCAGTTGGCAGAGCGCTGGTACGTTCAACCAGAGGTCCCGGGATCGATACCCGGCCCCGGAACAATTTTTCCCTTGAAATTATTCAAATCTGCTTTACAGGGAGCTTCACCTGAAAGACTAGATTTACAACATTGTAGTTGATACAGCGTCATTAAATAACCAAGTTTAAAAAAAATTAAAAAATGACTGGAGACATCTATTTTGGATGTAAAGTCATCGGATGTAAGAGATAACTACACATGTAATTATCATAGATAGATAGATAGATAGATAGATAGATAGATAGATAGATAGATAGATAGATAGATAGATAGATAGATAGATAGATAGATAGATAGATAGATAGATAGATAGATAGATAGATAGATAGATAGATTTATTCGTTCCATAATATTCTTACATTTCCTTTATAGCATAGAATAAAGAAAATGTCCAATTCTTACGTTTAAATATAAATGCAATACATAATTATAAAATGCAAATATGAAATGTGTACAGAATTAATACCTTAATAACGATGATAATATTTTATACAATGTAATATGTTTACCATTTTATACTTACTTACTGGCTTTTAAGGAACCCGGAGGTTCATTGCCGCCCTCACATAAGCCCGCCATTGGTCCCTATCCCGAGCAAGATTAATCCATTCTCTACCATCATATCCCACCTCCCTCAAATCCATCTTATTTGAAGGATTCGTAACAAGCTGTTTTTTTACGATGCTGGGTTGTTAGCTCTTCGCCCAACCCCCAAGCTGTCCGCGGCTGTTTACCATTTTATAGTATTAAAATATTTACACAGTACTGTGAAATGTCAAGAATTTATCTACAGAGTAGAAAGTGTGAGATATTAAGTAATTTTTTAGTTTTACCTTAAATAATGCAGGGTTTTGGCTATGATTCTTAATGTCTTCAGGAAGACTATTGAACATTTTTATCGCCATGTAACATACTCCCCTTTGATAGCATGATAAATTTGATGATGGCGTATGAAAATCATTCTTTCTGCGGGTATTCCTACTATGTATGGCTGAATTAGTTGGAAAAATTTCTTTATTACATAAGAGGAAATTTATTATAGAGTATATGTATTGATTTGTTAAGGTTAGAATCTCTAATTTTTTTTAAAAATAATCTACATGATTCTCTAGCCTTTGCTCCAACTATTATTCTAATGGCTCTTTTTTGTAATCTATATATATATAATTTGAACTGGTAATGGAAATTACGGGAGAACGGCTGAACGGATTTTAATGAGAGACCCCTCATTTTTCATGCCTGGCATACAAAGTTTTTCGGAAAAATAGTAGTTTTCAGTGAAATGTCAATTTTCCTACATAATTTTCCTATTTTCCAAAATCCATCTGTTGTCAGTTTTGAGAACTAATTTTATTGAATCACGGCCGACTTGATTGAATTTTAGAACAAAACACACACTACAATAAACAATAGGCTATTACACGAAGGCTATGACGTGCAGGATTACCGACAAATTTAGAGCTCAATTCAATTTGTTATTAAAAACTGATTCTGCAGTGTATAATTTTCTGAGTACAGCTGTGTATTGGATATTCAAATCTACGAAACTTGAGGTGGTTTGATGACATTATTACCATTAGAAATTAAATATTATTATAGTTAATATCATGATGCATCTATTTTCCATTAATTGTACATAATATTGATGCTATATTGATGACATGAAAGTGAAAGGTTTTGAGGTTATGTACGTAAATGTAGAGAATAAATTTAGATCTTCATTTCTATAATTTACTGAGTGGCTGCTATATATGTAACTACAACACTTAAGTAAGATAATAATATTGTTATTAAAAATCAAATATTTTTATACTTATTAACCCAGTGGGGTTGGGTCTTTTTCATATACTTAATGGCGGTGTAGTGTAGATATTGATATGTGTCATTGTCTTCAGTATTGGCTGGAGAGAGCGCAAAAATTACAGTTCCTAAGGAAAGATGAAAAGGTATTAATTACTGATAAAATAAGAGGCCTAGAAAATTTTGTAGTCTCCAGACCGTTTCAGCAAGATCTCTTAGTAGGATAAAATGATTTTACGCTCTACATTTCAAGTTCTACATGCAGCAGCTATACGAAAATGCTATTGTTCGAAAGCTTAGTAAACCTGACATTTTTTTAACTTTTGCCTACAATCCATAATGACCTGAAATAGCTACTTCTATCGTCCTGACATTGATACTTGCATTTTCCCGTTGAAACTCAGAAACTGAAGTTGGATAGGTTCAAGAAAAAGTATTTGAACTAAAAAAAAATCCATTCAGAGGGAGTATGTTTTATTATTATGGAAGCAAATAACTATCAAAAAGACAAGTATTCTTCATTGAAAATAAATCTGAAAAATTTTTATTTGAACGTCTAACGAACTTAGTTTGCAGCAGCATTTGCTCCACAAGCCACTAGTAAGAATATATTTTTACTATCTGCAGAATTTCCCCAAAATATTATTCCGTAGGACATAATGGAATGAAAATAGGCAAAATATATTGTCTTTAAGATAGCCTACTGCTGTTTAGAAATTGTTGTAACGACCTAATTGCGAAGCATGCTGAGCTAAGTTTGGGGGTTATTTCTTTGATATGATTTTTCAATTTATTGTATTATTAATATGAAAACCAAGAAATTTGGTTGTTGATGTTTCTAGTAGATGTATATTGTTGATAGTTGTGTCCAATGTTTCAGAGATTAAATTTGAAGTGGTTTTAAATTGAATTATGTTAGTTTTATTAATGTTTAATGCTAGTTTATTGGTTGTAAACCAGTCACAAATTTTAAGGAGAATTATTTCTGTTTTATATTTGAATGTGTCAAAGCTCTTGTCTGTAAAATGATTTTATTTTATTCGAATAAAGCAAATTTAATTTTCGTTTCACTTTACACGCCACTGAACGATATGCAGTTTGATAGACAAGCGTATTGTCATTGTCTCTCTCGCCATCCCTTGTTCAGGTAGGTCTGTCTCTGGAGCAAAGGTAATTCGACAGTTTCGAGGAATTGAAATGACTGGTTGTGCACGAAAAGTCTACATATTAATACAATTAGATTTTTTTTTTTTATACATTTTGTAATATTTATGTAAGAACGGATTAACCAGCTAACGCTCTTGTTACACCCAGTTCCTCAACTTTTCTTTTTCATTCTGGCCAAGTAGGTCTTCAGTTCAAGCATTAGGAACTTTACCCTGCTGTTGATAAAGCGTCGTAAAATAACCTAAAAAAAAAACTTTACTCTCCTTGTTGATCCAGTCTATCTGGCTGGACTACGTGTTCACATTTTTCTTGGCGCTATCCTTCAAGGTCGAGTGTAGCGAAACAACAGTTCGGAGAAGGAAATTGTTACAGAGTTCTGAAAGGTTTCACCGACTACAATCAATATAGACCTATTACAGTAGACATATTGTATAGCCAATATCAGATAGCAGATAGCTTATATTCAAATAAGCCTATAAAATTTTAGAATTAAAAGATTTCATTCATTCATTCATTGTTCTATCCAAGGGCAGGTCTTTCACTGCAAACCCAGCATTCTCCAATCTTTCCTATTTTCTACTTTCCTCGTTGTCTCCTCATATGATCCATATATCTTAATGTCGTCTATCATCTGATATCTTCTTATGCCCGGAAGTCTTCTCCCGTTCACCATTCCTTCCAGTGCATCCTTTAGTAGGCAGTTTCTTCTCAGCCAGTGACCTACCCAATCCCTTTTCCTCTTCCTGATCAGTTCCAGCATCATTATTTCTTCATCCACTCTTTCCAACACAGCTTCGTTTCTTATTGTCTGTCCACTTCACACGTTCCATTCTTCTCCATATCCACATTTCAAATGCTTCTATTCGCTTCTCTTCACTTCGTCGTAATGTCCATTTTCCTGCCCACACAAAGCACTTCACTAGTCTCTTCCGTAGTTCTTTTTCCAGAGGTCCGCAGAACATTCCTTTTCCTATTCAAAGCTTCCTTGAACTTTGCTATCCTCCTTTTGACTTCCTGGCAGCAGCTCATGTTACTGCTTATAGTACACCCAAGTATTTGAAGCTGTCCACTTACTCTACTGCCTCATTTAGAATTCGTAAGTTTATCTTCTTTATTTTTCTTCCTATAACCATGCTCTTCGTCTTAATTGCATTTATCTTCATCCCATACTGCTCACACCTGTCATTTAGCTCCAGTAGCATATCCTTTAGTATCATTTTCTCTTCTGCTAACAATGCCATATCATCTGAAAATCTTATGCACTTTATTCTTCTTCCTCCTACTATCACTCCTCCCATGTTATGAAAACAGTTCTTTACTAAGTCCTGCAGGTAGATGTTGAACAGGGTAGGTGATAAAGGACATCCTCGACGTACTCCTCTTCCAATTTCGCTTCCTTCTGACATTTCTTCTCCTATCCTGACTTTGACTCGTTGTTTCATATAAAGATTACTAAACAGTCTTCTCTCTTTCCAATCCACATCAATTTTCTTTACGATCTCCATCAGTTTAATCCAGTCCACTCTGTCAAAAGCCTTTTCTAGGTCCACAAATACTACATACACTTCTTTATTCTTCTCTAGGGATCTTTCGCCGATTGTTCGTAGCAGTCCAATTGCATCTCTCGCACCTTTCGCCTTTGTGAAGCGAAACTACTCCTTCTTCCAACTGTTCTTCCATATTAGAATATAAACGTCGATTCAGTATTCGTTAAAACGTTTAAGGTTTTATATTTTAACAAGTGTTCTAAAGCGAATCAATTTGTAAACTCTGATATTTATTAAAGAATTTCGTCTCCAGATCTGAATGAGAGAGGCGCGTATAAAGCTGAGTAACAGATGTAGTATCAGGCTTGGAAAGTTACACGTAAAAAATAATTTCTACCCGACGCTTAAAGTGAGTAATTTATGTCATAACGTAAAAAATGTAATACAAAACTTGCTGCAATACATTAAATAAACTTGAGGAATTGATTTGAACTAGTCACAGTGTCTTCATTTCTTCTGTCCTTTGAAACTATAAGCCGACGTCGTATAGTGTTTACAAAGTGGTCGGCAAAGATTACGTCATATAAAATGCAGCCCACAGTACACACCAAAAAAAAGGAAGGTAGGGAGGAAGAGAAAAGATCTTTGAGGAGGCCAATGCGTAAATGGGAGGATAATATTAAAATACATTTTGAGGAAAGTGGGATATGACTGTAGGGACTGCATTGACCTTGCTCAGGATAGGGAGCGATGGCGGGCTTATGTGAGGGCGGCAATGAACTCGTGTTCGTTAAAAGCCAATAAGTAAGTAAATAAGGGGGGGGCATACTCAGACTGCTTAACGTTGAATGAAGAAGTGATGGCTAAGGGGAGGGAGATCATGCCTTAACCCTCCGCCCTACTTGTGCAGTAAGGGATTGACTCGTGAGTCAAGAAGTGCTGACCATTGGTTTGCAATGTTCGTTATAAGTTGCCTTTTATATAATTCTTATAGCCCTTTTCTACAGCAATAGTTACAGACAGCAAATATGTCCAAAGGTATTTTTCCGATACTAGGAATGTTGAAAACGAATGTATTCGCGAAAATATCTGTAGGATTATAAATTGATATGTACTAAATTACAATACATTATTGATAAATATAGATTAGTCTGATGACAATTGTATCTGTAGTGTAGAGGAATATGTGGTTTGTTTGCGCAAAATAAATAGTAGATTTTATTTTCAGGATTATTACAGGCGCGAATTTACGCATGGGATGAATAGGCAGCTGCCTATGGAGGTAAATTTCCAGTGGCGGAAAAATTTTAAATTACACATCTCCCTCGTAAAATTGAAGGCCACTATATCTGTTTCTTAAGGATGGTATTTTTTGGTGAAAAATAAGTAAATTAAAAAAAAAATATTTAAAATACTCTGTGATATGTGTGTAATGCATAGCATAACATTTTGTGGGTATTTGTGCCCTTATCGGATGTTAAGTCGTCATTTTTAAACTTCCTGCGTTATGGATTTTTAAATTACTCGCCCCCTTTTATTGTTGTTTCCGGTAAATTAAATAAAAGAAAAACAATTTTCTTTAAAATACTCTTTGATATATGTGGAATGCATTGCATAATATTTTGTGGGTATTTTTTGTCCTTATCGGATGTTAAGTCGTCATTTTTAAACTTCCTGCGTTATGGATTTTTAAATTACTCGCCCCCTTTTATTGTTGTTTCCGGTAAATTAAATAAAAGAAAAACAATTTTCTTTAAAATACTATTTGATATATGTGGAATGCATAGCATAACATTTTGTGGGTATTTGTGCCCTTATCGGATGTTAAGTCGTCATTTTTAAACTTCCTGCGTTATGGATTTTTAAATTACTCGCCCCCTTTTATTGTTGTTTCCGGTAAATTAAATAAAAGAAAAACAATTTTCTTTAAAATACTCTTTGATATATGTGGAATGCATTGCATAATATTTTGTGGGTATTTGTGCCCTTATCGGATCTTGAAACGTCATTTTTAAACTTCCTGCGCTATGGATTTTTAAATCACATGCCACCTTTTATCGGTTTCCGGTAACTTCATTTTTTTTTGCTACATTGCCAGACAAAAATTTATATAATTTCTGAATTATTAAAGATACATGCATGGAATTTAGAACACACATTCTTTAAACTATTAGGAAACTTTTCTGGGTAACAGAATTTTGTTAATTGATCTCATTTCAAAAATACGTCCGTTTGTTTGCAAGAAAGGAAATCAGAAAATTGTTATTAAATTTTAATTGTTTATTTTACAAACGTGGGGACTAATATCAAAATTCTGTTACAGACAGTTTGTAGAGCATGCTTTTGCAAACACATTGCAAAAAACTGTTTGAATCTATCTTAAAAAACGGTTTAGATATATATCGGTTTTAGTACAATCCTACATTGGGTATATATATATATATATATATTTTTTTTTTTTTCAAATTTGGGCCCCCCAAATAACTTTTTTTCAAAATATTTATATTTGGTTGAGTTGCAACAGCTCTGTGCTCTCTACATACACAAAATTAATATTTTACACCAAATAGGAAAAAAGTTAAAAAAATACCATCCTCTCCCTTTAATATTTTGAAATTAAGCGATATTTTGGACTATAGGAAATGTTTCAATATTCCATTACGAAAACGTTAGCTTTTTTCGGCAATTTAAAACTCCGTAGAGCGAGACGGACCGTGTAGAAAACATCGAGACACATTAAATAGAGAATAGAGCGAGACGGACCGTGTAGAAAACATCGAGGCACATTAAATAGAGAATAGAGCGAGACGGACCGTGTAGAAAACATCGAGGCACATTAAATAGAGAATAGAGCGAGACGGACCGTGTAGAAAACATCGAGGCACATTAAATAGAGAATAGAGCGAGACGGACCGTGTAGAAAACATCGAGGCACATTAAATAGAGAATAGAGCGAGACGGACCGTGTAGAAAACATCGAGGCACATTAGATAGAGAATAGAGCGAGACGGACCGTGTAGAAAACATCGAGGCACATTAAATAGAGAATAGAGCGAGACGGACCGTGTAGAAAACATCGAGGCACATTAAATAGAGAATAGAGCGAGACGGACCGTGTAGAAAACATCGAGGCACATTAAATAGAGAATAGAGCGAGACGGACCGTGTAGAAAACATCGAGGCACATTAAATAGAGAATAGAGCGAGACGGACCGTGTAGAAAACATCGAGGCACATTAAATAGAGAATAGAGCGGGACGGACCGTGTAGAAAACATCGAGGCATATTAAATAGAGAATAGAGCGAGACGGACCGTGTAGAAAACATCGAGGCACATGAAATAGAGAATAGAGCGAGACGGACCATGTAGAAAACATCGAGGCACATGAAATAGAGAATAGAGTGAGACGGACCGTGTAGAAAACATCGAGGCATATTAAATAGAGAATAGAGTGAGACGGACCGTGTAGAAAACATCGAGGCACATTAAATAGAGAATAGAGCGGAACGGACCATGTAGAAAACATCGAGGCACATTAAATACAGAATAGAGCGAGACGGACCGTGTGGAAAACATCGAGGCACATTAAATAGAGAATAGAGCGAGACGGACCGTGTAGAAAACATCGAGGCACATTAAATAGAGAATAGAGCGGGACGGACCGTGTAGAAAACATCGAGGCACATTAAATAGAGAATAGAGCGAGACGGACCGTGTAGAAAACATCGAGGTACATTAAGTGAAGCGTTCCCAAATTTCATATAAAAATTCTGGGCAATGATATAAGTGTTAACTTACTCTTGAGTTCTTGGCCCTCCCGGGTGCAGGGTCCTTTGTCCATGAGGCAGTTGAAGTAGCTCTTCAGCAACCTCTCGCTCTTGAGGATGCCGTCCACGTCGATGCTGTCATAGCGGGTGGTATACTTGTCGGAACTCGCGGGCACCGTCGAGGCGTGGTGCGCGATGGCTAGGAGCAGGAGCACGGCCACAAGGAGCTTCATAGTTGGGTTTCTGAAAGCGACTGAGCTCTCACGGTGATCCGGCGTCGCACATCAGGCGCGCCACTGCCGTCCTTGACCGCGGGGATCGCAATCCCGGAGGCTAACTCGCTAATTACATGTTGAGTTCGTACCTTGGGACATGCGATCCGTTCGAAATTGGAGTATGAATGTCGTGCAGCATATACTACAGACGTGGACAAATTTTTAACCTTGAATTTAGATAATTTTTCATTTTTTTTTAATTATCATTATGTAGTCTTGTAAATGAGCAGATTATGTTCGCAATACTTTAAGAACAACATCAACATGTTGATTGTTTATGAGTAGCATTAGAAATCGTCTGAAAATATAGACAAAATAAGTTGAACAAAGGAAACAAAAGACAGATCCAAAATCTGCATCAACACATCAACACTCCTGTCTATCTTGCGTCTCGTTTTCAAAATTTATCCACCCATCATAACCTAGACACACGATCACAACACTCCTCAATATTATCCATTCCCTCCCACCGAACATCCTCATATTCATCTTCTTTCACTGTGGCTGTTCCTCGGCTTTGGAATTCCCTACCGAGTAATGTCAGGGACTGTCAGACATCAAACCAATTTAAGAATAGGCTAACGAAGTATTTTTATAAGAATTCTTGTTAACAATAATAGCTGTTTCATGTTTCTCCTATTTCTTACCAATTTTTTTTTATTGTCACACTAACATTACTTATCCAACTTTCATTATTTACTTTCATGTTGTTTTATGGTCTAGATATTAATGTAATTACTATGTAACCACTTGTATTCAATTAGAATTAGAGTCTGACTGGACGGAAGAGAAGGCCTACTGGCCTTAGCTCTGCCAGATTAAATAAATTATTATTATTATTATTATTATTATTATTATTATTATTATTATTATTATTAAACAAAATACACCCAAAGCTACACTACACATTAGAAACTGAAAACAACAAATCCATAAATTTTCTAGACATCACAATAACAAATGTCGACAACAAACACACATTCAAAGTATACAGAAAACCCACAACAACAACACACATACACAACACATCCAACCACCCCACACAACACAAACAAGCTGCATTCCGAACAATGGTACACAGACTACTCAACATACCAATGAACCAACAAGATTATAACGAAGAGCTAAACACAATCAAATACATAGCACAAGAAAACGGATACAACCCCAACATATTAGACAACATAATACGAAAGATAAAACATAATCACAAAAATCATAAGAATACAACACAAACACAAGAACACAAAAAATATACCACACTAAAATATGGAAACAGAAACACACACAAGATTGGAACCTCATTCAAGAAATTAAATAATAATATCGCATAGCCTACAGGACAAATCTGCAGTGCTCGGGAAAAGTGACATAAGTCAATTTCCACAAATCTTTTCTGATAATTTATTGACAACTTACACTGGTTAATGTCGATTTGAGTTTTTTCTGTATGAATTATTGTAATGGCAGAAATACTTACGTATTTTTTTCCAAGCGAGCAGATGTTCCGTAAGTTGTCAATAAATTATCAAAAAAGTTTGTGGAAACTGACTTGTGTCACTTTTCCCAAGCACTGCAGAAATAACACTCTACAAAAACACCTCAACACACAAACAACACAAACAAACAAATAAAACCACACAGGCGTATACAAACTCAAATGCAACACCTGCAACAACTTCTACATAGGACAGACGGGCAGTTCATTTCAAACACTTTATAAAGAACACATCACAGCCATAACAAAATTACAAAACACTTCCACATATACAGAACACATCACAAATGCTAACCACACCTACAGAGACATCAACACAGACAAGGAAATTCTACACACCCAACCAAAAAGCCAGAAACTAAACACACTAGAACAATACGAAATATACAGACACACAAAAACTCACCCAAATGAAATCCTCAACACACAACTGAATTTCAGAACACATACACTCTTTGACTCCACATTACACTATACAAACACACCCCCACAGGAAACAAAAAAAAGGCACTAAGACCAGCAACAACCAGCCAATAGAAGGCTGAAACATGTTAACAAGGTAATATAAAATTTAACACAAATAATACGTTTTCTGAAAAGTAAACTTCATACCACAATTTATAGGCCTGATAAAACTTGAGACAATTACGAAAATAATTTAGAGAAGCTGAGAAATATTAATTTACCCAGCAATTCCTGATACTATTAGGCCTACTGCAGTTCTCTGCAAATGTAGTACGTTTAGAACTTGTAGAACCCCTACTCTCAAATTGATCTGTACGTGCAGGGTTTGTTAACAGACTTAATAAGAAAGAATGTCTCTTTCATAAGAAGTGGGTTAATCGAAGAAGGCAAAGAAATACTACCATAAGCTACGGGAAGAACAATACTTTGTTTTAGGAAAGGGAGAGCATTAAATGTTTTCTGTGTCAAAACGTGTTACTAGCTAGCTAAAATAAGAAATGTGCAGTGGCTATGCTATAAGCTATAGGCCTATCAAAGATGGATTGTTTAATTTTTAAGAGTAATTTAATTGCAATTTAATTGTCTTTTTTTCTAAAATATGCCGTATGTTATAACTGGAACTTGGAAAATTCAGGTGGCCCAAATTTTTTTTCTGGGTCTGTACATAAAAATTCCAGAAGAGAATGCTTGTTTTTAAAGTCTTTTGGCTTTCTAACATACACAGAAACAATACCCATAGCCGCAAAACCATGTCTTCTATTAATGTTTTTATTTTTTTTAATTGTTTTTACATAATTCATATTATCTACAGTACAGTATATTTATGTTAGAGGCAAAGAAAAGACTCCGGTGTTTGCAGTAATTCATGTTTATCTTCAAGGTAAACAAATTAAATCTAAGATAAATATTCCTAAGTATTACTTACTTAGGGCTTTTAAGGAACCCGGAGATTCATTGCCGCCCTCAAATAAGCCCGCTATCAGTCCCTATCCTGTGCAAGATTAATCCAGTTTCTGTCATCATATTTCATCTCCCTCAAATCCATTTTAATATTATCCTCCCATCTACGTCTCGCGTCCCCAAAGATCTTCTTCCCTCCGGCCTCCCAACTAATACTCTATATGCATTTCTGAATTCGCCCATACGTGCTACATACCCTGCCCATCTCAAACGTCTAGATTTAATGTTCCTAATTATGTTGGGTGAAGAATATAATGCGTGCAGTTCTGCGTTGTGTAACTTTCTCCATTCTCCTGTAATTTCATCCCTCTTAGCCCCAAATATTTTTCTATGCACCTTATTCTCAAGCACCCTTAATATCTGTTCCTCTCTTAAAGTGACAGTCCAAGTTTCACAACCATGCAGAACAACCGGTAATATAATTGTTTTATAAATCCTAACTTTCAGATTATTTCTAAATATTACCGTGTAATAATCTTTTTGATTTTGTTAAATATTTTATAAAAATAAGGGTTTGGTAAAAGTAAAATGCTTCAGACAAAAATGTTTTTTTTTCTTTGCGTAAAATCAAAATGTGATTAAAAAAATTTGACATTTAAAGGATCTTCATAAACTCCACTATGTAAAAAATAAATAATGCTATTTTTTTTCTTTCAAACGAAGAAATCTTTATTCAAAATTTTATTCTAGCAAGCACGTTGATTTCGGTTTAATAATACAGGGACATCATTTTATTTTTACTTCAATTTTTATTGTACCTGAGTTTTTTTAATGTGCTTCACTCCCACCCCCTCTACTAGTAAACTTCCAACCGTTCTCCAACAGAACCAAGGCCGCGTAATGCAGTACTGAGTTAGTGAGTATAGGCCTAGTACGTTGCAGAAATATGTCCGCGTTTTCCAGGTGACGAAAGAGCTTTCAATATTGAATCATATTTTCGCACAGGTACTGTCGTCAGTTTCCCTACGTCGCATCCCGATTTCTCCCACCCGCTTCTGTTCGCCCCTCTGTAAAGTCTAGTAGCTGGGCTGTCTCAGCTCTTTTCTGGAAACATTAATTTCTGTTAGGAATTGGACGTCTACCTGATATTATACAACTCTTTAAAATAACTTAAATAAAAGGGCCTCGTTAAGTAATTAACTGTCACGTGATCCCCCCCTTTCTACGACCCTGCGACAAAACCACTTCAACGGACAGTAGATAGCATTTCTGAGTAATTTTATCTTTTCGGATCGGGCAGAAGTGAAGATTAAATTTACAGTAAGTAAGGTGCTTTTTATAGAGTAGGTACAGAATTATTTCAACATTAGTTACTAGTACGAAGGACGAAACTGGTAATTGGAATTAGGTACAATAGTCTATAGTGCGATAATATGCACAAAAGAACTGAAGCTTGTATCGAAATGAACGGCCATTTAAAAAAAAATGTGTTTAAATATCCATATTATGATTATTTTTCAATTTAACTTCATTCTCTATATTGTACGCTAATGTGTTGTAACAGTACAATATAGCTACACTGCATAATTAATACGTCCGAATGGATAGCTCAATTCGTGAGTAAAAACACTGGTTGTTAATACAGTACTGTATTTTGATTAAACAAAAACCTAATGAAAATTATCAAACTCAAAATCGCGATATTTCCTAGTTTACATAAATGGATGAACTACTTTTCTTCCTTTCTATACCTAGTAAAGTGATTTGTTTGTATTTTACGCCAGTATCATCGAACTCCAGTCTTGGAAGGGGGAGCAAGCGGTGTTTCCGGTTCTAGACCTTTAATCAAAAGATATAGCAGGTTAGTATTAAAAATGTTAGTAAAAATAAAATGATGTCCCTGTATTTTAAATTATTAGTTCATGTTCTGTGAAATCACCAAAACTGCTCAGTTTCTGTTACTTGCATATGCTAGCTCTTCCGCCCTAAATCGAAAGATGCCGCTTTCCAGTCTGGAGATTGTGTGCTCGTTTTGTAATATGGAAGTACTTAATGTACAAGCACGTTGCAAAAAGTGTAAGAAATCAAGGGTGCCCTTCAAACAACTTCTATCGTCACAAGGTTAGGACCACTTCCACACACCCCAAATCCTTGATCGATGTTAAATGTGAAAGCGAAATGGGGAAGGATTCTTGGGGCAAATACATGGATTTCTTTTTGACCTTAAACGACTCAGTTTCTTCCTGCATTTTCTGCAAATTATTAAATATAATCCCTCGCGGTCAGTCATGAAGGAGACCTTCTTTACAGCAGTAGTTTGTCACTTAGAGCTATTTCTCAGTCGGACTAACTATCTAATGTTTGCATATTTACTACGCATTGAGCTTCGCGACTGTATATACTAGACTGTGGTATAGTATACAGTACTACAGCCGTGGCGAGAATGTGACTCGCGAGTCCATGTGGCTCGCAATGATAGCTATGCATTTCGCTTGCTTCTAACCTCCCCTAATCCCCATCATCTCACTGGAGTCAAACTCCGTTCCATTTGTATTTGTCTCTGACCTGCGAGTGGCATATGTCTCTCTCGAAACCATGTAGGCTACCTCTACAGAAACGAAAGTTTCTAGTAGGATGGGAGGACGCATTTTTTTTGCTGTCAATATGGTGAGAATATTCAATGTATGATTTGTTCACAAGTATTACGAGGAAAATGGATGTATAACATAAAACGGCATTATACTACATGTCACTCATGAAACGTTAAAAGGTTAAATGTTGTTGTCATTATTATTATTATTATTATTATTATTATTATTATTATTATTATTATTATTATCATCTCTTTATGTCGATCCTTTTTCAGCAGATGTACGAATAATGCGGTTAGATCTTCAATTTAAACTCACAGATTTACTATGTGATGTCAAATGAAAGCTAAATGTAAGGACGTGACAAAATATGTTGAACTTTCAATTCTTTGCCAAAAAATAAATATCCGAAGCTTCGTTCTTTCGCTTGCTCTGTTGAAGCCATGTTCGCTACAACTTACGTTTGTGAAAAATTATTTTCAACAATGAAAATAGTAAAAACCAAATTTAGATCACGACTGATAGACAAATACCTTCGTGATCAACTACGACTGGCAGTCAGTGACATAATTCCT
Organism: Periplaneta americana; assembly: GCF_040183065.1. Taxonomy (NCBI): domain Eukaryota; kingdom Metazoa; phylum Arthropoda; class Insecta; order Blattodea; family Blattidae; genus Periplaneta; species Periplaneta americana. The sequence continues at coordinate 177,225,670 of NC_091122.1, forward strand.
GGTTGTGAAACTTTGTCGCAGAGACATTCTGAAGACAGTTAATTTTAGGTTGTGATATTGTTCATTTATTGGTCATTTCTTTCTTCGTTACACGTACCAAACATTAGTTTGTAGCCTTATACTGTATAAAATTATATGTAAGTGCTTGACGTAAGGAAAATGAAAATCCGTTAATAAGTCAGACAGTTGCTTCACTTCCCCTTCGGGTGTCCTCCTCCCTCCATAGGTGCTATGCACGTTGCAGGTTACACAGTGGCTCGGCGCACAATTACATTTTCGCCACCGCTGCAGTACTATATCATATTTCATACACGATCACGATCAGATAGCACCAGGGTATCGAAACGCACAGACCACTGCGTTGTGTAGATCGAGGTGAATGGGAGATTGAAGTGCAGTTACTCTTTGCCTCAACATGTAAACATTGTCACAGTAGAACACAAAATAAATGTTCACGTTTACAAATATAATACATACAGTGCATTTCCAGTATAAAAAACAAGTGTCTAACATTAAATGTTTCAATTTACATTGTATGTACAAGTTTTAGCAATATAAAATAATCATTTGTGTGTGAGCAGAAAAGAAAAAAATATACTGTACACTACATACATAAGAAACATTTCTTCACAATTTAATGCAGCGAATTACAAGGTACATTCGCAACGTATCAAAAGAAAACGTTTGTCAAGAAACGGTTTGAAATATTGTTGTAAGGGCTGTTTGTATGTACCAACATTATACACAAATCTCGATGAAATTGTTTTTCATTTTTTATGTCTGATTTTGATGTCGAAGGTCAGTTTTGACTGTATAATTAAATATATTTTCCACGTACCATTTGCTATTACACTGCTTTTGGAAGAATCGAGTTCTATCTGTCCTTATAGGCCTACTATTTTTTAACAATTTTAGTGTTTTTTTTTCGCATAATTATCGACATGTTCCTCAGTAGTGTGAATGATAAAACAGCGAAATTAACACTAACACAAATATAGGGGAGAGTCGGGTAGTATCGGACATCGGGTAATATCGGACAGTGAGTTTCTTTCACCTACCACACGATGATAGTACCTGATTGACATGGTTACGTTTCTGTGATGTCGCATAGAGAAACGTAACCATGTCATTCAGGTACTACCATATGGTGGTAGATGAAAGAAACGCACTGTCCGATACTACCCGATATCCGATACTACCCGACTCTCCCCTATATGTATAAATAATCAAATAAATAAATGAAAAGAAATAAAATATAGGCTACTTGTTCACTCACAGGATCTCAAGTACGTGTTGTGATTGCAAGGTCCCACGCCAAGCAGAATGATAAAGGCGGTAATGTAATGTCTTACGAAACCAAGCCCCTACAGCCGAGGCTGCGCAGAAGTTTAGAGTAGGGACAAATTGAAGCTTGCGTCCGTCCCCATGTTTTGGGGCTAGCAGAAGGCTTAGACTAAATAATGTCCATACTAGAGTCTGCACTTCGCCTGTAAGATTTGGGGGGAGGAAACTTCACAATATTTTACGAGTTTAAGTAAACATGTTGTCAACGAAAGCAGTATTTTTCGTTTTTCACGCATCATCTTGACGTTTACATGATTTAGCAATTCACAAAAAAAATTCTGACGCCATCCATATCTTTTTTTCAAAACACTAAATTACAGGAAGATATCCGCTGGAGCACTGTTTGATTTAAATACCGTTGGACGTGCACGCCAATGAAAAGGGTGTCTAAGGTGTAGGATGAAGGGGTATTCAAGATATAATGGATTGTGGACATATAAAAATACAGTGTTTTCACCAAATCCGTACAGTCTAGAGAGGTCTCCAGGATACAGGGCTGTCCAATTAGAGAGGTTTTACTGTATTTGGCGAGATAAGGCCGAGGATTCGTCATGAATTACCTGATATTCTCCATACAGTTGTGGGAAACTGGAGCAAAAACCCAACTAGAACTCATCGCGAATCGATATTAAGATATACAAACGAGAATAAAACATGGGAAGATGGTTTATCTTTCAAGTCAGAAGTCCTTATGGAATCTTTGGCTCTTAAAGGGGTCAAGAAAATATATGAGAGCCAATAAACATAAAAAGAACCTCTAGTTAACATCTGACACTATGTTGATTCTTTCAAGGACCGCGAAAAATTCGAGACTATAGATCTTTCTGAAGAACTGGCTGTGAAAGAAAGAGTAAGGACTGCTAGGATATTAAACCAAAATATTATTAAGTTGACAGTCCCCTTGAAGACTGCGGGAGCGAAGGACGGAAGAAAAACGACGTAGGAGGATGACTGCCAAGGCAAACCTGAAGGAAATATGTTGACTCGTTTTCAGGTTGAGATAAATCTGTTGCAACAAACAAAATAGAAAACTAACTGGTAGTAAAGAAATAACCGATCTGGCCTTGAACGACGGGTATAATGAGGGCCACGAAGTTTCGTAATCTGTAGACAGAGAAGTGATACTTTCTATTAATCAGACAGCACGCCGAAGCAATGTTGTCTGTCATTATCACGGGCGATAATTTAATGCAAGGCAGAGTGGGAGAAAAAACTGCCAAATAAAAGAATAAGAAGAAGATTTAAATGCGATGACATTGTGATTTATCAGGAAATAAATTCTTACAATATATGACAACTTTCAACAGCTTAAACTTCCTAAATTACAGTTAATTTCTTATTTGTTACATTTCGTATTCGCAAAACTATTGGACATATCAAAAAACTTGTTTGACAAAATTTCTTCTCATTGACTTCATCTATTATCATGTGAATTGTATTTATTTATTATTTATTTATTTATTTGTTTATTTGTTTGTTTATTTATTTATTTTGCTAATAATTGTAACATAAAATATAAATAAACAGAAAAACTTTAGCTCGCCCCTGAAAGAGTAGAACTCGTGCTCAGGAGCGGATTCCTGAATTGAAATTAAGAAGTATATAATACAATTTGTCTTATGTCTACTGCGCAATAAGAATATATAAATTTAAATTTACAAATTTTCAATTTTTATAAAATCCATTCATAACTTTTTAAATTTAATACTACAACTATTAGAACTGACAAGATTAGGATATTTAAATATGAATTTGTTATATATTCTTGGGCCTAAATTACTACTATGATTAAATACTGTAGCAGTGTTACATTTTGGTTCAAACAATCTTAAAGAATTCATACCATTTGTTTCATAACTATGCGAATAGAATTCAAAATTATTTAGATTTTTATGTATGAATTTTATTAATGCTATATAATAAATTTGTCTTATTTTAAGAACATTAAAGTCTAAAAACAATTTTTGAGATGGAAAATCAATAGGTTTATGAAGACCTATTTTAATTATTTTCTTCTGTAATAAATAAAGTGGCTTAAAATAGGATTTAAATAAGCTACCCCATCCTATAATTCCATACATAATTACTGATTGAAATAAAGTTAAGTATATTGTGCGTAATAAATTAATGTAATTGCTTTCTTTGCACCCTGTATATGGTCCGTTCTAGGAATCTTTAGAGTATAAAGACGAAATAAGACCTCTGCGGAAGTGGTGTGTGGGAGGGCTAAGGTCAATGACCGTTCTGGAGGAGGTATTGATTAAACGAACCTACCAATCGCTTGCAGGAAGGGGATCACTTCTGTCTGAACTCTATCACGAACATCTTACCCCTTAGCGGACTCAAGCTGATGCTTCCCGCAATACACTCCGACACAGATAGTCTCCGCCCCAGATTTCTGGACCATAGTAAATTGTTTCAATAAATAGACATTTTCAGGAATTTCGAAAACTTTTATTTCTAAAAAAAATTGGACGTGGTGAAACGAAAGTAAATGTGCGTTTTGTGACTATCTCAGGTCTGGGCATTATTAACTCGATTACCTGTTAACTCCTCATTCCACCTTCCCCGGCTGAGACAGTAATGTTTTTATACGGTTGACCAGTGACGAGTTGTATCAGGCAGACATTATAGCTTTTACGAATTTTCGGCTCTCGTTGATCGCCTAAAATCCACCACTGATACACAGAGCCTTACTGCACGTTTGTTTATAAGGCGAATGTAAGTAAAATATGCCACAATAATATATATACTGAAATATTATGCATTTTTAAAAAGGTCAAAATATGCCACAATAATATATATACTGAAATATTATGCATTTTTAAAAAGGTCAAAATGTGCCACAATAATATATATACTGAAATATTATGCATTTTTAAAAAGGTCAAAATATGCCACAATAATATATATATATACTGAAATATTATGCATTTTTAAAAAGGTCAAAATGTGCCACAATAATATATATACTGAAATATTATGCATTTTTAAAAAGGTCAAAATGTGCCACAATAATATATATACTGAAATATTATGCATTTTTAAAAAGGTCAAAATATGCCACAATAATATATATATACTGAAATATTATGCATTTTTAAAAAGGTCAAAATGTGCCACAATAATATATATACTGAAATATCATGCATTTTTAAAAAGGTCAAAATGTGCCACAATAATATATATACTGAAATATTATGCATTTTTAAAAAGGTCAAAATATGCCACAATAATATATATATACTGAAATATTATGCATTTTTAAAAAGGTCAAATTGTGCCACAATAATATATATACTGAAATATTATGCATTTTTAAAAAGGTCAAAATGTGCCACAATAATATATATACTGAAATATTATGCATTTTTAAAAAGGTCAAAATGTGCCACAATAATATATATACTGAAATATTATGCATTTTTAAAAAGGTCAAAATGTGCCACAATAATATATATACTGAAATATTATGCATTTTTAAAAAGGTCAAAATATGCCACAATAATATATATATACTGAAATATTATGCATTTTTAAAAAGGTCAAAATGTGCCACAATAATATATATATACTGAAATATTATGCATTTTTAAAAAGGTCAAAATGTGCCACAATAATATATATACTGAAATATTATGCATTTTTAAAAAGGTCAAAATATGCCACAATAATATATATATACTGAAATATTATGCATTTTTAAAAAGGTCAAAATGTGCCACAATAATATATATACTGAAATATTATGCATTTTTAAAAAGGTCAAAATATGCCACAATAATATATATACTGAAATATTATGCATTTTTAAAAAGGTCAAAATGTGCCACAATAATATATATACTGAAATATTATGCATTTTTAAAAAGGTCAAAATGTGCCACAATAATATATATACTGAAATATTATGCATTTTTAAAAAGGTCAAAATATGCCACAATAATATATATATACTGAAATATTATGCATTTTTAAAAAGGTCAAAATGTGCCACAATAATATATATACTGAAATATTATGCATTTTTAAAAAGATCAAAATATGCCACAATAATATATATATACTGAAATATTATGCATTTTTAAAAAGGTCAAAATGTGCCACAATAATATATATATACTGAAATATTATGCATTTTTAAAAAGGTCAAAATGTGCCACAATAATATATATACTGAAATATTATGCATTTTTAAAAAGGTCAAAATGTGCCACAATAATATATATACTGAAATATTATGCATTTTTAAAAAGGTCAAAATGTGCCACAATAATATATATACTGAAATATTATGCATTTTTAAAAAGGTCAAAATGTGCCACAATAATATATATACTGAAATATTATGCATTTTTAAAAAGGTCAAAATATGCCACAATAATATATATACTGAAATATTATGCATTTTTAAAAAGGTCAAAATATGCCACAATAATATATATATATACTGAAATATTATGCATTTTTAAAAAGGTCAAAATGTGCCACAATAATATATATACTGAAATATTATGCATTTTTAAAAAGGTCAAAATGTGCCACAATAATATATATACTGAAATATTATGCATTTTTAAAAAGGTCAAAATATGCCACAATAATATATATATACTGAAATATTATGCATTTTTAAAAAGGTCAAAATGTGCCACAATAATATATATACTGAAATATTATGCATTTTTAAAAAGGTCAAAATGTGCCACAATAATATATATACTGAAATATTATGCATTTTTAAAAAGGTCAAAATATGCCACAATAATATATATATACTGAAATATTATGCATTTTTAAAAAGGTCAAAATATGCCACAATAATATATATACTGAAATATTATGCATTTTTAAAAAGGTCAAAATATGCCACAATAATATATATACTGAAATATTATGCATTTTTAAAAAGATCAAAATATGCCACAATAATATAAATATACTGAAATATTATGCATTTTTAAAAAGGTCAAAATATGCCACAATAATATATATACTGAAATATTATGCATTTTTAAAAAGGCCAAAGCATGCCACAATAATATATATATATTGAAATAGTATGCATTTTTAAAAAGGCCAAAGCATGCCATAATTATATATATATATATATATATACTGAAATATTATGCATTTTTAAAAAGGTCAAAATGTGCCACAATAATATATATACTGAAATATTATGCATTTTTAAAAAGGTCAAAATATGCCACAATAATATATATATACTGAAATATTATGCATTTTTAAAAAGGTCAAAATGTGCCACAATAATATATATACTGAAATATTATGCATTTTTAAAAAGGTCAAAATATGCCACAATAATATATATATACTGAAATATTATGCATTTTTAAAAAGGTCAAAATGTGCCACAATAATATATATACTGAAATATTATGCATTTTTAAAAAGGTCAAAATGTGCCACAATAATATATATACTGAAATATTATGCATTTTTAAAAAGGTCAAAATATGCCACAATAATATATATATAGTCTACTGAAATATTATGCATTTTTAAAAAGGTCAAAATGTGCCACAATAATATATATACTGAAATATTATGCATTTTTAAAAAGGTCAAAATGTGCCACAATAATATATATACTGAAATATTATGCATTTTTAAAAAGGTCAAAATATGCCACAATAATATATATATATACTGAAATATTATGCATTTTTAAAAAGGTCAAAATATGCCACAATAATATATATACTGAAATATTATGCATTTTTAAAAAGGTCAAAATATGCCACAATAATATATATACTGAAATATTATGCATTTTTAAAAAGATCAAAATATGCCACAATAATATAAATATACTGAAATATTATGCATTTTTAAAAAGGTCAAAATATGCCACAATAATATATATACTGAAATATTATGCATTTTTAAAAAGGCCAAAGCATGCCACAATAATATATATATATTGAAATAGTATGCATTTTTAAAAAGGCCAAAGCATGCCATAATTATATATATATATATATATACTGAAATATTATGCATTTTTAAAAAGGTCAAAATTTGCCACAATAATATATATACTGAAATTTTATGCATTTTTAAAAAGGTCAAAATATGCCACAATAATATATATATACTGAAATATTATGCATTTTTAAAAAGGTCAAAATATGCCACAATAATATATATACTGAAATATTATGCATTTTTAAAAAGATCAAAATATTCCACAATAATATAAATATACTGAAATATTATTCATTTTTAAAAAGGTCAAAATATGCCACAATAATATATATACTGAAATATTATGCATTTTTAAAAAGGCCAAAGCATGCCACAATAATATATATATATAAATATATATATTGAAATAGTATGCATTTTTAAAAAGGCCAAAGCATGCCATAATTATATATACTGAAATATTATGCATTTTTAAAAAGGTCAAAATATGCCACAATAATATAAATATACTGAAATATTATGCGTTTTTAAAAAGGTCAAAATATGCCATAATAATATATATACTGAAATAGTATGCATTTTTAAAAAAGCCAAAGCATGCCATAATTATATACTGTATATACTGAAATATTATGCATTTTTAAAAAGGTCAAAATATGCCACAATAATATAAATATACTGAAATATTATGCATTTTTAAAAAGGTCAAAATATGCCATAATAATATATATACTGAAATAGTATGCATTTTTAAAAAGGCCAAAGCATGCCATAATTATATATATACTGAAATATTATGCATTTTTAAAAAGGTCAAAATATGCCACAATAATATATATATATACTGAAATATTATGCATTTTTAAAAAGGTCAAAATATGCCACAATAATATATATACTGAAATATTATGCATTTTTAAAAAGGCCAAAGCATGCCATAATTATATATATACTGAAATATTATGCATTTTTTAAAAAGGCCAAAATATGCGACAATAATATAAATATACTGAAATATTATGCATTTTTAAAAAGGGCAGAACATGTCACAATTATATATATACTGAAATATTATGCATTAAAAAAAAAGGCCAAAGCATGCCATAATTATATATGTACTGAAATATTATGCATTTTTTAAAAAGGCCAAAATATGCGACAATAATATAAATATACTGAGATATTATGCATTTTTAAAAAGGCCAGAACATGTCTCAATTATATATATACTGAAATATTATGCATTTTTAGAAAGGCCAGAACATGTCACAATTATATATACACTGAAATATTATGCATTAAAAAAAAGGCCAAAATATGCGACAATAATATAAATATACTGAAATATTATGCATGTTTAAAAAGGTCAGAACATGTCACAATTATATATATACTGAAATATTATGATTAAAAAAACAGGCCAAAATATGCCACAATAATATAAATATACTTCCCCTTTTATGCCCAGGGTTGTACTATCCAGAGTAGGGGACTGGAAAAATATGAACAGTTTGTCTGAAGCAAAATGATTCCATATCAGTCTTATATACGAGTAAAAATAAAATCTTAAGTAATATGGAATAATAATTTCATTTAATTGTTTTATCGTTTTTAATACAATGATGTGCAATATTTGATGGCTGATCTACTGCTTGCTGTTTGTTTTTTTCTTTTTTTATCGACTCTCGCAACTTTCTTTTTTACTAAAGATTATTATTTTTTTTAGTCCTACAGAATATATCTATTATGGTGACAGTTAATAGCAGAGGAGAAAAATTCGCTCCGGCGCCGGGAATCGAACCCAGGTCCTTGGTTCTACGTACCAAGCGCTCTCACCATTGAGCTACGCCGAAGTCCAATCCACAGCACCGAATCGAACTCCCCTCCTCCAGTATTCTTCCATCTATAATAATCTTTAGTAAATTCTTCTAGCAACAGTGCATATTTCTGTACAGATTCCTGTGCACATCTATATATGTAATTTGAACTGGTAATGGAAATTACGGGAAAACGGCTGAAAGGATTTTAATGAGTGACCCCTCATTTTCATGGCTGGCATCCAAAGTTTTTCAGAAAAATAGTAGTTTTCAGTGAAATGTCAATTTTCCTACATAATTTTCCTATTTTCCAAAATCCATCTGTTGTCAGTTTTGAGAAATAATTTTATTGAATCACGGCCGACTTGATTGAATTTCAGAACAAAACAAAACACACACTACAATAAACAATAGGCTATTACACGTAGGCCATGACCTGCAGGATTGCCGACATATTTAGAGCTCAAATTCAATTTGTTATTAAAAACTTCAAGAGTTACTAAAAATAATTTACAGGTCTGATTCTGTGAGTACAGCTGTGTATTGGATATTCACATCTACGAAACTTGAGGTGGTTTGATGACATTATTACCATTTTAGAAATTACATATTATTATAGTTAATGTCATGATGCGTCTATTTTTCGTTAATTATACATAATATTAATGCTATATTGATGACATGAAAGTGAAACGTTTTGAGGTTATGTAAGTAAATGTAGAGAATATCTTAATTTAGATCTTCATTTCTATAATTTACTGAGTGACGGCTATATATAACTACAAAACTTACGTAAGATGATAATATTGTTTTTAAAACTCAAATATTTTTATAGTTCTTAATCAAGTGGGGTTGGGTCTTTTTCATATACTTAATGGCGGTGTGGGGTAGATATTGATATGCGTCATTGTCTTCTGTATTGTCTTTAGAGAGCGCAAAAAATACAGTTCCTAAGGAAATACCAAAAGATATTACGTACTGATAAAATAAGAGGCCTAGAAAATTTTGTAGTCTCCAGATCATTTCAGCAAGACCTCTTAGCAGGATAAAATGATTTTACGCTCTACATTTCAAGTTCTACATGCAGCTGCTATACGAAAATGCTATTGTTCGAAAGCTTAGCATACCTGGCATTTTTTTAACTTTCACCTACAATCCACAATGACCTGAAATAGCTGTTGCTATCGTCCTGACATTGTTACTTGCGTTTTCGCGTTGAAACTCAAAAACTGAAAGTGGATAGGTTGAAGAAGAAGTATTTGGCCTAAAAACTCCATTCAGAGGGAGTATGTTTCATTATTAGAAAGCAAATAACTATCAAAATATCAAGTATTCTTCATTGAAAATAAATCTGAAAAATTTTTATTTAGCATTTGCTGCAGCATTTGCTGCACAAGCCATTAGTTACTGTGGAATCCTGGCCACCAAGTCATTCAACTGAGTGCTCTCCTTGTATAATGGCAGTTGACTTAATATAAAATGTCAACATACATTCCCAACTTGGAGTCAGGCCACAAAGGGAAAAAACACCGGAGGAGGGGAGTTCGATACGGCGCTGTGGATTGGACTTCGGCGTAGCTCAATGGTAAGAGCGCTTTGTACCTTGAATCAAGGACCCGGGTTCGATCCCCGTCGTCGAAACGATTTTTTTCCCCTCTGATATTAATTGACTCTCGTAACTTCCGAGGTTGTGTCAGCATTGCCGGTGTACCGAAATTCTATCCCGCAGGAATTGTTTAGACTTGCTTGTTACTTACAAGAGAAAGAGAGGACCTGTTTTGCATGAATAACACAACCACGCTTACTCTTAAGTCGTGACGTAATAATTCCTTAACTAGGTACTACGCGTTTCTCATGGCTATTTTTCTTGTTAGTTTTTCTGACATTCATAGAGACAATTAAACCATAAAGTTGCATGGTCACAGTAACTTATTCCAGAAGGTTAATGGAAAATTCCAGGTAATTTTTTAGTTAGCATGAAGGTACAGACGTTTTCTATTTCTATTTTTTTTGTCTAATAGGGCCACTTGCTATTATCTGGCGCCCATTATTTCTTAACTCTCTGAAGTTGACCATCAGTGACACGTATCCTAGCAACTGCGCTCATGCAAGAGTTAAAATAGATTCCGGATAATTACGACTGTTGATCAGAAAACTTGTTACTCGTGTCTCACGTTCCCAACATAGCCTACAAAGTGCTGACTGACAAGAGAACCGTCCCAGCAGCCTACAAAGTGCTGACTGACAAGAGAACCGTCCCAACTGGATCGCGACTATTTGAATATAAAAATTATACAAGCTAATTTTTGTAAGATACAGTAAATAGGGCCGGGACGTTCATGCATTTGCATATATTTTTCCATTGGCTGTAATTAATTTCTGATTAATTATCTTCACGAATTTAATCTTAACAAACCAAATTTTATGTTGCATATATTTGCATATTTTGGCCATTTTTAAAAATGCATAATATATCAGTATATTTATATTATTGTGGCATATTTTGGCCTTTTTAAAAAGGGATATTTCAGTATATTTATATTATTGTGGCATATTTTGGCCTTTTTTAAAAAATGCATAATATTTCAGTATATTTATATTATTGTGGCATATTTTGGCCTTTTTTAAAAAATGCATAATATTTCAATATATTTATATTATTGTGGCATATTTTGGCCTTTTTTAAAAGATGCATAATATGTCAGTATATTTATATTATTGTGGCATATTTTGGCCTTTTTTAAAAATACATATTTTAGTATGTTTATATTATTGTGGCATATTTTGGCCCTTTTTTAAAAGTGCATAATATTTCAATATGTTTATATTATTGTGCCATATTTTGCCTATTTTAAAAAAGCATAATATTTCAGTATATTTATGATACTGTGGCATATTTTGGCCTTTTTTAAAAATGCATAATATTTCAGTAATTTTTATATTATTGTGGCATATTTTGCCTATTTTAAAAATGCATAATATTTCAGAATATTTATGTTACTGTGGCATATTTTGGCCTTTTTTAAAAATGCATAATATTTTAGTAATTTTTATATTATTGTGACATATTTTGGCCTTTTTAAAAATGCATAATATTTCAGTATATTTATATTATTGTGGCATATTTTGGCCTTTTTTTAAAAATGCATAATATTTCAGTATATTGATATTATTGTGGCATATTTTGGCCTTTTTAAAAAATGCGTAATATTTCAGTATATTTATATTATTGTGGCATATTTTGGCCTTATTTAAAAATGCATATTTTAGTATATTTATATTATTGTGGCATATTTTGGCCTTTTTTTAAAAACGCATAATATTTCAGTATATTTATGTTATTGTGGCATATTTTGCCTATTTTAAAAATGCATAATATTTCAGTATATTTATGTTACTGTGGCATATTTTGGCCTTCTTTAAAAATGCATAATATTTCAGTATATCTATGTTACTGTGGCATATTTTGGCCTTTTTTAAAATTGCATAATGTTTCAGTATATTTATATTATTGTGGCATATTTTGCCTATTTTAAAAATGCATAATATTTCAGTATATTTATGTTACTGTGGCATATTTTGGCCTTTTTTAAAAATGCATAATATTTCAGTATATTTATGTTACTGTGGCATATTTTGGCCTTTTTTAAAAATGCATAATATTTCAGTATATTTATATTATTGTGGCATATTTTGGTCTTTTTAAAAAAAATGCATAATATTTCAGTATATTTATATTATTGTGACATATTTTGGCCTTTTTTAAAACTGCATAATATTTCAGTATATATACTCACACACACAGATGTATACAGAGTGTTTAAAAAATACAGGGCATAATTTCAGGTATGTATTTCCCACATGTAGACAATCAAAATAGTTCATTACAACATGTGTCCGGAAATGCTTTATTTCCGAGTTATGGCCTTCACAACATTGAAATTCACCGGAACCATACCTCATGTTTTAGAAGACACTCCACTGATCAATCGTCAACACATTCACTTCTTGCATGATGGCGCTTCTGCACACTTCAGTCGTACGGCTCGCCGGTACATGGATCGAAGGTTTCCTGATCGATGGATAGGTAGAGGTGGCCCAATTACTTGGCCTCCACGCTCACCTGATCTGAACCCTCTCGATTTCTACTTGTGGGGCCATTTGAAATCATTGGTTTATTCGTCTCCGGTGCCTGATTTGGAATCCCTTCGGAATCGAATTGTGGCATGTTCTGAGGACATACGCAATACTCCTGGAGTTTGGGATCGTGTTCGCAGGTCAATGAGACATCGATGTGAGGTCTGTATTCAAGCAGGAGGTGGACATTTTGAACATATTCTGTAATGACAACGACCTGCGGAAAGAAAAACGTTCCGGTGAATTTCAATGTTGTGAAGGCCATAACTCGGAAATGAAGCATTTCCGGACACATGTTGTAATCAACTATTTTGATTGTCTACATGTGGGAAATACATACCTGAAATTATGCCCCGTATTTTTTAAACACCCTGTATATATATGTATATATTATTGTGACATATTTTGGCCTTTTTTTAAAATGCCATAATATTTCAGTATATTTATATTATTGTGGCATATTTTGGCCTTTTATAAAAAATGCATAATATATCGGTATATATATTATTGTCACATATTGTGGCCTTTTTTAAAAATGCATAATATTTCGGTATAGATATGTACATACATACATATATATATATATATATATATATATATATATATATATATATATATATAATTGTGGCATGTTTTGGCCTTTTTAAAAATGCATAATATTTCAGTATATTTATGTTATTGTGGCATATTTTGGCCTTTTTAGAAATGCACAGTATTTCAGTATACATATAATTGTGGCATATTTTGGCCTTTTTAAAATGCATAATATTTTAGTATATGTATATTATTGTGGCATATTTTGGCCTTTTATAAAAAATGCATAATATATCAGTATATATTACTGTCACATATTTTGGACTTTTATAAAAAATGCATAATATATCAGTATATATTATTGTCGCATATTTTGGCCTTTTTTAAAAATGCATAATATTTCAGTATATATATAATTGTGGCATGTTTTGGCCCTTTTAAAAATGCATAATATTTCAGTGTGTATATATATATATATATATATATAATTGTGGCATATTTTGGCCTTTTTATAAATGCATAATATTTCAGTATATTTATATTATTGTGACATGTTTTGGCCTTTTTAAAAATTCATAATATGTCAGTATATATATATATATATATATATATATATATATATATATAATTGTGGCATGTTTTGGCCTTTTTAAAAATGCATAATATTTCAGTATATTTATATTATTGTGGCATATTTTGACCTTTTTTAAAATGCATAATATTTCAGTATATTTATATTATTGTGGCATATTTTGGCCTTTTATAAAAAATGCATAATATATCAGTATATATTATTGTCGCATATTTTGGCCTTTTTTAAAAATGCATAATATTTCAGTATATATATAATTGTGGCATGTTTTGGCCTTTTTAAAAATCATAATATTTCAGTGTGTGTATATATATATATAATTGTGGCATATTTTGGCCTTTTTATAAATGCATAATATTTCAGTATATTTATATTATTGTGACATGTTTTGGCCTTTTTAAAAATGCATAATATGTCAGTATATATATATATATATATATATATATATATATATATATATATATATATATATATATATATGTATATATAAAATTGTGGCATGTTTTGGCCATTTTAAAAATGCATAATATTTCAGTATATTTATATTATTGTGGCATATTTTGACCTTTTTTAAAATGCATAATATTTCAGTATATTTATATTATTGTGGCATATTTTGGCCTTTTATAAAAAATGCATAATATATCAGTATATATTATTGTCGCATATTTTGGCCTTTTTTAAAAATGCATAATATTTCAGTATATATATAATTGTGGCATGTTTTGGCCTTTTTAAAAATCATAATATTTCAGTGTGTGTATATATATATATAATTGTGGCATATTTTGGCCTTTTTATAAATGCATAATATTTCAGTATATTTATATTATTGTGACATGTTTTGGCCTTTTTAAAAATGCATAATATGTCAGTATATATATATATATATATATATATATATATATATATATATATATATATGAAATTGTGGCATGTTTTGGCCATTTTAAAAATGCATAATATTTCAGTATATTTATATTATTGTGGCATATTTTGACCTTTTTTAAAATGCATAATATTTCAGTATATTTATATTATTGTGGCATATTTTGGCGTTTTTTAAAAATGCATAATATTTCACTATATTTATATTATTGTGGCGTTTTTGGCCTTTTTAAAAATGCATAATATGTCAGTATATTTATATTATTGTGACATGTTTTGGCCTTTTTAAAAATGCATAATATGTCAGTATATATATATATATATATAAAATTGTGGCATGTTTTGGCCATTTTAAAAATGCATAATATTTCAGTATATTTATATTATTGTGGCATATTTTGACCTTTTTTAAAATGCATAATATTTCAGTATATTTATATTATTGTGGCATATTTTGGCGTTTTTTAAAAATGCATAATATTTCAGTATATTTATATTATTGTGGCATATTTTGACCTTTTTTAAAATGCATAATATTTCAGTATATTTATATTATTGTGGCATATTTTGGCGTTTTTAAAAAATGCATAATATTTCAGTATATTTATATTATTGCGGCATATTTTCTCGTTTAATCTCATTAAAGCTGATTTTATGCTGCATAAAAATGCATAGTTTGGATTTTTTAAAAATAAAAGCACCATATTTTATTTTTGAAAACTGATATTGAGTGAAATTATTTTCATTATTTTTACCAGAAAAGTATTAAAAGTTCCACTGCATATCTAGCTAATCTCACGGCACAGTATTGTGCCGCTTTCAACAATGAATGTAAGTTTAATCTCATCTAGTTTAATCTACAATGTTATTTCATTGTTATTATTATTATTATTATTATTACTTATTTATTAGTGATATATCAAGAAATGTATTGGCATATTTTAAGACTTTTAAAGGCATACTTGCATGCATATTTAGTAGGTTTTTTGGGCATGAAATTCCTAGTCCTAAGGATAAACAATGTGGCAACAGTCACTTAAGTCGCGAAAAATGAACATCAAGAATATACGTATGCATAGTACATTAAACCTGTTGGTGCCAAGGACGTCTAGGTCAAGTGTGGAAAAAATCGACTTCTTAATGTTACAAAGTGAACATACAACTTGCTCTAAGTATCAGTTGTTAAAAATATTTGCAACATTGTCTTATAGTGAAGTATCGAACAAATTAAGGAATGAAAGTGAAGCCAGTACAAGTTTAAAAATAAAAATATTAAACAGTTGAGAACTGGTTTTATTTTCTCAATACAGGTCTAACAAGTGATTCGGTGCTTGCAAGTTTACAATTTATATATGAAGTTCTGTAGTAGGGGCAAAAAAAAATAGGCGGGTTTTTGGTACACTTGACTCAATTAATGCCATCTTATTCTTGCAATGTATGCCAACATTTCAGAGATGCAGCTACACGCCACTGACTGTAGGAATGGCTATCTGTGTGTCTGTTGTATACTTACTTACGGCTTTTAGAGAACCCGTAGGTTCATTGCCGCCCTCACATAAGCCCGCCATCGGCCCCTATCCTGAGCAATATTAATCCAGTCTCTACCATTATATCCCACCTCCATAAAATCCATTTTAATATTATCCTCCCATCCTTGTCTCGGCCTCCCCAAAGATTTTTTCTTCCGGCCTCCCACCTAGCACACTATATGCATTTCTGGATTTGCCCATACGTGCTAGATGCCCTGACCATCTCAAACGTCTGAATGTAGCTGTTTATTAAAAACAAGAAATAAATGTTATCCGTGTTTTTATTCCAACCAATACTTTTTTTTAACATTTTAAAGAGCTAAATGAATGTTACAACAGAGCATTAAAATTTATTCTTGAACTTAATTTCTTACAAAAGTTTTAGTTGGACAGCAATATCGGTATGAAAATTGGACTCTACTTTGAGAGAGGAACAGAGGTTCAGGGTGTTTGAGAATAAGGTTCTTAGGAAAATATTTGGGGCTAAGAAGGATAAAGTTACAGGAGAATGGAGAAAGTTACACAACGCAGAACTGCACGCATTTTATTCTTCACCTGACATAATTAGGAACATTAAATCCAGATGTTTGAAATGGGCAGGGCATGTAGCACGTATGGGAGAATCCAGAAATGAATATAGAGTGTTAGTTGGGAGACCGGAGGGAAAAGACCTTTGGGGAGGCCGAGACGTAGATGGGAGGATAATATTAAAATGGATTTAAGGGAGGTGAGATATGATGATAGAGACTGGATTAATCTTGCTCAGGATGGCGGGCTTATATGAGTATATGAGGGCGGTAATGAACCTTCGGGTTCCTTAAAAGTCATTTGTAAGTTGTAAGTAAGCAATATCCGTATGATGTAGATCACTGCGTAAATGAATTTCTAGCCAATTGGCCTCGATTCCAGCAACTTCCTCGACGAAATCTTCTCAGAAATTTTAAGAGATAAAATTAACATTTTCTTGTTCACGTGAAAATTAACACATTTTCTTAAAACGGACATAATCTAGCAAATTAAAATGCTGATTTCTAAACTCAGATATGCGAAAGTATCACGAATTTTATTAAATTAGTAAAATCGTTCGACTTTGGTTAGGCTCGGCAAACAAACCTATGACGTCAACGTAAAAACAATAATGGTGAAAGCTTCCATTCAAAATTGAACACGAAATATAAATAAATTAAATAAAAAATACGTTATTAATTAATGTGTCCTTATTATTGTTGGAATTGTCTACATAAAGAAACATTCCGGGTGTCTGGGGGTTTCTTTAAGGAAATGGTGTGATGCACATTCATTCATTCATTCATTCTTAGTGTTCTGCCCAAGGGTAGATCTTTCACTGCAAACCCAGCTTTCTCCAATCTTTCCTATGTTCTGTCTTCTCTTAGTCTCCGCATATGATCCATATATCTTAATGTCGTCTATCATCTGATATTTTCTTCTGCCCCGAACTCTTCTTCCGTCCACCATTCCCTCCAATACATTCTTCAGTAGACAGTTTCTTTTCAGCCAGTCCCAACCAATTCTTTTTCCTCTTCCTGATCAGTTTCAGTATCATTCTTTCTTCACCCACTCTTTCCAACACAGCTTCATGTCTCATTCTGTCTGTCCATTTCACACGTTCTATTCCTCTCCATATTCACATTTCAAATGCTTCTATTCGCTTCTCTTCACTACGTAGTAATATCCATGTTTCTGCCCCATACAATGCCACACTCCACACAAAGCACTTCACTGTCTTTTCCTTAGTTCTTTTTTCCAAAGACCCGCAGAAGATGCTCCATTTCCTATTAAAAGCTTCCTTTGCCATTGCTATTCTCCTTTTGAATTCTTGGCAGCAGCTCATGAGTACACTCCAAGTATTTGAAGCTGTCCATTTGCTCTACTGCCCCATTTAGAAGTCGCAAGATGATGCACGCAACTTCTTAAAATATAAAAGCAAGAGAGGATAAATCCGCCGACATAATAAGTATGGGTGCGCATTCCATTTGATCAGTGTTTTAGTAGAAGCATGACGTGGGTCATGAATGCATAAATGAAGTTCTTGCACTAAAGAATACATCGACACAACAAACATTAGAGACAATGTCATTTTGTTACAATATTTTTTTCTCTACTAGCACACAGATAAATGTTCCATTTTATGAGAAACAGTGTTCCTGGGATCTTGGCTAGCAGAGACCCGAGTTCGTGGAAGGATAAAGTCTTAAGGCTGGTTCACAATAAACCGGGAACGAGAACCAGAATGAAAACGAGAAGCAGAGGACGAGAATATGAAAATGTTTGATTCATAATAAACCGAGAACTTAGACGACTATGCATATCGACATGTATTCAACTGAAACATTTCATTAGGTACGGTACTATAAATATGCCCATGCATCTTTATTATCACAACCTATTTTAAGTCTACCATAACGTAAAATAATTAGAGAAGAAACATTTGTAATAGAACAAAAATGAACACAACAGTAGTTATTGAATTGAAGCGTGAATATGTAGTGTGTAATACAACCAATACAGTAATAAAATATGATTCACTTAGGATCGGTGTTAATAGACGCAGCTATTGAAAGCCACGTATTCTCCTTCATTTTCCCATCTTTATACGAGGCGCACCGCTTATCGTAAATGCGAGGATTTCAATATTAGAATCTCATCAAATAAAACTTGCTCCATGATGCACAACACAGAACAAAATAATGCATAGGTTATGTCACGATCTTCTTGCTACAAAATATACGACGACAAAATAGCTTTTAGATGGCAATAGAATGAATCTAGTGGACTGTGATAGGAAACTTGGCCAACTCTCCGTTCCCGATCTCGGGCTCCGGCAAGCTTTTCGTTAATTGTGAATGCTCGCATTTATATGTGTACATTTTAACAATTTTACCGTTTTCGTTCCGATTCTCGTTTCCGGTTTATTGTGAACCAGCCTTTACTCTAGGTCTGTCGTACAGGGGGGAGAGCGGTTCAGAGGGAGATTAGCAGTCAATTTTTTCCTGCGGCAGGGTTCCGTATGGCCTGCGATTTTAATTTCTGTTGAAGGAAGTCGAACCCGCGCCCGTGGCCTTCACGCAACATCGAACGTGGAACTTAATTGTTGCGTGCATGAGGATCTGTGAATATGTATTGCTACATCGTTTTAACATCCGTAAGAAAGGTCATAATTTATTTCCTAATGCCGTTTCTTAGAAACGGTATAAAAAAGCATGTTGAGGTCGTATGCAAATGTTTGTCAACGTCATACAATTCCTATAGGAGCGTTGGTTGAAGGATTTGCAATTTATAACTACCAATGATTGCATTTGGTCATATGACATTATTTTTATACCACACAAGATCAGGCGAAAAATAATAGTTATTTATGGTACTTGTGAGGTAAGTGCATCTTTATTGCACGAGTGGAAAGATTTAAGCACGAGGCGTCAGCCGAGTGCTTAAATTACACGAGCGCAATAAAGATCACGCTCACAAGTACCATACGTAATTTTATCCATGACCATAACGAAAAATTCTGTTTTATAAAAGAAAGTATGTTGAAAATAAGTCTTCATATAATCACATATCATGGCATGGATTTTAGAATCGATACGTGTACTAGGTAGGTCATGATGTAGGAGGCCATGATTAGTAAAGAATGGTATCTAAGGCGTTGGATAAATAACAAATTATAATTAATTATATAGTTTTAATGTATATTTTTTCATTTTAAACGTGTATTTTCATCTTTTTGAAGTTTCAGGGATTATTTAGAACTGTTCACGGGACTAATGTGATTAAAATAATTTCACATTTTACTTCTGTAAACTTAAGAGAAATATTAAAACTTAATTAATCATCGTGTCTATTTAGCTCAGTTGATTAACGCGTGTTTTTATAAAATGTTATAAAATCCTATAAACCCAACTTCGCAGGTTCAAGTCTCATCGCCTCCCAAAAGGTAAATTATTACACGTTTAAAAAAAAATACACATTAGATATGGATGCAATGCACAAATTACGATGTAGTAGATAGAGAAAAGAGAAGGAGATTGAGTGTATGTATATTTAAGAAATGGTAATAAAGAAGTAGAGGTAGTGACATCTAGTAACTAATATATTAACTTCTTGAGTAATAGTTGAATGGAAAAGTATACATGCGTGCCCGGGTACTAGGAAAATACTAATGAACTGTGAGTTAAAGTTCAAACTGTGAGGTAAAGTCTTTATCTCACTAGTGGAATAAAGTAATGTTGAATAAAAGCCTACTTTACAAACGCAAAAGTATTTAGTAAAGGCATGTTTTTCGTTATGGTCATGGATAAAAACTATTATCTCTGTTATAAGGTAGCAACTTATGATATAAAATAAAGACAATAAACTAACCGAACTACGAACCTATCACCTTTGTTTATAAGTAGACATTGGATTTTTATGCACCAAATACAGTAAAAAAATGCAAAAAATGCAGTTAAATTCGAAGAAATATGTACTCACATGTGCTACTAAAAGAAAATATGCATTTAAATATGCCACTAAAAATAAATATTTACTTAAATATGTCATTAAAGATACACTTAATTATGCCATTAAAGAGAAATATGTACTTAAATATGCCACTGAAGATAAATATGCACTTAAATGTGCCGTTAAAGAGAAATATGCACTTAAATATGCCACTAAAGAAAAATGTAAACTGAAATAAGTCATTAGAAAGAAATATGCGTTAAATATGCCATTAAAGATATAACGTAAATGTGCCGTTAAAAAGAAATATGCACTTAAATATGCCACTAAAGAAAAATGTAAACTCAAATAAGTCATTAGAAAGAAATATGCGTTAAATATGCCATTAAAGATATAACCTAAATATGCCGTTAAAAAGAAATATGCACTTAAATATGCCACTAAAGAAAAATGTAAACTTAAATAAGTCATTAGAAGGAAATAGGCGTTAAATATGCCATTAAAGATATAACTTAAATATGCCGTTAAAAAGAAATAAGCACTTAAATATGCCACTAAAGAAAAATGTAAACTCAAATAAGTCATTAGAAAGAAATATGCGTTAAATATGCCATTAAAGATATAACTTAAATATGCCGTTAAAAAGAAATAAGCACTTAAATATGCCACTAAAGAAAAATGTAAACTCAAATAAGTCATTAGAAAGAAATATGCGTTAAATATGCCATTAAAGATATAACTTAAATATGCCGTTAAAAAGAAATAAGCACTTAAATGTGCCACTAAAGAAAAATGTAAACTCAAATAAGTCATTAGAAAGAAATATGCGTTAAATATGCCATTAAAGATATAACTTAAATATGCCGTTAAAAAGAAATAAGCACTTAAATATGCCACTAAAGAAAAATGTAAACTCAAATAAGTCATTAGAAAGAAATATGCGTTAAATATGCCATTAAAGATATAAATTAAATATGCCATAAAAAAGAAATATACACTTAAATATGCCACTGAAGATAAATATGCACTTAAATGTACCGGTAAAGAGAAATAAGCACTTAAATATTCGACTAAAGAGAAATGTATACTCAAGTAAATCATTAAAAAGATACATGCATTAAATATGCCACTAAAGAATTATGTAGTAAAATATGCCATTGAAGAGAAATCTGCACTTAAATATACCACTAAAGAGCAACCTGGACTTAAATGTGCCATAAAAAAGAACTATGCACTTAAGAATGCCACTAAAGAAAAATTTATACTTAAATATGTCATTAAAGAGAAATATGCCACAAAAAATGTATACTTAAATATGTCATTAAAGAGAAATATGAACTTAAATATATACTAAATATGAATATGCATTTAAATGTGCTTTAAAAATAAATATGCACTTAAATATGCCACTAAAGAATAATATATACTTAAATATGATGCTAAAGAAAAATATACACTTAAATATGCCATTAAAGATAAAAGCACACTACTCTTAAATATGTCATTAAAGAGAAATATGCATTTAAATATGCCAGTAAAGAAGAATATACACTAAAATATGACACTAAAGATGTACATTCACTTAAATATGCCATTAAAATACTTATGCACTTAAATATGTCATTAAAGATCCATATTCACTTAAATATGCCATTAAAGATGCATATTCACTTAAATATGCTATTAAAGATATATATGCATTTGTGCTCGAGGTTGCGGATTCGACCCCGGCTCAGGCCGATGGCATTTAAGTGTGCTTAAATGCGACAGGCTCATGTCAGTAGATTTATTGGCATGTAAAAGAACTCCTGCGGGACAAAAGTCCGGCACACCGGCGACGCTGATATAACCTCGGCAGTTGCGAGCGTCATTAAATAAACCATAATATTATATAAGCACTTAAATATGCCATTAAAGGTACATATACACTTAAATATGCAATTAAAGATACATATTCACTTAAATATGTCATTAAAGATACATATGCACTTCAATACGCCATTAAAGACACGTATGCACTTCAATATACCAATGAATCTAATATAAGAAACTGTTTATTGAATATAAATTCAAATTAATACAGGCAGTATTTCCGAGTTGGCACTTAGCATCTGCAATTCGTGGGTTCCTCCTCTCTAAGGCCTACACCAACCCTGATAGTTCGCTTCTAAGTTGATCCATACAATACATGACAGAATGGTAATGCAATACTCATCGAATGTTTTTTTATGATCTCACAAACTGGATGTTACCGAAAGGCAATGAATATGTGTGGTTTTTTTCATATATATAATCTGCAATCAATATTCGTACTGCACGTGTATTAATTATTGTACCGTTAAACATACATACTCGTGTCACTGAAGATCATTGCTTCCATGTCTGTTGTCAGTCTATCAAACAACGTCAGATTGTCATTAAGAACTGAGCTTCTATAAGTGATTTTGTGCAAACAAGTCAAGGACCTATTTCTATTTTTTCTGGAATCTCTCCATATACACCTTACGGCTAGTCTTCTTCTCTGTCTTTGAAGTGATGCGTTTAGTATAGATTCCAGGCGTTTCCCAGGTTATGAGATAACGTCTTTCCCGTTTATGTCCTGTGTGTTGCCTACATTCAGGACAGTCCCGAAAATTATTGACTACCGTTTGTATCTTAAAATAAGCATGTTTAAGGTTGTATTCCTGAAATATGCCCCAACAGTCGAAATATGCAGATATATGCACTATAAAACTTCACACACTGGTTTAGAAGAAAGTGAAATATTCTTCGGTCCCACTTTGCGTATCATAATATGTAAGAGCAAACAGAACCTGCATTTGCATACAAATCCTATGTCTCTTCATAACATAAGTTTTATTATACTTGGAAAACTATGAAATAGCAATCCTGTTGTTTTGTAATAATGTACCATCGATCTACCATAAAATAAACGATACATAATTTTTACATTGTGAAAGGAAGACTAAGGGCAGACGAATAAGGAAACAGATGATAGGATAGACAATGAATCCCGATGTTTTTTTATAATTACTACATTTTTTATTATATTTGATTATTTGATATTAAGGACGCTATTGAGATTTTGAATAATTTCGAGGGAAAAATTGTTCCGGGGACGGGCATCGAACCCGGGACCTTTAGCTTGGATCGGTGCTGGGTAGAGTTCCCTGGTAGCTCAGTTGGTAGAGCGTGGTACTTTTAACCGAAGGTCCCGGGTTCGATGCACGGCCCCGGAACATTTTTTCCCACGAAATTATTCAAATCAACTTTACAGGGAGTTATACCTGATTCTTGATTTGCGATTGAGGTTTTATTTTGAAAGTAAAAATAAGTGATTAACATATGTGTATATTGTCCATTTTTTTTTTTTACAAAAGTAGACCTAGGTCATTTTTGACGTCCTATTTAAAAAGTATCACATTTTTTGTTATAAATTAAAACACAGGTTGCTACGTATTTTTAGTGTAGAATTTATAAGACTCTGTTTAGTATTATGCTAGCGAGAAAAAAATGACAACAGCAGCTTGTTGATTTTACGTTGCAACAATGTGGTTACTGAGGAACTCTAACGTGGCAACCCGGATTATATAAAAGAAACTAACTTTTAACATATAAAGAAGGATGCACGGAAATATCATACGTACTTCGGTACATCATAGTAAGAAATTTTAATTGTCTTATTACGAATTTCTTTTATTCCATTTTTTTAGAAAAATACACAAGTAGATAACATGTCGTATACAACTAGTCACAAAAATAGCTCTATTGCACTCTTGGGTCTTGGAGCACTCGTATGGCCGCGTTCTAATCTGCTGCATGAAGTTGCACTTTCGCAGCTAGCCTTAATATAATTATGGTATTATCTAACACTTTCTAATGAAATTACCAGTTGCTGTGTTCATATTTAGTGCATAACTTACCTTTTATAATCATGTTAACCTTTCTACGAACAAGTAGTGGATATTTCTATGTTTGTTTTTGTTACTCGATGCCGTAGTGACAAGTGGATTTTGTAAATTCATCCTCTCGTTTCTAGCAAGGCTAACATGTATATAAAGGATAACTTTATACTGCAAATTAAGTACTTTAATAAAAAATATTACACGCCTAATATGTATAACAATTATTTATTAAATTGTATTGGGCAATACTTTTGTATACATGATGTGCATAATTAGGTACACAATAATACAATATAGGTTTATTATTATTATTATTATTATTATTATTATTATTATTATTATTATATATTTTACTGGAAGCAACTAAAGATATAGATTTGGAAGTCAATCCCGAAAAGACAAAGCATATGATTATGTCTCGTGACCACAATATTGTACGAAATGGAAATATAAAAATAGGAAATTTATCTTTTGAGAGGTGGAAAAGTTCAAATATCTAGGAGCAACAGTAACAAATATAAATGATACTCGGGAGGAAATTAAACACAGAATAAATATGGGAAATGCCTGTTATTATTCGGTTGAGAATCCTTTATCATCCAGTCTGCTGTCAAGAAATCTGAAAGTTAGAATTTATAAAACAGTTGTATTACCGGTTGTTCTGTATGGTTGTGAAACTTGGACTCTCACTTCGAGAGAGGAACATAGGTTCAGGGTATTTGAGAATAAGGTGCTTAGGAAAATATTTGGGGCTAAGAGGGATGAAGTTACAGGAGAATGGAGAAAGTTACACAACACAGAACTGCACGCATTGTATTATTCACCTGACATAATTAGGAACATTAAATTCAGACGTTTGAGATGGGCAGGGCATGTAGGACGTATGGGCGAATCCAGAAATGCATATAGAGTATTAGTTGGGAGGCAGGAGGGAAAAAGACTTTTGGGGAGGCCGAGACGTAGATGGGAAGATAATATTAAAATGGATTTGAGGGAGGTGGGATATGATGATAGAGACTGGATTAATCTTGCTCAGGATAGGGACCAATAGCGGGCTTATGTGAGGACAGCAATGAACCTCCGGGTTCCTTAAAAGCCAATAAGTGAGTAATTAAGTATATATATATATATAGGTATCTGATTTTGCAACAACAATCACATCAACCGACACTCAACATCAATTTAACTGCCCGATGGATCCGTTATCGATTTTAATCCTCATCTGTATTTAATAAAACTATACCGGTAATTTATTATTGTATATCTACTTATGCACCAACTTGTATTATGAAATTCTCTCAAGAATTACTATGATGGCTGTCTCCATGGTCTGGTGGTCAACATGCTGACTTCCACATCTGGAGTCCCGGGTTCAATTCTCGGGCTCGTCTCTAGGGGAATTTTCCCTGAAGAAGAAAATTTCCCTGGGTGTCTAGAATCTGGAAATTTGTACGAATGTTACTGTGACTGCAAGTGTGCCGTGTTATTAATTAATCGATCTTCAAAATTAAAATACAATAATTATCAGGACTGTCCCTGGGGAGAAACTTGGATAACACATTTCAATGTCATACTGTTAACAATGTAGCTCAATCAGAAAGCGCTAAGAGGTGCTACAGAGTTAGCAATGAATAAAGAAAATATGATATGAAAATACTCGACACATCTCGTATTTTTGTATAGTCACGTACCCTTAATGTAATACAACAAATTTATAGCAAAAATTTGTGAGAGTTACACGAGTAAACACGGTATTCCTGTGTTTGCAACATAAAATTGTGGGAAAGTAAAGATATCTGATGTTCAAATTTAACAGTTTCAAATTGTTTGTCAGTACATTACTGGTAAATGTTTCGTCGGTTTACAATCAAAACACATTAAGTAAAAAGATATTACTTCTAAGAAAGAAACGTATATAATATATATACAGAGTGTTAAAATAACGTTTAAAACGTTTCAGGGGTAATAGAGGAGGTAAAAACAAATATATTTTGTGCGAGATCGTGCGCATTTGCTTGGTTTCCGCACAAAACCAACCCGCGGTAAGTCTAAAATTTCACATTCAGTATTCCCAACCGAACACACATAACAATTTCCCTCTTCTTACCGCTTAAGTGACATATTGATTTTACTGCTTTAGGCTTTTGACATATTATTTTTAGAGACGTTCAATATAGTAATAATTATAAATTGGAAACTTACCACTGCAATTTCACCTAAATTGAACTGTTAATTATTGTTTTTAAATATTTACAAAAATTAAGTAAACTCTACAACTCCACTAAAGTTACTGCATTTCGTGATGCATGTAACATTAAGGAAGCCGTTTGTTTTAAGTTCGCATTTATAGACTGGGGGGGGGGGGAAGACAGACGTATATCACGGCCTGCTGGAGTATAGTAAACACAGGAAACATTTTAAAGCAACAATGTTGAAGATAAATATTTTTGTTTTGCAAATTTGCCGTCATTGAACAGAAACCAAGATGGAGATTTCATTGCAACTAATTAGAAATTCCTCTTTCAGGTATGTAATAAACGATCTTCGCACAAAATAATGTACGATACACGAGCGGTATGTTTTCTTTCAATTCTCGGAAATTAAAAAAGCTCAACTACGTTTCGCTTTTTCAAACTTTTCCTCGAACATGAAAACTTCAACATACCGCTCTTGTAACGCATATTACTATATTGACAAACCTTTGGCAGATGCGCCGTTTATTGTGTATGTAAGTGTTAATATAATCCATAAAGAACGAGACCAATTGTCGTTTTAGAGGTGGTGTTCAAACTGCCGTCCATTGAAGGCATTGCACAAATGGTACTTTCGTACTGTGGAGTGTCTGCAACGCTCAAAAAGGCCAACATTGTCTCTAATAACATGTGCAGCTTCAGCAACGTGAGCAACTAAGTCTTCTGCCGTATCGATCGGTGTCTCATACACAAGACGTTTCACGCCTTCCCACAAAAAGAAATCCAGTTGGGTTAGGTCCGGTGATCGAGGTGGCCACGGTACCAGCCCACCCCTGCCAATCCAACGATCGGGAAATGTGTCATTTAGGTGGTTCATGACACGACGATCAAAGTGTGGTGGGGCACCGTCATGCTGAAACTATATTCTTTCTCTGATGTTCAATGGGATATTTTCTAAAAGTTCTGGTAGGACGTCGCGTAGAAAAACAAAATAATTATCACCACGGAGACGGTTAGGCCCTACAAGATGGTCGTGCACAAACAGAACTAACCAGTGTGTGTTGTGACGGAAGTCAAGTCATCTATCCTTCAGGCCATCCAGCGGCAAAACGGCGCATCTGCTAAATATATATTATTTTAATGTACCGAAGTACATATGATATTTCCATGCAGATATTCTGCGTCATCATACGATGAAAGAGTAATGAAACGGAGAATAATTCTCTCCGGCGCCGGGATTTGAACCCGGGTTTTCAGCTCTACGTGCTGATGCTTTATCCACTAAGCCACACCGGATACCCACCCCGGCGTCGGACAGAATCGTCTCAGGTTAAGTTCCAACTCTTGGGTTCCGTCTAGTGGCCGCCCTCTGCACTATGTCATAGATGTCCATGAACGTAGGATTGAAGTACACACATGTGCTGAGGTGCACTCGTTATGAGTGACTAGTTGGCCGGGATCCGACGGAATAAGCGCAGTCTTAAATCACGAAGTGATTTACGCATATCATATATATATATATATATATATAATTATAATGTATCGAAGTACATATGATATTTCCATGCAGATATTCTGCGTCATCATATATGAAAGAGTAATGGAACGGAGAAAAATTCTCTCCGGCGCCGGGATTTGAACCCGGGTTTGCAGCTCTACGTGCTGATGCTTTATCCACTAAGCCACACCGGATACCCACCCAGGCGTCGGACAGAATCGTCTCAGTTTAAGTTCCAACTCTTGGGTTCCCTCTAGTGGCCGCCCTCTGCAATACATCATAGATGTCTATGAACGTAGGACTGAAGTCCACACATGTGCTGAGGTGCACTCGTTATGAGTGACTAGTTGGCCGGGATCCGGGATCGTATGATTTCGCAGAATATCTGCATGGAAATATCATATGTACTTCGGTACATTAAAATAATATATATGATATGCGCTTATTCCGTCGTATCCCGGTCAACTAGCCATTCATAACGAGTGCACCTCAGCACATGTGTGGACTTCAGTCCTACGTTCATAGATATCTATGACGTAGTGCAGAGGACGGACACTAGAGGGAACCCAAGAGTTGGAACTTAAACTGAGACGATTCTGTCCGACACCGGGGTGGGTATCCGGTGTGGCTTAGTGGATAAAGCATCAGCACGTAGAGCTGAAAACCCTGGTTCAAATCCCGGCGCCGGAGAGAATTTTTCTCCGTTCCATTACTCTTTCATCGCATCTGCTAAAGTTTTATCACTTAAAACAGATGTTTGTTTTTACCTCCTCTATCATTACGTTGTAAACATAATTTTTAACACCCTGTATTGTATAAATATAAACTTAAAATAATTGGAAAATGAAATACACATGAAGAGAAACAACGTACTACAAATAATATTTTGAGGATTCAGTTTTCTCAGAACAAAAATGCTTTTTCCTCAGAAGTAATATTTTTGGCTTAATATGTTTTGCTTGTACAATGACGTGCGTACATGTGACCTTGTGGTAATTTTAGTAACAAGTCTGACTCTCATGTCTTGTTTCCGGAAACGTCCAGCTGTTCGCAGGAAGTAATTCGCGTTGTCTTATTGTGCTCGACTAAGTTTAACCAAACATGGATTTTTCCTCTGCTATGGAAAAGAAATCTCGCATTCCTGAATGATTTCAGGCGACCCTGACGCATGTAAAACATGAAATACAGTATTACCAATGGCAGTTAAGATTTGTCAGTTACTAATGTTTGTTTTCAACATACGAGGAACAATCAGGGCAAGACGTGAAATTCTTCTCCCATCCCAAACTATAAATTCAATTTGGTGATTGCATACACAGATTTCTAGGAACAGAAGTAACGGTTTTCTTGGGAGCCTTTCGCAAAAATTGACTTGTATTCTGCAATGTTTTCAGTAAGCCCTAAACAGTGTGTGTTAAGAAACGACATGTGTGGTCTGCTACATTCATAACTTTCGAGTTTTCCAGTTACTTTAATCAATGTAATAAGCATAGGTAGGAATTACTGTACCAGAACAGTAGATTTCAAATACTTGATTAAATGGCGATCTTACTCGTGTTAATTATGTAAGCATGTGCGGCTTACAGCTGTTTCTGTGCTATTTGACACCATCCTCAGAGCCTTCTGTGTCTCGGCGTCATCTCAACATCGCTGCCTGTTGTGTGGGTGCGTTCGTGTGATGAAGAGTTGAGTCAAATAGTGTGTGTGTTCTGAAATTGATCTGTGTGTTGAGAATTTGATTGGGGTTTGTTTTAGTGTGTCTGTATATTTCATATTGTTCTTGTGTGTTGAGTTTTTGGTATTTGAGTTATATGGGTAGGAACTCCATGTCTGTATTTATGTTATTGTATGTGTGGTTAGCATAGGTAGGAATTACTGTACCAGAACAGTAGATTTCGAATACTTGATTAAATGGCGATCTTACTCGTGTTAATTATGTAAGCAAGTGCTGCTTACAGCTGTTTCGGTGCTACTTGACATCATCCTCAGAGCCTCCTATGTCTCGGCGTCATCTCAACATCGCTGCCTGTTGTGTGGGTGGGTTCGTGTGATGAAGAGTTGAGTCAAATAGTGTGTGTGTTCTGAAATTGATCTGTGTGTCGAGAATTTGATTGGGATGTGTTTTAGTGTGTCTGTATATTTCATATTGTTCTAGTGTGTTGAGTTTTCGGTTTTTGGGTTTTATGTGTAGGATTTCCATGTCTGTATTTACGTCAGTGTATGTGTGGTTAGAATTAGAACACTAGAACAATATGAAATATACAGACACACTAAAACACACCCCAATCAAATTCTCAATAAACAGATCAATTTCAGAACACACACACTATTTGACTCAACTCTTCATCACACGAATGCACCCACACAACAGGCAGCGAAGTTGAGATGACGCCGAGACACAGAAGGCTCTGAGGATGGTGTCAAATAGTACCGAAACAGTTGTAAGCCGCGAATGCTTACATAATTAACACGAGTAAGATGGCCATTTAATCAAGTATTTATATTGAAGTGTTAAAAGTAGTGTACGAAAGATTCACAATGGATTATCAAGTAGATTTTAGTTGAGTACAGCGAGAAGTATAGATGTCACCCACGCCTCGCCCTGCTCCCGCTCGCTGCAGACGATACGCAGTTCACATAAACAACGCATAGTATCATTCTGTGGAGCTGTGTAGAGTCGTGAATAGTTTGAAGAATATTGTTAATTTATATTAATAGTTTAGGTTTTGAACAAAGTGAACTATTCTGTTATTATTGTATTATTTACGTAATGTTAATATTATGCTTGATTCCAAAAAAAAATAAATAAAAAAATAAACTCATGTGTTATTAAATAATATAAAAACAAGAGTGTAATACGTTTATTTTTCTCTTCTTCGTTAAATGTTGGTTGAAAGACAAGTTTATTTACCAGCCGTCAATACTTGTTTGTTTTGCTGGTCTGTTGACGTCTCGAGCTGCTGTGCTACTATACATTCAGTTGCGTTACAGTCCATGTTCATTCAACATCAGAATTGCGATACGGACTTCCTAGCTGTCATTACAATAGAAATGAAAAATTTTCTTGCAAACAATTATGGGTTTAATATTATGTGTTACATACGAGATACACTATTAGATCCATAAAGTAGTTGTTCACCTGATGATATGCTTCCAGGTTAACTTGTCCACTTCAAAATGACCAGAGGAAAAATGGCCACAAACAAAAATGTCCAGAGCAAAATGTCCAAGGGAAAAAGTCCAGTAAAAAAGTCCACGTACAAAAATGTCCACAACAAAATGTCCAGTATAAAATATGTCCAATAGCAAAATGACCACAACAAAATGACCAGTATAAAATATGTCTGATAGCAAAATGTCCACAAAAAATGTCCAGTATAAAATATGTCTGATAGCAAAATGTCCACAAAAAATTCCAGTATAAAATATGTCCAATAGCAAAATGTCCACAACAAAATGTCCAGTATAAAATATGTCTGATAGCAAAATATCCACAACAAAATGTCCAGTATAAAATATGTCCAATAGCAAAATATCCACAACAAAATGTCCAGTATAAAATATGTCTGATAGCAAGATGTCCACAAAAATGTCCAGTATAAAATATGTCTGATAGCAAGATGTCCACAAAAAATGTCCAGTATAAAATATGTCCAGTAGCAAAATATCCACAACAAAATGTCCAGTATAAAATATGTCCAATAGCAAAATATCCACAACAAAATGTCCAGTATAGAATATGTCTGATAGCAAGATGTCCATAAAAAATGTCCAGTATAAAATATGTCTGATAGCAAAATGTCCACAAAAGAATGTCCAGTATAAAATATGTCCAATAGCAAAATGTCCAGTATAAAATATGTCTAATAGCAAAATGTCCACAAAAGAATGTCCAGTATAAAATATGTCCAATAGCGAAATATCCAGTATAAAATATGTCTGATAGCAAAATGTCTACAACAAAATGTGCAGTATAAAATATGTCTAATAGCAAAATGTCCACAACAAAATGTCCAGTATAAAATATGTGCAATAGCAAAATATCCACAACAAAATCTCCAGTATAAAATATGTCTGATAGCAAGATGTCCACAAAAAATGTCCAGTATAAAATATGTCCAATAGCAAAATATCCACAACTAAATGTCCAGTATAAAATATGTCCAATAGCAAAATATCCACAACAAAATGTCCAGTATAAAATATGTCTGTTAGCAAGATGTCCACAAAAAATGTCCAGTATAAAATATGTCCAATAGCAAAATATCCAGTATAAAATATATCTGATAGCAAGATGTCCACAAAAGAATGTCAAGTATAAAATATGTCCAATAGCAAAATGTCCAGTGTAAAATATGTCTAATAGCAAAATGTCCACAAAAGAATGTCCAGTTTAAAATATGTCCAATAGCGAAATATCCAGTATGAAATATGTCTGATAGCAAAATGTCCACAAAAAATTTCCAGTATAAAAAAGTCCGCATTCAATATTTGAAACATGTATATGCTGACTCTTCAAGGACACGAACCAACAAACAATGCAGTGGAAGCATTTCATAGTAAATTTCAGAAGACGGTATCATATTTCAGATTTGCTCCAGTAACGTCTTGTGACATAAAAGGAATATTTTCATAGTATAAGTATTGTTTTTTTTTCTGAACATAAAAGGAGTAATCCTTTTGATAAAATGAAAATGTTCATTGTTATTTGTTGAAATGGGCTAGAATCATAATTGTATTTTTTGTATGTTGTCTTTATATGTAAGGGCGAATTATTTGAGATTGAGAATTACGAAGTTTATATATTATTCTTTACTGTTTTCTTGTTCTATGATGGTGGACGATTGGACCACAAGTTTTGTTACCACCCGGCTGAATATATTTGTCGTTCTGGTTCATTGACATTGAGAGATGCGCTACTACTTTTCGTTCGGTAGAA